>NC_067400.1:291377398-291977398 GCF_016432865.1 Antechinus flavipes | reverse complement strand
TTCAGGAGCTTCCTTCTAGGTATGTGTGACCTCCCAGGTAATCACACCTGCCTAGCCTCTGCATAGCTTGCTATATTTCCAAGCTGTACTTTCCCAGGTGTTCTGGCCTATTCAATCTGCACTCAGTTTGCAGTAATTTGTGTCATTCTGCCCTGACACAAACCCCCATTCCAGTCTGCTCATTGGCCAACAGAGGCTGGGAAGCTTCGGGAGTACTGAGATGTTATGAGAATAGAATATGCAGGAACAACAAGCCACCTGCAGATAGAGAAGAGGCAGTTTATCTGAGAATGCTAAAGTTTCTCCCTGAACCCAACTTTCGCATAGTCCCTTCATGCATTAATTGATTCATCTACTTTTTCTTTTCATTTGGGTTTCCTTAGCAACATTGTGGTTAGAAAGAATTTAAGAGTACAATTAATGATAATAAAGGTTTCTATTTTATTCTTAGGAGAACTTCACTTTGGAAGAACACCGGTGTCTGTTTGTCTTTTCTTTCTCTCACTTTTCATGATCTCGGCGAGAGCCAGAACAGCTAGTCTGATTTCTGAAATTTTCATGAATTGTGAATTTCACAGTATATTTTTAATGTCTCTGATCTGAAAATTCCAATACTAGGATACTAAACCTTCTTACCTCCCTATTTTCTGGGCCTATTTCAATAGTTGGGGCCTGAGGTTTCTTATAACCTATCAGTGATTACTCTCCTATCCCAAATACATGCACGTAACACATACACATACCCACACACTCACTCCCTTTCTACCATTGTCACCTAATTCTAGTACTCATTGTCTCTTTTTCTGTGACGTGCTCCAGAATACAAGAATGTTTTAGAGGGTTTTGCTTGTTGAAAGATGAGACAGACAATACAGAGGCAGGCCCCCCAAAAAAAAGAATAATAAATACAAAGAGAATATTGATGAAGAAAACAGAAAAAGAAAAATGTATACAGAATACAATTTTAGGTTTAAACTATATTATTAACATTTTCTCCATCTTCTTATATTACATATACATACATACAAATACACACACACACACACACACACACACACACACACACACACACATACCCCAAGCCCTGATTTATAGCATTTGCTGATTTCCTAAGTGGCACAATCAATAAAGTCCAGATATCTTCCTGAGTTCAAATAGGATCTCAGACAATGATTAGCTATGTCACCATGAACAAGTCAATTAATTCTATTTGCCTCAGTTTCCTTATTTGTAAAATGAGCTGGAGAAGGAAATTGCCAACTACTCTAGTATCTTTATCCAAAAAAGAAAAAAAGGAAAAAATGGGGTCATAAAAAGTTGGATAGTCTCTAAAGGGAAGGTTGGGGAGAGAGGAGATGAAAAACAGAAACACAATTCTATAAGTGTGCCCCATCATCCACAAAAAGAGAATAATTTAACAGTGTTTAAATTTCATGCTATAAAAGGTCTTTAATTCAATTCTATCCATATGGAGCAAAACTACAACTTGAAACAACACTTCATTTTCATATTTGAAATATCAGTGATTTCATCAATATGAGTCATCTCTTTACTTAAAATGGAGATTTAACCTTGGGTGGGGATAGGGGGCATGGGAGAATTGCATTTTTATTTTCACTAATTTCTAACTGAAATTTAGCATGTATTTTACTTATTTTAAATTATTATTCTGAGAAAGGGTCCATGAGCTTCACCAGACTGCCAAAGGAATCTATCATACAAAAAAAAAAAAAAAAGTTGAGAACCCCAATCTAAAGATGGCCAATTCATCATACTTTAATAGTCTTTGATTTGTTATAACTTAAAGTCAAGAGTGGATTGGAACCAGTTTGAATCTGTCCGTGATTAATAATCACACAAAAATAGTTTTTTAATGAGAATATTTACACTTCAGAAATTGGCAAATGCTACAAATCAATATTTACTTTATTGTTTTGTTACTTGTCTAGACTTAAGAAAGTATTCATAATTCAGATTAAACCTAAAATATATATATATATATTTCCAAGAAAGCTGATTGTTAAACTTTTATCCACACGTACCTAATAAGCCTTCCTGAAGCAAGCCAGGATGTTCCTCAGAAAATAGGCATTTATAAATAAAACTTATTACTCAATCCATATTGGATCCCTTTTTATATTATAGGACCTGCTTACAGGAGTTTTCAAGGGCCCCAGCATCAACTTCTATGTCACAAAGAGGCATCAAAGAAGGACTTTATTGGAAGGAGACTTTTTAAAATTGTTTTATTTCTCTGATTATACATATATAATATTAATTTTTAAATACGTATTTCCTTATGAATCATGTTGGGAGAGAAAAATCAGAACAAAAATGAAAAACCATGATAGAGGAAAAAAATACAAAAAAATAAGTGAACGTATCAAGTGTTGATTTACATTTAATCTTCATGTTCTTTTTCTGGGTGCAGATGGTATTTTCTATCCAAAGTTTATTGAGATTGCCATGAATCACTGAAACACTGAGAAGAACCAAATCTTTCATAATTGAGCATTGCACAATCTTGCTATTATGTAGAATGTATTCCTGGTTCTGCTTGTTTTGCTTAGCATCAATTCATGTAAATCTTTCCAGGCCTTTCTAAAATTAGCTTGTTCATCATTTTTAGAACAATAATATCCCATTATCTTCATACACCAAACTTGTTCAGCCATTCCCCAGTTGATGGGCATCTATTTATTTTCCAATTCTTTGCTATCACAAAAAGAACTGCTACAAAATTTATTGCACATGTGGGTCCTTTTTATCTCCTTTATGATTTCTTTGGGATATAGGCCCAATTCATGGCATTGCTGGATCAAATGGTATGCATAGTTTTATATCCCTTTGGACATGATTCCAAATGACTCTCCAGAAGGGTTGGATCATTTCACAACTCCACCAACAATGCATCCCCTCCACATCTCCTCCTACATTTATCATTATCTTTTCCTGCCATCTCAACCAATATGAGAGATATGAGGTGGTACCTCAAAGTTGTTTTAATTTACATTTCTCTAATCAATAGTGATTTAGAGCATTTTTCCACATGACTATAGATGACTTTAATTTCATCATCTAAAAATTGTCTGTATCCTTTGACTATTTATCCAAATTGGGGTGAAAGGAGACTCTTAACAAGTGCCAAAGCAATTAATTCAAAAGTATTATTTCCCATTCTTTTTGTCTAAGAGAATACTCATGCCTTATCCTTTAGTTTTCCTTTCTCTAAAAGCCAGTTTCACTGGTTAAAAAGGGAGATAAAAAAAGACTGGATTTCCTCCTCCTTCTCTTCTTCTTCTTCTTCTTCTTCTTCTTCTTCTTCTTCTTCTTCTTCTTCTTCTTCTTCTTCTTCTTCTTCTTCTTCTTCGAAAGGATAAAAGTACAGTGAAGGAAATAGCTGCAAAATCAGCATAGTCTTCATCAGAAGCCAAACCAAGAAGGATTCTTCCAGTGACAAAAACCAGAGCTAAAGGCAATAGTTTGACATAATACTATAATGTGAAAACACAGTAGATTATCTCAGAGACTATAATCCCAATGTCAAGACTTCTAGGAAAAAGTGATGATGATAGAAATTATCTGCAATCAATTGAAATAGCATTATAAATTGAGTTGAAAAAACTTTTGAGGTCATCTAATCGAATGCCTTCATTCAACAGATGAAAAAACTGAGAACCAAAAGAGACAAAGTGATTTGTCCAAAGCCACACAGAATGATAGGGTCAGTGTTTAAATCCAGATGCTTTATACTACTCTAATGACTTCCTACTTGCTCTAGAATACAATATAAATTTTTGGCAATTAAAGCCCTTCAAATCCTGGCACCAACCTATCTTCCAATCTTATTATACAGTATTCCCATTTTCACATTCTGTCATCTAATCAAAAATTGCTTTTTCTCACCCACAACATTCTATCTTTTCCAGTCTGTGTTTTTTCACTGGTCATCTCCATACCTGAAATGTGCTCTACTCATTTCTATCCATTATAATCCTTTACTTCACTAAAAAAATTCAAGCCAAATGCCACCATATATAGAGTTTCCTGATGCCCACACTTGTTAGGACCATCTCTTCATTTATTTATTTATTCTGTATTCTGCATATTCTGAAAATATTTTCTCCTCCAATAGAATCTAAGTTTCTTGAAGATGGAGCCCTTTTCTATTTTTAGCCTCTGGCACATAGTAGATGTTTAATAAATGTTTAATTGATTGATTGATTCCAAGTCCCGAACTCTTTTCACAGACCCATACTACTAGACTTTTAACATAAGGAACAAGATGCCTTGTTGATGATGATGAAAGTTTCTAGAGAACTGCTAGTTTTCCAGTACCTCATTATATTACAAAGATGTGACTTAAGGGCAAGCAGGATTGTGTGGGGTCCCCTAGTAACAAGAAAACATTTTGAGGTTGTATTTTATAATCTTAGGATTTGACCTGGGGCAAAGCTTCAGGCCCCTAAAGACAATCCTTTCTATTTCATTAGGAGAGGAATGCTTCAGGGCATCTTCTCTCTCTTCTTCCACCCTGAGGCCCTAACTCAAAAAAAAGTCCTAACAAGTCCCCTGTCATTCCATCATAGGGCATTTGTTAAGATACAAAGAGCCTGTCATAAAAGAAAATTATTCATTAAACACACATAAGAACAATATAGTGCTATCTTTCTGTAGAGTTCTGAGAAAATATTCTAATATGCTAAGGAGCTAACACTCTCAGGATAGTGAGGGTCATGCTAAAGCTCATCTTACAATTCACCAAATCTGAAGTAAAATATATTTCTTTTTGAACTGCAACTCATCAGGCTACAAAAACAAAGACTTACTAGACAACAGACTGGAAAATGAAAGAAAACCTGCTGAAATTCTTTGCCTTTTAAAAATGTAGCAAATGAGGACACTCTCTGCCTAACAAGGAGTGTCTGTGCTTTATTCTAAAGAGCCTGGCACCTAGTGCTATGAATTTCCTGTTTGATGAAAGCTTCTTGGGTGAGGCAAATCATTCCAAAAGGGAGTAAAAGCTGAGATGGGTGATTGTTGTTGTTCTCTACCTCATTCTTCTCATCCTTCTCCTTTTCCTTTTTCATGTTTTTAAAAGAGCCATTAAAAAAACTAACTTTTCAACTAAAAGAGTGTTGCAGAGCCCACTCTTCTCATGAGAAAGAAGTGTCCCTATAGTCAAGGATTTCAATTGAAGCCAGATGCTGAAAAAATAAAAATGCTGCAGCCGCATGTACAGGTGGGCCATGCCTGATTTATCTGGCAGAGACTAAGTTTCTATCAGAGCTGCATCCAGTAAAGCTATATTTCTATGAACTTTTGATGGCCACTATCCAGTAAAATACCATCTGGTAGAAATTTAATGTGTGGTATATACCAAAGGAGATGAGGAACAATGGAAATAGCACAATTATGTTCTTAGAAAATATCAATAATTGTCCGTCGTTGAAGAGGTAAGTTATCCCTCTACTTGTTCACACAGCTATTAAGTGTCTAGGGCCAGATTTGAACTCAGGAAGATCATTCCCAGCACTCTATCTCCTGCGCCACCTGGATGTCCTACACCCCAAGCATCTCCATTATTGGTGGGATACTCCAAGCATGCACATTGTCTTTTTGTGTTCCCTGAGTGTATGCTCTTTCATTTTTCCCACTGACAGTATGAATATTTTGTGGAAGAGGGTGCCCCTTCTTATAGAAGAAATTTGTTATTTCTACTTTTTTATTATGTTATTTTATTTTTCAAGCCCATATGAGGGCATAATTAATTCAAAGTAAAAGTATTCAAAGTAATGACAAAAAAGAAATGTAAAAATAAAACATTTTCTTCATAAATCTGGTACATACTCGTTTACAAATCCATAATCACCAACTGGAAGAGTTGATACATATAAATAAATATGTAGAGAAAAGAACCTCTGGAGGTAACACATATAGCCAAACTACATTGTAGAGATAAGAAAACACACCTAAGCAGAGCATACATTGAAAAAGTGACCTATGTCTCGTGATGCTACAGAATTTAGAAGGTCATTGTATTGCTTTTGCCAGACCTTTTCCCATCTGTTCTCTACTGGACACATAGTCTCCACCAGAAGCTGTTAATGCTGGATAGAGACAGAGTGTCCAACAGATGCTGCTTCGTTGATGTTGCTCTGCTAGACATTATTTAATTTAAAAACTGTTGGGAAAATTGGATAGCAATGTGAAAGAAGTTGACTTAGATAAACATGCCTTATGCCAAGATGGATAGATGACCTAGATACAAAAAGTAACATCATAAGTAAATTAGAGAAACTTGGGGAAAATTACATCTTAAATCTATGGATAAGAGAAAAATTCAACTAAACAAATTATAAAAAGTAGAATGGAAAACAAAATGAATAATTTTAATTACATATAATTTAAAATGTTTTACACAAACAAATCTGGTAAAGCTAAGATTAGAAATTAAATAATGGCCTGGGGGAAAAAATTGCAGCAAGTTTTTTCCTAAAAGCCTCATTTCTAAGATCTACAAAGAATTGAGTCAAATTTATAAGAATACAAGCCATTCCCCAATTGTTAAATTCTCTAAAAATATAAACAGGCAGTTCTCAAGAGAAGAAGTCTGTACTGTCTATAATTGTATATTTTTTAAAATGCTCCAAATTATTACTAATTAAAGACATGCAAGTTAAAGCATTTCAAGATACTACCTCATATCCATTACACTGAAAATGTTCACCAAAAAAGGAAAATGACAAATGTTGAAGAAGCTCTGGGAAATCAAGTAAATTGAGGCACTGGTAGATTTTTAAATGGGAGCTATCATTCTGGGAGGCAGTTACACACACACACACATAAAGTTGCTAAACAATGAATGTTCTTTGATCTAGCTATATCATAGCTAAAAAAGGAGAGAAAAAAACCCATTAAATACAAAAATGATAGATCTTTTTGTGTTGGCAAAATGAAATAAGCATATATGTTGTTTACTAGACTGTCTTAAGTACTTTTTAGTCATTTCATCTCATTTGATCTTAACAATAACTATGTGAACATAGGTATTATTATCCCCATTTTATAGTTGAGGAAACTCAAACAAATATATGCTAAAAGTGACTTGGTCAGGGTTATACAGCTAGTATGTGTCCAAGATCAGATTTGCACTCAGGTCTTCATGACTCCAGTTCCAGCTCACTATGTCACCAATTCCTGAAACTAAGGGAAATACCCATCAACTAGGGAATGACCCGACAAAATGTGATATATGAATGGGATGGAATATTGGTACATTACAGGAAATGAGGGAATAAATAATTTCAAAGAAATTAGGAAAGATAAAACTGAAGCTAAATGAAGAACTAGAGGAATAATTTATACTATAATATCTGTTATAAAAATGAATTTGAAGACTTTTATAAACTGATGAAGAATAAAATAAGAAAAATGAGCAGAATGATTTATATAATGACAACAATACCATAAAGACCACTCTGAAAGCTTTATAAATTATGATCAATGTAATGGCCATCCATGACTCCAGAAGACCAATGGTGAAGCAAGCTCTCCATTAACCTGCAGAGACATGATGGACTTAGAGGGCAGATTGAGGATAGGGGAAAGGGTATGAATTAGATATGTATGTAATGAACAAGATCAATGAGGGAACATGTTTTTCATTCCAAAGAATTTTTCCCATTCACTAGGATGTATGGTATAAGGAAGAGAAAATCTATTTCTGTTGAATAAAAAAAAAAAAAAAAACTTTATTTTAAAAGAGCAGGTTGGGGACTGGGGGCACTGCTTCATTAGTTCATTCAAAGTAAGACTAAAAACAACTTATCCTGAAAACCCTGGCTACAATACTATGATATCATTTAGTTATATTCCAATAGGACTCAGAAATACCTCTGGTCAATTAGACCTCTGGGAGGCACCATGGACAACAAGCAGTAAATGCAAAAGATGAGTCCAAATTGAATCATCTTCCTTTCTTTTAGGAAGAATCACAGAATTCTAGAGATTGGCACAATTAAATAAGTTATCTAGTCAAACGAACAAAAACAACTCCAATAACAAGTAGTCAAACAGCTTTCATGTCAATACCTGTGAATGCTTAAGGATGAGCTTCTTCTTCCCAAGTTAACTAATTACATTTCTGAGCAATTCCAAATTTTAGGAAATTTTCCTTGAATCACTCCAAATTTTCCATTAATTCTTCCTATTAAACCCTTTGGAGTCCAATAGAACAACAACAACAAAAAAAAAAAAAAAAAAAAAAAAAAAACGAGGGTTTGTCAAATATTTAGAAATTGATATCATGTTTCAGACACACACCCCTACTGAAAAAAAAAAATTATCTTCTCCAAGTTAAAAATGTCTAACACCTTCAAAAAATTCTTAGGTGTTACGATCTTCACCTTATTTGCAATTCTGATTATCCGTCTCTGATTGCTTTCAGATTATCAGTAGTCTCCCTAAGTAGTACCTAGAACTTAATGTGAAATTCCACATCTGATTCTTTGTGGCCATATTTAGGGTTTTCTTGGCAAAAATACAGAAGTGGTTTACCTTTCCTTGTCTAACTCATTTCACAGATGAGGAAACAGAGGCAAATAGAGTTAAGTGACTTGCCCAGGGTCCCACAGCTAGTAAATATCCAAGGCCATATTTGAACTCAGAAAAGTGAGTCTTCCTGACTCCAGGTCCAGCACTCTATCCATTGTGACACCTACCTGCCTATTGTTGAGCTTACCATCCAATAAGCAAAACAAATACTATCTAATCAAACCTTTATCCATCCAGTGGATGAACTAAAAAAAATCAACTTCCAAATATAGGGACTGACATCCCTTAATACATTTTATTAAATTAAATTAGATTAGATCTGATCAGTGCTTTAACCTGTGCTCATTTTATTTTAATTCTGGCTGTCTCTAATATATTAATTATCCCTTTCTCTTTGGGCCATATGAAAATTTGATATGCCATCTATGCTTTGATTGAAGTCATTATCTTTACCTTCCAAATCTAATCTGTTTCCAAGGCCTATTGATTTCATCTTTGCAATATGTTTTGAATATTACTATAATTATATTACCTTCTCTATTCTGACACTGTGGTCCAGATCATTATGACCTCAAAACTGAACTATTGCAAAATGATGGGTCTATTTGTCTCTCCCTCTCCCAATTCATTCTTCATTCAGTCACCAAAATGATTTTTCTAAAATTATGGTCCAACCATGTTATGCCTCTATTCAATAAACTCCAATGGATCCTTTTCTTCTACAGGATCAAAACCAAAATCTATTGTTTGCCATTCAAAGTCTTTCATAAACTAACTACCTCTTATCTTTCCAGTTTTCTTAAAACAAAAACAGAAAACAACAAAAAAGTTTTAAATCTTAAAAAATTTCTTGAGCTCTCTATCAAAAAGTCTGCAACTCACTGACATTGTGGAACAGCAAGATTCCACAAACAAGACATTTATTTTCTCTGCCTTTCTTCATGAGTGGATTACTGTTTCTCCTCATCTCTAACTCCTAACTTCCTTGACTTTCTTTTTATACCATCTAAAATCTCATTTTCTTCCACAAGAAGCCTTTTCCAACCTCTCTTAACTCTGGTGTCTTTCTTCTGTTAATTTATTCCCAATTATCTTCCATGTAACTTATTTGTATATATTTGTTTTGTTGTCTCTCCTGTTAGATGGTGAGCTCCTTAAGAGAAGAGATTGTCTTTTGCCTCTTTTTGTATTCCCAATGCAAATTATAGTCCCTGACACATAGTAGGAATTTAAATTCTTGGTTACGTGAAATCACTGATTAAAAATGTTAAGAGTAAAAAGTCAAACAGATCACTGGGGCATTCACATAGAGAAACCCTTCTAAATTATCATTATTCTATTAGTGGCTACTCTTGGGTTTTATTCATTCAGTTCTGAGTCAATCCTATTATTACAGATTTTAGAAAAATGGATATTTTTGTTTTTAAATCACTTTATTTCCCCAATTATTCCTCTCCTCTCCCTCATCCAAAGAGCTTTGCTTATGAAAATATTAGTTCAACAAAATATACACTTCAGTAAATTCTGACAGTATATGCAATGTTTCACATTCATAGGGAAAAGGAGGAAATATATTCTCATATCTCTTCACTGTGCTCAGGTTTGGTTGTTATAAACATACTGCTATGCCACAGTTCTCTTTTATTGTCCTACCTCAGTTTCTTTAATTGTTCTACCTCAGTTTCCCTAATGGTTCTGCTTCAATTCCCTTCATTGTTCTGCCTCAATCTCCTTAGTGGCAAGCCTCCTCTTTGGTTTATTAAGACTGATATAACTCAGGACTATTTGCCACACCCAACAGTAGACATTCATATTCGGCCTCAGGAGAGTAAGTCTAAATGTCTGTTTTAGGACATCTGATCTGTTTATCTGTTCTGTCTGTTTATTCTAGCATCTGTATTCTCAGAATAATAAAATGCCAACAGGCATCAAATTCTGAGAAGGATATCATTCTGGGACACTGGGAAATATCCTCTGTTTTGAGTGTCTTTTAAGACACACATCTGGTTCTGTGTACTAGTGGCACAACTCTAGGTATTCTAGAATATATCTGGCTGGGTGTTCTGACACCCTTTGGGTCTGGTTCTGATTCTGGTGGCTTCCAGGCAAAATTTTGGTTCTGGTTATATCTGGGCATTCTCTGTGAAGGCAGAGAAATGCACCAAACTGCAGCCTAAGAAACTCCGTTTGGATTCTGGGAGGAAAGAATCTCAAGCAGAAACAAACTTCTCTCCAGGCTATTCTGGGGAAAAGTCTGTATGTGTTCAATGTTTTGTTGTAATTGGTCAGTCTGTGTCTGTGTGATGTGTGTTCTGTGTTCTGTGTGATTTGTCTGTTTTGTTAATTTAAAAGCTCTGTTAAGTTTTAAGAACAATGATTAAAACATTTGGGAATTGGTTTTTTGAAAATTTGCTTGTGATTTTAAACTTTTTAACTTGTTGTCCTAATTTGGGAGGAAAAGGAACAAAAAGGCAGATGTTTTTTCCTTTGAGCAGGTTTTCAGAGCCTGCTAGAGTAAAGGGCAATAAAACCTTATCTGATCGAAATTCAAGCAGGAAAAAACATTTGATTAGGAATATTGAGATGATTCTGAAATTAGTGGGAAATAATTTTGCTATTGCCTTTGCACACATGATTTGTTTATTCTGAGTATAAGATCTTGGAATTTATTTGAATGTTGAAACCTTTATTACCAGGGGAAAAAAAGCTGTGTGACCTTAGGCAAATCACTTAACTCCAATTGCCTCAGCAAAAAAAGAAGAAAAAAAAAGAAAAGGTTTCTGTTATGGACAATATGAAATTTGGAATATTTGTCTATGCATTGGGTATTTTGAAAGCAAATTTGTTTGTATGTATAATGTTCACTTATGAAACATCTATTTAGATATGATAATTGTTCTAAGTTGTGAACTAACTGGGACAGACTTCTTACTGCTATTAATATAAAGTTATGGCAAATAAATGTTTAGGACTTAAATGAAATTTGATTAATGGGATTTGTTATTGGAGGTAAAATTTCTTGGGCTTGTAGTTAATGCTATTTGGAAGTTTTAAAACTCCATCCTCTGGCAGTTAGTAGGACAATTGATTGGAATAAAACTGTATTAAAGCTATTTTATCCTGTACTAGCTTAAGGTTGAGTTTTAACTACTTATGTTATGTTATAGTTAAGTTCTTGCATTTTTTTTCCTTCTATAACTGATTTCTATGATCAGAGTAATGGTCAATAGAATTGTTAATGCAATTCAATTATGTCATACCTTGCTGTTTCCAACCTAGTTATATGTAATCATTGTATCCTAAATGCTTAGGCAAATAAGTATTTAGCTTGGTCATATATTTGTTACTGGATATTTGTGGGGGTTTTTAAGGTTTCTAAATGACAAGAGGACAATTAACAGTGGTCTGTGAGATCTAACTGCTGTTGAGACTTGAGACTACAGCCATTTGCCTGTCCTATAAAGCAAACTCATCTCTTCACATAAGAAGCTGCTGGCCAATTTATTTTGGCCTCCCCACATTTTGCAGCAGTCTGGTGAACCGAGTCTTTCTATCTCAGATTGTTCTAAGCTTTTATTTGTTAGATTTGTGTTTTTTTGTTCTAGATTTTGGTCAAATTACAGATATTGACTTGCTTCTGAGACCTACATCAACTTTGATCAGCTTTGATTGTCAGCATGGCACACTCATCCCCTGCATGAAAGGAGAACCTCTGACCATTTCTCAGTCTGATGCAGTTTTTGACTGAGACCATGGACTCTGCTTCTAGTGTACTTTGGACTGATATGGGGGACTTTGGGAATGGTTGATGAATGACTGCTAAACCTTGCTTGAGTCATCTATTACTGTGTGTTTAAGATTTGGAGTGAGATTTGTTAGAACTGTGTAACTATTACTATTATGTTTGAGGGATTTTTAGAAAACTTACTGTACTAGTCTGTTATGTATAGGGATTTTGATTCACTCTTAGAATTTATATGTGGAATGGTCATTTGATAATTCCTTTCCATGAGAAAAACAGGGAAGAAGAGATAGAAATTGGGGGAACTTGTGTATTTTTCTCAAAATACCTGAAAGAATGGGAACCTCTAGCTCCTATTCACTTTTCCTTAGGCACTTCTGTCCCATCCCCTATCTCACTAGTTCAGATTGAATTTGGAAGTTTTTTAAACGGTCCTTTTTTTCATTTTTATTATGCTTTAGCTTTGGAACCCATTATTCTGCTGGAATTGCCCTGGCAAACTTAGTTTTAGGAATTATTTTTTAGAAACAACCAGAAATCAGACACTTGTCTTGGGACTGGCAGTCTCTCTGATCTATTTTTTCTCCAGTCCTGTAACCCCATTAATTAGTATTTCAGCATTCTCAAAGGACTTTGTAGTTTGATATCAGATCTCTAAAAGTTTGGGTTTTTCCTGCCTTGATGGTCTAACTGTGCATAATCTGCTCAGAAATCTGGATCCTTTCTGCATCCCTGTCTGTTCCTCTGGGAGGGGACAGGTGGAATTACTCCAAGCCTCACCCTGCTCCCCTGGAGAGGGTTGCTCCTCTGAATAGGTCTTGAACCCTTGAGTCCTGCTGCTCTATAAGCAGAGGGTTAAATGCACAAATGACCACAGATCTAACTCACAGTGAACTGTCCATCTCAAACTGGATTCTTGGGCTGAGATGGTCCTCCAACTGTAGAGGACCTGACATGCTTGCAACAGGGATGTTTTGTACAGCTGTTAACTCTGGAGTTATCAGGAGAGACTTGCTCTTGTCACATGAGTCCTTGCATTTTTCTAGTTTTATTTTGGTTTATTTGCTTTACTTAGGGTTGGTCAAAATTATGATGCTAAAACCTTCCAGGTATCTAAAAGAAGGTAATTCAATGATTTGAATATTCATAAGAGAGAGTGTGTGAAATGTTATGCCACAGTCCTCTTTTATTGCCCTGCCTCAGTTTCCCTAATTGTTCTCCCTCAGTTTCCCTAATTGGTTCTGCCTCAGTTTCCCTAAATTGTTCTGCCTCAGTTTCCCTAATTGGGAATAATGAGTTCTCTTCATTGTTCTGCCTCAATCTCCTTAATGGCAAGTCCCACTCTGGTTCATTAAGACTGATATAACTCAGGGCTATTTGCTCTAAGGTTATAAATTATCAATGTGTGTAAACTCAGAAAGCGGAACTCCAGACATTGTGTCTGGAGTCCAACACTATCTTGAATTCTCAGTTTGTTAGAATTTATGGTCATACCCCCAATCTATCAGAGCTGAGTTGATGGTTCCTGCCTGGAGATTCCTGCACACCAGAGTTTGGACTCCACCTTCCTGCCTTTGTTTAGTTAGCTACTATGTATATATATGTCATGGAGAACTCGCATTGACTACTGGATGCTGCTGGATGCTGACTGGATGCTGCTGGATGCTGCTGGATGCTGCTGAATGCTGGCTGGAGGCTGGATTCCTGGAGATCATAGCCTCATTCAACCCTGGGACCAAACCATGGATCCTAATTTGGACCCAGTATGTCTCTCCCATTCAAATAAAATATTAAAAACTCTCTAATCTCTATCTTGCCTCAATTTCCCTGGCATTACAATACAACATTTTGTTCATATTTTTGTTACTATTCTTTCCATTTAAGTTGCTGTAATCTTGAGGTATATTGTTTTCCTTGTTCAGCTTACCTTACATTGTATTAGTTCATCTAAGTCTTCGCATGACCCCTTATATTTATCATATCAATAATTTCTTATAGCACAATAATGTTACATTATATTTATGCACCCAAAAATGTTTAGCCATTGCTCAAAGGTTGTGTATCTCCTTTGTTTTCAACTCATTATTCCTATTTTTAAAAAGCCTCAGGATTTTGTGTGGAATTTTCAGTTTTTGTTTTCCTTAAGGTGTGCCTAACAGTAGTCTACAGATAGAAATATTTTAATCCTTTTCTTAACATAATTCCAAATGTCTTTCAAAAATAGTTAACCAGATTCAATTCTACTCTGTTATTATATTACTGATCTGTCTTTCCACAACCTCTTCAACACTGACTATTCCTATCTTTTGGTATTTTAGCCATCTTTTGGTTGTGAGGTGAAATTGTGAAGTGAAACCTTCATGATATTATGACTTACATTTTGATTAATAGCATTGGAGCAATCTTTGACAAATGATTGTTAGTAGATTGAAATTCTTTTTTTAAGTACTGTTCATTTCCTTTACTATATCTCTATTTAGAAATGGAAGCCCACATCTCTCCATCTTATTCACAAGAATAACACCAGGAACTTTGTCAAGTGCTTTACTTAAATGTAAATAATTTTTATAGCATTCCCTTGATCTACCAGTACAGTAACCCTGTCAAGAAAAAAAATTGTTAATGTAACATGGCCTGTTTTTCATGAAATCAAATTGGATCTTTGTGATTACTGCTTCCTTCTAAAAATGTACATTAATCATTTCTGAATAATGTGTTCTAGAATTTTTTAAAGAATTAAAGTCATGACTACTGACAGTGTTGTAGATTCCTTTTATTTATTTGCTAAAATTTATGATATTTTCTCTTTTCTTGTCTTGGAAGAAGTTGTACTTCTTAATGATATTTCAAAGCTCACAATGACTGCAAATAGATCTACCAATTCTTTCTGTACCCTGGGATTTCATTTATCTGAGTCTACAGATTTGAACTCAAGAGAAATTAGGAGACTTTTTACAGTATTTTTGTTTTTATTTCCTTGTAAATTCAAATGTTAATATCTGATTAATTCATTTTTATTTTAACTATTTCAATACAAATGTCAATCTCCTTGACAGAGAAAACAAACATAAAAATTGTAGTTAATTAATTGTGGGTCCTTTGTGTTACTTGTTATAATCAATATATATATTCAGCAGATCTCTTCTTTAAACTTCTTTTTGTTAACATATTTTTAAAAATTAAAATTTTGTGACATTCTCAGCATTCATCATAGCAGCTTTACCTTATGTTCTAAACTACTGTTTGTTTTAATTTTCTTATAAGACCATCTCATGCTTTTGCATTTAAACTATTCCTCCTCCCATTATTTCTACCTTTTATATTTGCTGTTTCAAAAATCTATGTGGATCAATGAATTTTCTTTGGTCACTTTATATAGCATCACTTTTTCTTCTTCAGTGGAATTAGTTCTGGTTTTGTCTTCCAGTTTTTGATCTAAGGTATTTCCCACACTTCTTGAACCCTATCCTTCCTCTAGCTTCAATGCTTAGCACACATTGGTATATAAGTGTTTTATAAAGTTTTATTAACTTGCTGACTAAATCCTTTGAAATCTTTTTAACTAAAAGGTAAGATTATGTCAGATTATGTTTTGCTTTTATTTTTATCACTATTTAAATTTGAGATTGAGTGATAACTTTCTCTTTTCTTTCTCTCTCTCTCTCTCTCTCTCTCACACACACACACACACACACACACACACACACACACACACACACAATTTCCATTTCTGTTTGCATAACCATTTTCTCCTTGTTGATCATAAACAAGTCCAGAATAACAGTTCTTTTTGTTACATTTTCTCCCTTTTAATGAATGAAATTATGATAAAGGAAAGCCAAGAATTTATTAGTCACTCTATTTTAGGCCCCCCCAAAAAAACTCAAGTGTTTAGAATAGTGAGCTCCAGCCCTTTTGGATCACACACCTGTTTGTGAATCCTGGGAATTATAATCATGGAGAAAGTGTTCTCTTCCCATCATTGTAGAAACCAAGAACAAGAATTCTGAGTCAGGAGAGATTCTTCCAACTATACTGTGAAGTTTTGAACTGCGATTAATCAAATAATAGAAAGGATGCAAAGAGAAACAAAAGCGCAATGAAGATGAAGGTGAGAGAAGCTTATAGGTGACAGGAGGTCAAGAGACTTGGAGACTGAAGTATTACAGTCAGGTATCAGAAACTATGTTTCTACTCTATAGAACATGTTGCTCAGTTGTGTCCTATGCTTTGTGACTCAGTTTGGAGTTTTCTTGGTGAAGATACTAGAGTGGTTAGAAATTAAAGGGATATGGTTTGTAAGGATAATACTACTGATCAGTGGCTGTTTCTTGGGGATCATCTTAAACACATTACAGGTTTAATACCTTCCCTGGACCAGTCCTGCTGTTTACCCTCATCTAAATTATTTGTTCTGGAAAATAGAAGTGGTCAGCTACAGCTAACCTGCGATACTAAGCATCCCTGACCATAAATCTGTTATTCCTACAAAGTGAAGATTTATATCTATGCCCCATCTGACATACTATCAATCCTGGTAGATCCTACCTATAAAACCGAACATGAAAAAAAATGAAAAGAACTAAAAGAACTGAAGTAGAAATAACAAGAGACATGAGCCAAAGGAGACATTCCCAAAGTGAAAGTCAAGGATGAGAGTCAGAAGTTTACCTTTCGACTTGGACTACCTCTCAACACTATGATCAATGGACAGAATACAAGATGTGTTCAGAATCTCAAAGAACAAGCCCCTCTGGGAAACAATCAGAAAACAATATAAAATTGATACTAGTGACAGAATCTAATCCAAAAAACAGCAGCATCAGAAACTATCCCTGGTTTCTAAGTTTCCCAAGTGACTTGTCTGTGATTCTCTGGGCAGCCATGAATAAGAATGATAAGAATGCTTTGGAAATACTAGCTAAATGCAACAGCCCTCAACAAATGTTCCTACTATAAGTGAAACAATACCTTCTTCCTCCAAGGGCCTTATATTTTATTAAGGAGATACAATATGTTCACAGGTAAATATATATATATATATATATGTATATATATATATACATATATATGTAAAATTATATACAAAGCAAATATACATCAATTAAGGAAATGGAAAACATTCTCCCAATGGGAAAAGCTAGGTCAAGGTCTCAACTTATATCTGACTACTTCTAGTTTTGAGAAATGCCTATAATAAGGATGTGGGCAGCACTGGTCTAATAGATGTGATAGTATATTACCCCATTTAGTAGTTTTTTTTTTTAATATGGGCTGATTATAGTCTTTTAAATTATTTTGTCTTGTATAAAATATAGTTAATACAAGCATTAATTCCAATTATGCCCTGTTCACAGGTTTTAGAGTCATTGGAAGGGGAAGAAGGGATAGTTTCCCAGGGAGTAGGTACTTAAGCAAAGATTATAATTGAATAGATTAATACCGACTACTATATCCCCTGATCTTAAATCTGTGTTCTTAACTTTTTTGTATGTCAAGGAATCCTTTGGCAGTGTAGTGAAAACTAATGATTTCTTGAAAATATTGATAATGAAAAGAAATGCTAAATTTCAACTAGAAACTGGTAAAAAAAATTAATTTTTTCCTATTTAAGTACGCGCGCGTGCACACACACACACATACTTATATCTACCTATGTATCCCAGATTAAGAAACCCTGTCCTGGATTAAAGAGGCAAGCAGTTGTCACCACAATTTAAATGGGAAAACTATGATGTAGGTCCAGAGTAAGAATGTCAAGATGATATATATAAAAGGAGTAACAAAGTCAGGGATAAAATTCAGATCTACTGACTTCCAACCCAATCTGCAGTATATTGTTAAGAGATTATTATCCTACCTAAACTTGAATCCCTCTGGTGACTAGAATTTTATCTTCTCCTGAAAATCCAAATTCATTTGAAACAATTGTAATGGTTATCCTGTTCTACTTTATATTGAAATCTGCTTCCCAATAATTTTCATCTGTTCATTCTAGCAAGCTCCTTTGGATCTAAAGTGAAAAGAATAATGAATTCAGAGTTGAGAGGCATCCAACTTTTGTATCTGTCAGTTACTAGCTGATTAACAATGGGCAAATTAATCATACTTCTTGTAGATTTCAAATCTTTTTTTTATCAAAATAGAATAAGCATACACATACACATAAGTAAATAAGTGAATAAATAGTAGATACATAAATAATTCAAAGATTGTTTTACACAAAAAGCTTTATAGTATTATAACAGTGATGGTTATAATAATTATAATAGAGGCTAATATTTATATAGCAATTTAAAGTTTACAAAATACTTTACATATATTCTTATTTAGCCTTACAATAACCCTCTGAAGTAGGACCTTATAGACCTCAGAACTCAATTTGAAGTAGTCATTTGGTATGACCCCTGTCATGTAGTATCCATTGGTTGTCCCAAGTGTGAATAACTGAAAAATATGAAAAAGGGTTTACCATCCAATCTACACTTACTTTTTCCAAAAAAAAAAAAAGAACATATAATTCTCAATATACATCCTTATTTTAATGTAGTCCCTCCCATGAGGAAACTTTGCCTTCTGGTATGTTTTTCTTCTACGGTCACAAAGAAAATAGAAGTACCCTAGGTGTTACGTAGAATTGCAAGGTATAAAAGACTTTTGGAAGATCATATAAAATATTAGCTATGTAAAACCCCAGGAAGATTACAGGGATGTGGGTTAGGAAATAAATTCCCTGTCTGTCTGTCTGTCTCGCTCTCTTTCTAATCAGGAAAAAGATTACCAGTTAGTTACTTTAGCAACCATGCTTTTTCAGCACTATGCTCCTTATTTCATTCTAACTAAATGAGCAGGCAAACACAGTTCTATACAGTGAAATTTAGTTCTTCAGTTGATCACTCAATTTCAAGCAGATTTTCATTAAACATAAGTTCTTGCCAGAATCATTTCTTACAGACTTATCTGAGCAATGAATTCTAAGGACAACAAAAAGGGCCTTTAAAATAGCTTTGCTGCAGGAAAGAAGAAAATAAAAGAAGGGATAAGATTCCTCTTGGAGAGTGAGATGGGAGGTATGTTGGGGACAGAGTAAGGAGCAGAGACCATTGTTCTATTTTAAAATTTGTCAAAAGAATTGAGGATGTTTAATATGGAAAAGAGAAGCCTTGAGGAAACAGAATGTGTAACAGAAAAATGGAATTAGATTTCTACTACTCAAACCCAGAGAGGAGAACCAGAAATAAATAGGGAAGAAGATCATAGAGGCAATTGTGGTTCAAAATAAGGAAATACTTTGTAAGAATTAAGTTTGTCCAAAAACATAAAATAACCTATCTGAGGAGTAGTAGGTTCTTCGTTGTGAAGGCAGTTAGATAAAGCCATGGATAGAATTCTGGAGTTGGAGTCAAGAAAACCTGAATTCAAATCTCACCTTACAATTTACATTTACTAACTGACCCTGAATAAGTCATTTAATCTACTTCAATTCATCATCTGTAAAATGTGGATAATTATAAGATACTGTCAGGATAAATTGAGATGATATTTTATAAAGCATCATATAAAACTTAGCTATTGTTATAATTACTATCATTATTAATATAATTCTGCACTGGGGATATTCTAGAAATTGAATGACTGCTTAGGATATATATATAGAATTCTGATGTCAGCATAAATTGAACTATATGATCTCTCAAAGTAAGTCAGATTTTGATATTCTGAAATTAAGGGAAATATCCCCCCCCTGTAAATTCATTTTTTTTCTTTTTTACATTACAGATATTTTTAAATACAGATGGAAAAAAACACTGTAAAAGATATTTTTAAAACAGAAGGACTATCTATGTGTTAATCAATCCAAGTCTAAAACTTAGAGAACTTAAGGAATATATAAAAGCAGAAAAAAGGTCATAATCTAATTCAACTATATAAATAATTTCTGTATATCTTTTAAAAATCAAGGTTGGCTGTCAATTTACCCTTAAATTAAGAGTAGCCTTCAGTAGTAGCTTTCCTTTCTAAATGTAACAGTCTTGGAAGTTAGATAGCAGGAAGCCATCTTTTTTTCTCATTGATATTTATCAGAAAGCATGTGATAGAGTCTCACAGACATCAGCAAACTGATTTCTACCATAAATGAAATTAAATATTTCAATGGGAAAATCTCCATAATCCTTTTCTCTCTGTCAACAGTTGTTTCCAAAAGTTATAGGCATATCTTGATTTATATAATCAGTGAGTTCCTGAAAATGTGTGTATAAATTGAATTTTTATTCAATTGAATTATTCTAAATGTTCACAGTGTTTATATAAAGGAGGTTGAAAAATATTTTCAACCATGAGCTATGCACAAGAAGAAAAAGGTATGAAATGCATCATTAGAAAGGAAAGCCAGTCATATGGTAAGAATGAAAGGTAACAGATGGATAACCCAATTGCAGTACGTTGACCAAAAGATATTATTTAAAAAAAAAAAAAAACTCCAGAGAGGTTTCCAGTATGTTACTAACTCCTCTGTAAGAAAATATATATAGACAAGAATGACACAGGGGATGAAAATAATTGAGTGAGTTCAAGAGACATAGTTTCTGGGTAATTGTCTATTTTATTAATCATGCTAGCAGATAATTAATAGGGTTCAGTGGCACTCTCAAATGCCAAAGACTTCCCATGGAACCTATCAACACTTATCTGCCCTTGGAAGATTGAGTGTTCCTGACAATGGAAATCAACTGTGATTGGTTAACAAGTAATGAGACAATGAATATTATAATGAGAAGTAGGCTATTCTAATGAGGATCTGGGGGAACATAACTGATCATTCTTGGTCAAAGAGATTTATCTCTTCCCAGATTATCCCAGTCTAGATCAATCTAGACAAAAGGGGAAATCTACTTCTATTCATTTCTGATGAAAATTTAATAGGCCAGAATCATCAATTCACCTAAAGTAAAATTTCTTTAGCTTTTGAACAGATCTGAGGTTTCCCTCTCATTATCAGTCTCAACACTTCAAAGATCAACTGAATAACCTACAGGGGATGATTTCTGAATGAGGAAGTATAAAAGAGAAAAAACCTTAGTCGTAATTCAATAATTGGTTATTAATATGAGAGAAATAATCATTTCTCTTAGATGTGATCTACACAGATGTGGAGAACACCCACTTTGAGAAGAGATCACAGAATCACTGTAGTAAAGAAACTTTTAAAGGTAATCATATATTAAATTAATTTGTAAAATCTATAATTACTCTCTAATCACAAAATTTATCTATTTTACCCATCAAAATATTCATATATTGCTTAAGGTATGATCTAACTATATTGAAAATGGACCTTCAAATTATGAGTCCCTATCAGCCCTGAACATTAAAAAATGCTGAGTGTCTTCATCCGAAATAAGCTGGATAGTAAAATTATTTGTTGTAGTCTTGAGCTATTCAGCCATGTGCCTATAAAGAATAAGATTCCTGAAGAGTCCTTGATTGGGAGTTGGGAAGCCCTAATTTTCTTGTGATAAGAACTAGTAGTCACTGATGTTCTATAAAGTACTGCCACTAAATTTTATCACTTCAGTACATTAAATTCATGACTAAAACTAGTACAAACAAGCATACTCAAAAGAATTTATTGAGAGGGGTGATACCTGCTTTTATGTTGAGGTAGATAACAGGGTGTCATAAAACATAGTCCTAAGTCTTTAATAGCTTATACTTGTACCTGTTCTTGACCTGGGACAAATCACCAAAACTCTCTCTGAACCTACCTAAATTTCAGTTTCTTTATCTTAAAATGAAGGAGTAAGATCAGATGACTGACCTCTAAGGGTCCTTATAATAAACTTATATTTATGTTTCTTTAAAAAAATCATTTATATTGATAACATGCATTTGAAAACTCAATTTATAACCCAGAGATAGAGCCCCAAAATACTATAACTAGACAGAGCACTATTTTGAAGGTAAAAGAAGTGAAGTTTCAATATCAGTTTATTAGTTGACAGGCTATGAGCAAATCCCTTAACTTGTGTGGATGTCAGTCTCCTCATCTGTACATAGGGTTATATTAGGTTACCTTCCACTTCAATATTCTATCATTCTTTTATTTAAAGTTATATACTTTGCAAAAAAATTTTTTTACTTTGGTTTGAAGTATGTTGAGTAAGAGGGAGAAGGAAACAATATTGGCCTTACTGTTTCTTTATAAAGTTAGAAATTTTGAATAGCATCTTAGATAAAATCATTGCATTAAAAAGAAAAAAAAAAGGAAAGGAATTCCATCAATTGGAGTTTAATAATGTCTGATCTCAAAACAACAAAGATAGAGACTAAAGTAAAAAGAAAAGAAAAAGAAAGTTGGTAACTGCTGAGATAGTGGGTTTAAACACTACCAATATGCTACGTACTGTGAATGAAATATGAATATGGCCTGGCCTAACATCTCCTGAACTTTACTGATTACACTATATAGAAAGATGCATCTGTTCCTCACAAAGAAAGGATAGTAGCATCTTTAAAAAGGCTATTCAAGAAATCCACGGGGATCCTGAGGCAGAGACCAATAAACACAGACCTCAGTGTATGTGGCTGTTAGTTTGATATGATGTGTCTGTCTTACACTGTCATTCTAGTTGTAATGTTGCTCAGCCCCATCTCTGGAGTTTGGAAATTGAGCTTTTGCTAAGTGCTAACAGCAACAAAATTTCAAAACCAGTAGCTCCAGAAAACAAATGGACACTTTATCCTGAAATATTGAGCTTTTAGAAAAACATTTCCTTTCTTCGCTTGGATTTTCTTATTTTATTATCTTTCGCCAAGAAAAAAAAAAATGACTGAGAGAAAAAAAGCCTGAAGAAACCAAAGAATGTATCCTTTGTAACGTTCTTTCAAATAACATGAAATAATGTTATGAAAAACAAGGTAAATCAGTGGCTGGGTTTGAGCTAGTAATTTAAGTAGACTCTGAACAAGTGACATAACCTCTCTATTCCTCAGTTTCTTCATCTGTACAAGGTGGCTGGACTCCATGGTCTCTGTAGTCTCTTCCAGCTTTAGATCAAAAATCTCTTTTTCTTGGCATTTTAAAAATACAATTTCAGGGAGCAGCTAGGTGGTGCAGTGTATAGAGCATCAGCCCTGAAGTCAGAAAGACCTGAGTTCAAATCTGACCTCAAATACTTAATACTTCCTAGCTGTATGACCCTGGGCAAGTCACTTAACTCCAATTGCCTCAGGCCAAAAAAAAATACATTTTCAAAAGAAATTTAGTCATTGGCTTACATGAATTGGGGCAACACAGACCAAAAGAAATCTAGAAGAAATATAAAGATAATTACTTTTAGCTTATATTTTTCTGGCAGGTTCTCTGGGTTTATCAAATTTACTGGATTCAAAATGGGACATTTTAGGAGAAAGAAATCAAAAGAATATAATAGGGAAGATAAGTCAACAAACCAGTGTAGATCCAACAAGTAGTCATCAATGTGGGTAAAATTAAAACTTTTTTTAAAAAAAGAAGTCACAAATATTTAAGATTCTGGAATAGACTTCATAACATTTTTCAGTTGTTTGTGAAAGCTTGATTTGCTGAAACTGAAGAAGCTCCTCCTAACTCAATTTGCGCTATAAAACAAAAGTGCTTCTATCTCTTAAAGGTAGAAAAAGGGAGGGGTCCCTTCTATCTACTACCTCTATTTTAATCTTTCTAGCTCCCTTGTATGTAGTGTGTTCTACTATTAGAATATAAGCAGTTTGTTTTATGCTCTCAAGGCATAGTGCCTGAGACATAGAAAGTATATCATTCACAAGACTTTTGGCCTAATTTGTACACAGGAAATAAGATAGCACAGAAATTCAAAGTCCTACAGACAAGATAATAAGTGTCAATATCCCTCTTCTTCCTCCTAATATTTACCCCTTTTTCTTCCTCAAGCTGCATAAAAAGGAAGTCAAGGCCAGAATCAAAGTTTTTCATCTGAGATATAGCCATTTTACCCATCATCAGTTCTCAGTAAAAGGAATTGTCCTTCAGCTTGGGACAGAGCAAACAGTTTTAAAGCCTGTGCTATGGCACATAAAGTAGACCTATTCTCATCTCACTCTCAATATTCTCAGCACCAAGATGGCACCAATCCTGTGATCTCTGAGTAATAAATACATTCCACTGTTCATTCACATACTGGAGGCCAGAGAGGTGAAGCATTATAATGATGACACTGAAAAAATGATAAAGAACAGATCCAGTTAGTGGAACAACCAAAAATTCAATTCCACTTCCTTTTATAATTCAAGAGAATAGATTTTGAGATATTATTAAAATCAGAAAAACATAAAATGGTTTTTATGTTTTATGTTAAAAGAACCTGAGAAATTATCCTTCCTTATCTCCTTATTTTATAGATGAAGAACTGGAGGCCCCTAAGATTAAGTTTACCCAAGATCACACAAAAAAGGAGGTAAGGGACAAAAAATATATAGATAACTCATTTTAAAGATAAGGAAGGGCAGGAAAATAGGACTGGGTTTAAAATTGTGATTCTACAAGTCATTCCCCAATTGATAAATGGTCAAAGGATATGAACAGATAATTTTCAGATGATGAAATTAAAGCCATCTATACTTATAGGAAAAAATGTTCTAAATCACTATTGATTAGAGAAATGCAAATTTAAATGACTCCAATACTATCTCACACCTCTCAGATTGGCTAAAATGACAGAGAAAGATAATGATAAATGTTGGGATGTGGGAAAAGTGAGACACTGATGCATTGTTGGTGGAGTTGTGAAATGATCCAACCATTCTGGAGAGTAATCTGGAATTGTGCCCAAAGGTCTATAAAACTATGTATACCCTTTGACCTAGTGGTGTCATTACTGGTTCTGTATCCCAAGGAAATCTTTTTTAAAAACTTTTTTTTAAAGCTTTTTATTTTCAAAACATATACATGGATAATTTGACAACATTGACCCTAGCATAGCCTTGTGTTAGATTTTCTCCTCCTTCCCCTCACTCCCTCCCCAGATGACGAGCAATTCAGTATATGTTAAACATGTTAAAATATATGTTAAATTCAATATATATAAGCATACTTGTAAAATTCACTTGCTGCACAAGAGAAATCAGATCAAAAAAAAAAAAAAAAGAAAGAAAGTAAATGAGTAAGAAAACAAAATGCAAATGAACAACAACAAAAAGAGTGAGAATGCTATGTTGGGATCCACAGTCAGTTTCCACAGTCCTCTCTCTGGATGTTGATGGCTCTCTTCCTCACAAGATCATTGGAATTGGCCTCAATCATCTCATTGTTGGAAAGAATCATGTCTATCAGAATTGATCATTGTATAGTCTTATTGTTGCCTTGTATAGTGATCTCCTGGTTCTGCTCATTTCACTTAGCATCAGTTCATGTAAGTCTCTCCAGGCCTTTCTAAAATCATTCTCCTTATTATTTCTTTAGAACAATAATATTCCATAACATTCATATACCATAACTTATTCAGCCTTATTTTCCAACTGATGGGCATTCAATCAGTTTCCTGTTTCTTGCCACTAAGAAAAGGGATGCCACAAACATTTTTGCACATGTGGGTCCCCAAGGAAATCTTAAAGGAGGGAAAAGGACCCATATGTCCAAAAATATTTGTAGCAACTCTTTTCGTGGTAACAAAAAAAAATTAGAAAATGAGTAGATACCCATCAATTGGGGAATGGTTGAACAAATTGTATTATATGAAGATAATGGAATATTATTGTTCTATAAAAAATGGTGAGCAAGCTGATTTTAGAAAAACCTAGAAAGATTTACATGAACTGCTACTGAGCAAAACAAGTAGAACCAAGAATACATTATACACAATAACAGCAAGAATATGCAATGATCAATTATTAAAGACTTAGTTCTTCTCATTTCTTCAGTGATTCAAAGCTATCCCAATAGACTTGGACAGAAAATGCCACAAGGAGACTGAATGTAAATTAATACATGCTATATTCGTATTTTTATCTCTCCCATGTTTTTTTTTAAATCTCTTCCATGGTTTTTCCCTTTTGCTCTAATTTTTCTCTTGCAATATGATTCATAAAATAATGTGTATTAGAAATAAATAAATTTATTAGAAAAAAATTAAAAATAAAACTGTGATTCTCTTGGTATAGGGAACATCTAACTAAAGAAATTCCCTTTAACAATGAAATTGATATCTTTTCAGTAATATCTACTCTTAGTGTGTCCTGGAACAGTAAGAGGTTAATTTATTCAGTTACACAGTCAACTTATGTCAGAGGTAAGGCAGATCTTCCCAGATTTGAGGTCAGTTCACTAGCGCATAATATCATGTTATTTCTAGGTCCATCTCTGTCTCTCTATGTGTCTGTGAATTTTTCTGTCTCTATTCACCCTTTCTGACTCTCTCTCTCTCTCTCTCTCTCTCTCTCTCTCTCTCTCTCAATCTCTGTCTTCTATCTCTACTTTTGTCTCTGTCTTTGTCTTTGTCTCTGTGTATGCTCTTTAAGTCTTCTCTCTCTTTTTCAATCCTTCTGTCTTTATGTCTCTCTGTCCCTCTGTCTTTCTGTCTCTCATTTCTCAATCTGTCTCTCTCTGATTTTCCCTATTTCTCTGTATCACTCTCTCTTTGTGTCTCAGTCTCTCTCTGTGTTTCTCTTTTGTCTATCTTCTCTGACTCTATCTCTTTCTCTCTGTCACTTTCTCTGTCTTTTTCTCTCTCTCGCTTTATCTCTTCTTCCCTCCCCAGATCGTGCCCATGTATGAATCTCAGTTACCTCCTCACCGTAGCCAAAAATTGGCTTAAGAATAGATATATAAAAGTCTAAATCCCTCTAGTAAACCCATTAAAATATGCATGTTCCAGGACATGCCTATAATTCTCCTCAATCAGCTTGAAGAAAGAAGGGGGTACATGAAAGCTCAAAATGAATCCTAAGACTGAATCTCCATTGTACTCAAAAATTAAAGCAAAATAAATGTGACCAATAATCAGTCTAAAAAGTAAACTATATAGACAGTTAAATTGTTCTAGATGCCCAGGATAACATGATTTCTCATCATATTCATCTCCAACTTTAAGGACTTTCTATCACAAATTCTTTTTACTTTTTTTCCTCTGGTAAGTAAAAACCCAGAAATGCTATAACACAACATCAGAAATAAGTATAATTTTTCTTGGAATCTGCTACTATTTGGATGCCAACAATAGTCAGCAGCTTCTTTTAAGAGACAAAGTTTCCATCTCCCATTTTCTGCTACCTGTGAATAATTTCTTCTGAATTTATATTTTTAAAAAGGATTCATTCAGTTTGCTTGTTTGATCCACAAATACTATCTTTAAAAATTGCCTTTAACTAAATTTAACAGAAATATGTAATTAAAGTTAACAAGACATCTTGACAATATTATGATGGGGTCAACATTAAATTATTTTGCTTTTATATTGTTCTGAAATTATGCCAAGTATATTTTTATCATTTATCTAAAATATTTCTCAATATTAAAAGATGTTCAAGAATGTATTCATCAAAACTTAGACTTACATGGATTGATTCATAATGAAAGAAACAGAACTAGGAGAACATTGTACACAGTAACTCCAATATTATTCCATGAAGAATTATGAATGATTTAGTTATTCTCAATAATACAATGATCCAAGACAATCCCAAAGTACTAATAATGAAGCATAATATCCATCTTCAGAGAAAGAACTGATATTGATGTAATAACAGCCTGAAGCATGTTATTTTTTTTCATTTTCTTTCTTTTTTTCTCTTATTCTATTCTTCTTGTACAAAATGACTAATATGGAAATGTTTCACATAACTAAAAATGCTTCAGCATATTAATTTTGATTAAATCCAAAAGGAAAAACCAAAAGTTATATTCCAAAGTTGAAAATACTTGTCATATCGATGTATCCAAAACAAACTTCTCCAAAATTCAAATTTCTGGATTTGTGCTATGTAAACCTACCTGAAGCATCTTTATATGTTGTGATTTTATTAAATATAAGTGCTGAAGATGAATAATTCCATACCAGTATTCCCTTTAAATATCCAAAGACCAGGAAAATTACTTTACAGGGAACGCCCAGGGTATTTTTTGTTTCTCAAATGAGTTGCAAATTCTTTCATTTAGACACTTGCCATGATCAGTGATCTGGCCCCCAAACATCTTGCCCATAATCAATTCAATAATATAAACTTGGCATAAAATGGGAAAAATAAAATAAAATAATCTCTGTTATTCACTGGCATGTGAACAGTATTAAAAAATGCATTTCTTTCTCTTACAAATGTAATAAAGTCTACCTAACACCTATGACTATCACACCTGAGTTGATTATTTGTAAATGCATATTTGATGAAATGTTTTGGATAGTTTTAACTTTTTTTGCTGGATACTTATTATTGATTCAGACTGATTTGAAATGGAAATTGCAAAGGATTGAAATGGTCCTAGAAAGCTCTTCTATTTTGCAAAATACTCTTTATTGGTCCTCAATACTAATATTCAATAAAATGAAAATAATAACAAAACTTCATCCTCATTCTAAGCTAAGGCTTAAAAGGCTATTGTTTTTATGTTTCTTTCTAATAAAATAATAATCTTCAAATAATTATTTTCATATATGAGGCATTGGGCCTTCTTAGTAGAGACACTTCTTACTAGAGAACTATGAGTGCAGAATGGAGGACATACTATCAAAAATGGTCACTTTGCTTGGTTTTGCTTAATTATTTGTTGTTATTGTTATTGTTACAGAGTTTGAGTAATGTTTGAAGGACAGCAAGAAATGATCATAGTATAAAAACTACTCAGGGAGTTAAGTGTTTTCAGTAGTAGAATAACAACGTATATTTATGCCCAGAACTTGATCATGAAACATCAGAATTGGAAGGGGACTTTACAACTCCCCTCATTGTAAGGAAATTCAGGCCTAGAATGAGTAACAGACTTGCCCAGCACACAGTGAATTAGTGACAGAGTAAAGATTAGAACCCGGCCTGCTAACTTCTAATCTATCATTTTCACTACATCATTAATCATCAAAGTGAATTTCTTTCCCATTCTGTCTCAAAAACACACAGTTGCTCCATTCTACTCGACCCCTGTGTACAGAATCCTGATACCACCATATTGTTTTCTTTGCTCCTAACTAAAGCAACCTTCACTGCGTACTGTACATACTTAAACAAGGAGGGGATCTTTCAGACAGTCAGGTTAAAATTATTTATGCACTTAAGTTATAGAACTGGAGTTTTTAACCTGACTCCATTCACTCCACAGTGGAACTATGAATAGATTTCAGGAGATTTCTGAACTTGAATGGAAAATATATTACATTTTTATTTCAATGTAAGGGATGTGTGTGTGTGTGTGTGTGTGTGTGTCTGTGTGTGTGTGTGTGTGTGTGTGTTTCTCTGGGTCTCTCTGCTTCTCTGTCTCTGTGTCTCTGTGTTTCTCTGTGTCTGTCTCTGTCTCTCTCTCTGTCTGTCTCTGTTCTCCATCTCTATCTCTCTCTACACACATACACACAATGTATATATGATTTTTTACATTTAAAAACATTGTTCTGACAAGGAGTGGTATAGGATTTATCAGCCTGCCAAAGAAATTGGTATCACTAAAAAAAGGTTTAAGAATTTCTGTTCTGGGGCATATTTCCTCCATTATCAGAATCCTCTTTATTTACATATTGGCTCTATATGTAATCTAATTATATCTATATCTAATATAATTCTACATCTAGTCTAATTCAGTCTAGAGAGACCATATCTAAATGACTAAATTTTCTCATCTTAGCCTTCTCACAATAATAGTACTTCACAAAAGAACTAGGACATAGAATATAGCAAACATGCCTGACGTATAGTCACAAGTTCTTTCCACACAGTCTTAAATCTCGGTCTACCTTCTGGATTGCAGGTATCAGCTTTAAATTCCATTTCATCCAACATACTAGGGCTCCAAGATTTCAAACCACTAGGCCCACAAGCTCCTGACAATGGCCCACATGCTCCAAAGGGAACTGATTTTCATTTAGTTCTCTGTATTAATTCTCTCACCACGAAACAAGTTCTTACTGTATGCTCCTTCCTTCAGATTTCCCAGGACTCAATTTGACATTTTCTTTCCACTGATGCATAATATGTTAAGAAATTTGACAAACATTTTAAAATGAACTTTAACTTTTGAACTTAAAAAAGTGAACATTTGGCCGAAGTTGTTAAAGGCATTAGTAGAAAAAAATTTCCATTTTCTTTCCACTGATGCATAATATGCTAAGAAATTTGACAAACATTTTAAAGTGAACTTTGATTTTTGAACTTAAAAAAGTGAACATTTGGCCTAAGTTCTTAAAAGCATTAGTAGAAAAAATCATTGAGGCTAGAGTTAACAAATTTTCCTGAATTTAACTAAACATTTAAAACTAAACAGGACACATATAAAATCATAAAAATTTTAAGAACCCTATGCATCTGTGTAGACAACAATTACTGATGCTTCCCTTTACAACTGTTTTTCTGGCTCTCTTCTATGTATGTAGTAAAATACTTATTCCTCATCCAATTCTCTACTTCTCCGCTTCTCCAATCTGTTCTTCACTATGTAGTACAATCCTTTGAAACTTCCTGACATTGGTCATTTAATTTGTCTTCTTGTCTATCTTCTATCCTCCTTGTATCCTCCATTAGACTGTTAATTCCTTGAAAACAGGGATTTATCTTTTTCCTTTCTTTTTATTCCCAGAATTTAGCACAAGGGCTAGAACATGTGTGTTCAACTGTTTTCAATCAAGTGTGATGCTTTGTGACCCCATTTGGGGTTTTCTTGGCAAAGAGGCTGAAACTTCAGCTCATTTTACAGATGAGGAAATGGCAAACAGGGTGAAGAGATTTTCCTAAGGTAACTCAGTTAAGTGAGAGTCTGAACTCAGGTATTCTGAAGTCCAGGGCCTACATACTATTCACTATACCACTTAGCTGCCTAAGCATATAGTACGTGTTTAATATATCTTTACTGACTAACTGACTACACTGAAAGACATAGTTTGCTCAAAGAACATGTCCACACCTTGGAAGATGAAAACTTATCCATCAGATTCTTAAATCAATAATATTTATTTGGATAATTTTGGTGTTTGTGTTTGATTTGGGTTTTTGTTGTTATTACTTGTTTGTCTTTACAGCCTTGATTGTTTTTTTAAATGTAGCAAGATATTTATCTATATCCTATTATGTCATGCCTTGAAACCTCTTTGGGGGTCTATACCATTCATAACAAGGAAATTGACATGGGAAGAATCAATTGATCAATTAATCAACATTTATTAAGGACCTATTTCCCACATATTGTATTAAGTAATAGGAATATAAAGAGGAGCAAAAGACAGTCCCCATCCTCAAGGAGTTTATAATATTATTATTTTTTAAAGCTTTTAATTTTCAAAAATATGCAGATTATTTTCAACATTCATCCTTGCAAAATCTTGTGTTCCATATTTTTTTTCCTCCCTCTCTTTCCCTTATCTTCTCCCCTAGACAGCAAGTAATCCAATATATGTTAAACAGTGCAATTCTTCTTCACATATTTCCTCAATTATCATGCTGAACATGAAAAAATTAGAGCATAAAGGAAAAAAAGAGAAAGAAAACAAAATACAAGCAAACAACAACAAAAAAAGTGAAAATACTATGCTGTAATCCACATTTAGTCCCCGTAGTCCTCTCTCTAGGTACAGATGGCTTTTTCCATCACAAGACCATTGGAATTGGCCTGAATTACCTAGCTGTTGAAAAGAGCCACAAAAGAGCTTATAATCTAATGTCAAGTTAGACATTATGTAAAATTCAAATAAAAATAAGTCACTAAATATATAAGGATTCCTGAGGACCACAAATTGACTTATAAAAATCATATCTTTTTTTTAATAATAACTTTATATTGACAGAATCCATGCCAGGGTAATTTTTTACAACATTATCCCTTGCACTCGCTTCTGTTCCGATTTTAACCCTCCCTCCCTCCACCCCCTCCCCTAGATGGCAAGCAGTCCTATATATGTTAGATATGTTGCAGTATATCCTAGAGACAATATATGTTTGCAGAACCGAACAGTTCTCTTGTTGCACAGGGAGAATTGGATTCAGAAGGTAAAAATAACCCGGGAAGAAAAACAAAAATGCAAATAGTTCACATTCGTTTCCCAGTGTTCTTTCTTTAGGTGTAGCTTCTGTGCATCATTTATCAATTGAAACTGAGTTAGGTTTCTTTGTCAAAGAAATCCACTTCCATCAGAATACGTCCTCATACAATATCGTTGTTGAAGTGTATAATGATCTCCTGGTTCTGCTCATCTCACTTAGCATCAGTTCATGTAAGTCTCTCCAAGCCTCTCTGTATTCATCCTGCTGGTCATTTCTTACAGAACAATAATATTCCATAACATTCATATACCACAATTTACCCAGCCATTCTCCAATTGATGGGCATCCATTCAATTTCCAGTTTCTAGCCACTACAAACAGGGCTGCCACAAACATTTTGGCACATACAGGTCCCTTTCCCTTCTTTAGTGTCTCTTTGGGGTATAAGCCCAATAGAAACACTGCTGGATCAAAGGGTATGCACAGTTTGATAACTTTTTGGGCATAGTTCCAGATCGCTCTCCAGAATGGTTGGATTTGTTCACAACTCCACCAATAATGCATCAGTGTCCCAGTTTTCCCGCATCCCCTCCAACATTCATCACTATTTTTTCCTGTCATCTTAGCCAATCTGACAGGTGTGTAGTGGTATCTCAGAGTTGAATTAATTTGCATTTCTCGGATCAATAGTGATTTGATAAAAATCATATCTTAACATTATTTATGTTCTATTGACTATTTTATTAAATATTTCCCAACTATATCTTAATCTAATTCAGTCTGCCCTTTGGGGTGACTCTAGGTACCCACAGAATCCCAGAGTTTGAGTCAGAAAAATTCATCTTCCTGAGTTCAAATCTGGCTTCACACCCTTACTATCTGTATGACCCTGAGCATGTCACATAACCCTATTTGCTTCAGTTTCATAAAGTGAAGAAGGAAATGACAAACCACTCCAATATCTTTTCAAAGAAAACCCTAAATGGGGTCATGAAAAATCAGACAAACTGAACAACAACACAACACAACAACATGTATTCAACAAGCTCTTACATTAAACATCAGAAGCAATTAGAAAATTTTGCTTTAAAGGAGAAACAAAGATGATATTTCTATGGAGAGTTTCCTTTTTCGGGTCCTGTATTCCAATGACATTGCTATTAATAAAGCTTCCGGATAGAGCTAGGCTCCTGAAATAAGTAATGAGGCAGGAAGACCTTAGTTAGCATGGCCAAGGCAAACCATGTAACAGTGAGGGAAAATGTCTGTAGGAGAAATGTGTCTGAATCCAGATTGCTGGAATTTGTTCTTAAAGAGGAGCTAAAAAAGGGCCAAATAACCTCAGGACATGTTTTGTCCCCGAGATTGTAATCAGGACAGTGTTAAGGAAGGTTTGTTTGCTCCTGGTTGGAGCTGCTAATGGGAAGACAGAATTGAGATATCTGGACAAGAGCCAAGAATTCCAGACTTTATGGAATATCAATTTACTAATTAAGTGTTGCTACAGACAGAGAGGAGCCTTAGGCATATGGCCTGAGCAGTAGGTACATTATATGTAGATATAGATATACATGTATATCTATTTCTATATCCATACATATATAATATATATTTTATATATTCTATTTTGTTTCTTTTGATTCTGTGTGTTTAAGTAAAGATTTTATACAATTAAATAAACCATCTTTGTGTAATCGACTCTATTTTCTATGTTCTTGGAATTAGAATCCCCTGAAATACAACAGGAAAGAAGGATGGTGGAGATTTCCCAATAGATGGCAATTTGAGCTGAATTTAATTGGATAAATCTACATATCCCTTCTTAGCATTGAGAGACAAGCACTTATATACACAAGAAGGGCAGGATTAAGGGACCTGTGTTACCTGATCTTTCAGAACTAATGGAGATTTTAAGCATTTCCCCTGAGTAGGCTCTAGGGCTAGGTGAAAAACAACTGTCTGAGAGACTGTGGCACTGCCCAATGCCCTAGTTGTTAAATAGAATTAGGCCAGTGCAGCAGTGCCTCCTCATGGCTTAAGGTAGGGGATGGGGAGAACAGCTTTTACCTAGAGTCAGGATTTTTGTTTCTCTAAATGTCTGTTCTCAGCTTGGGAGGCAGGTTCATACTGTGCAGTGTGCTGTTCAGGAAGTCTGGGAAATCCAGGCTCAAATATCACTTTTCACATTTACTAGCTGGGTGACTATGATCAAATCAGTTTACTTCTCTAGATTTCATGAAACCAAGACTAAAAGTCATGGATAGGTTAAGATCTGAGGTGGTAGAGAAAATTTCCCTGACAATGACAAAATCATCAGTCTTTGACAAATTTGACCTGATGTTTTCAATTTATTTATCCAGTTTTTTGTTTGTTTTCTTAGATTTTTTTTTAAACTAAGAGTCTTTACTATATTTTCAGTCAATTTTCGCAAAGAATATTTATTTGATTCCTTTGTTTATCTGTTACTTCTGCCTTTCTAAGTTCCTATTTAAATGATGTTATAACATAAAGTATGTTAGTCAGAACTTGAAACAATTATATGTGAAAATTCACATAGTCCAGAAGTCTCACGGATTTTTATTCCCTGTGGTGTACTTTTCTACATCCATTCCTACACTAATCTGATCCCTCTCTATTTTTGCCTCAGAGTCATTGATTTTTCTGACCCCAGCAGTATTTCCTTTTCTGAATCTAGTCCCAGAATCAATCGCCAGCCTCCACTACCAATTCTTCCCCCAAATTACATTCCACTGGTTTTTTTTTCCAAAAAAAGTCGAGATAAATTGAGACTTCTTTGCCAAGGAGAGAAAGTTTCACATATATAAAGTGAATTCTAATAGAAAGTACAGATTATATATATATATATACTGGAAAACTACTTAGTAGTCATATCTGGAATTCTAATAGAAGTACAGATTTTATATATATATAAAATCAGGAAACAAAGTATACTTCTGAAAAATACTTCTACAAGGGAAAATCTATAATATCTTAGCTGTGGTAATATAGATATTGACTTCCCTTTGCAGTTCATATAAGACTAATGTTCTCCTGAGGTATACATATTGACTCTGGTTTCATTTGAGCCAATATTTACTTCTTGGATCAATAAATCTTGATGTTGATATCAAGTATGACCAATATCTGCTTATTATTGCTAGACTAAGAATGAGTGAGGACTACCAAATACTGTGGAGGTACCTGTCAACATTTCTAATGCTTAGTTAGGTCCCATCAGTGTTTTCTTATTATAAGAGTTTCAAATTGAATTCTAAAAAAAAGTTGAGTCAACTAAAAAGACTTAATGAGATCTTGAGCTAAGATCAAGCCTTTTCTTTTTATAATTTTATAAACTTTGAGGGAAATTAAAGAGAATAGTTTAATACTGGAAATTGTTAGTATTCTTTTCTTCCCCAAATTATTACATATTTATCTGGGTATATGTCATATTCTCCTTAAGCTTCTTAAGGTCAGGAAGTGTTTTGCTCTCATATGGTATTCCCAGAACTCTTTTTTGTTTTGAACCCAGTTTTAGTGCTTTTCCAACAGAGGTATATTAAGAAACTAATACAAAGGACCATCTAATTAGCTGGATGACAATCCAGATAATAGCTATGTATATTTGTTGTGAGGGGTTTTCCCTCTTTGAGATTATCAGGCTGATCTCTTCTGAATTATTAAGAATTTCACTTAGGTCATATAGTAATTGAGCTTGATGCAAACATTACAATATCATAGATGATCCTGTAAAAGCTCATCATTATGCAATCACTCTTCTATGAAACTCTAGAACATCCTTCCATTTAGATCCTGTATTTATGATACATTTGAACTGGATTACTTTTGGGAAATTTTGCACTATTTTTAAAGATCTCAAGCATTTGTACAACACAAAATCCATCTTTTAAGAACCAGTAATCTTCAGTTGGCACAATTTATCTATGAATCATAGAACACCACAAGTTTCAAGTTCTAGTATATCACCCATAATGGTAAAATTCCAAAAGAAAACTACCTGTGATGAAAAGAGATGTGACCAGATGCAAAAAAAGAAAAAATGGAACTTATCTTTTGTATATGTGTGATGTGCATCTTGTTACACAAACAAATAGAAATAACCTTAAAAAAAAGCAAAGCTGGGAAAAGCATTTAGACTAGATCAAGTATACACTGAGGAGCTCCAAAATTGAGCCAATGTAGATTTCAAAGATTTGAGAGATTGATCCATTTGATTGTATCTTGAAGATAGAAAAAAATTGAGTTGCAATCCTACCTCAAATACTTACTAGCTTTGTGACCCTTCTTCTCTTTCAGTCTTCAAATGCAAAATGAAGATGGGGGAGATAGTAGTACCTAATTAATACAGAGTTCACTGGATTATTGTGAGAATCAAATGAGATAATACACATAAAGCACATCACATACATTAAAGCACTTAGATAAATGTTAGCAATAAATGGTATTTATATTTCCCCATATGCCCCTTCTATCTTGGTACCTTTGCACAGGCTTTCTTCTAGTCTTGTGTTATAAAGACCATCTAATGAGAATCCAAAGCTTAGAAGCAGGTACAGGTTTGAATCAGACCTCTGAATAGAGGCTGAATTAATGTTCTTCAAGTTTTTGATGATGTGTATCAGAGCCATCTGGCTCTCCACTTTAGATCAGCTGCATTTATACTTGGTTTCCTGTCTATTACATGATGAAGGAAAAATTTTTGGTTGACTGCTAAGCCAGAACTCAGAATGTATTGTATAGATTCCAATAGAGAAATTTGTTCCTTTTCCTTCTTGCTGGTCACAAAGTATAAGGACAACTCTGTGCTCTACAGAGGAAGAAGGGGGAAGAGAGTAGGGAAACAGATTTGCGGCAGCAGTCTGTGAGTGCAGGGCTTCCTAGGCAGGACTTTGTCTTAGGATGGCACCATTCACTTTTGCTTCCTTAGTAGAAGGCTTGTGAGACTTCCAAAGGTCTAAGGAATAGAGGTACAGGGACAGAAGCCCATACCAGAGTACCACTAGCCAGCAAGCTCAGTGAAGTTTTGAGGAAAAACTTACTTTACCCAGCCCAGAAATGGATCAACTAGATTACTAAAATACTGTCTTACAGCACAAAAGTGACATCCAGCAACTATGTTGCAGTTAGAAATGAATTTAGTGAATGGATGCTTTATACCAATTGCTTTTAAATTTGAGGCCTTTCTTCCCAAGTAATGGTAATAAAGGAAAGTGTGACTCCAATTTTTATGCTTTAGTTCTTGCTATCTCCTTTTTGTATATATCCCCTTGTAACTAATTGATGCTCATTTGTTAATTTATGTTGTAGAGAAAACAATTGCTTAAATTGATATTGGGAAAATAACCAGTAGGGATTAAATTTAGAAGGAACAGACTGAAATGGAATTTCATACCGACAACATTAAAAAAAATACCCCCAATTCTTCAATCTATCACTGGATATCTGATGGAAGAGATGTAGCCACCATCTGGTAATGTATCTTGTCAGTATGAGTAGGAGTTGGGAATAAGACTCCTCCAAGATCTATAAAGGCTCTACTTGGAATGCCCCTAATTCCCTTCAATACTTAACTCGATTGTCCTCTCTTATTAGAATCCTTTCCATACTAAGTCCTAGTATTCCCTCTCAGTGAAATTACTTTGCCTATTCACATATATCTACATACATATCACTTCTGCTTCCTATATTGTTTTTCCCTGTCAGCATCATCTAACACTAGATTTAGCACTTAATTGATTTTTAATAAGTGTTTATTGAATTGAATTGAATCAAAACTGCAGCTAACCTAAAAGGAAAAATGAAAGATGCATTCTGAGTAGAAAAAGGCTATATCGAGTTATCAATAATTTGCATTTAAAAATGATACAAGGGGATTCTAGGAAACAGAGCCAAGATGGTGGAGACAGACTCGATTTTCTATAACCTCCTCTGACCTTCTCTCAAACCAACAGTAGATCAAGCCTCTAAATTGATTTTGGAGTCAAAGAACCCACACAAATTTGTAGCACAATACATTTCCAGAAGAAGATTCCCTAAAAAATGAAGAAATTAAAACCATTTCTATTCATATGAAAAGGTACTCGAAATCACTATTGATCAGAGAAATACAAATTAAGAGAACTCCGAGATACCATTACACACCTCTCAGATTGGTAAGATGACAGGAAAAAATAATGACAAAGATTGGAGGGGATATGGGAAAACTGGGACACTAACGCGTTTTTGGTGGAATTGTGAATACATCCAGCCATTCTGGAGAGCAATTTGGAGCTATGTTCAAAAATTTATCAAACTGTGCATATCCTTTGATCCAGCAGTGTTTCTACTGGGCTTATATCTCAAAGAGAGCTGAAAGGAAGGAAAGAGATCCACATATGCAAAAATGTTTATGGCGGCCCTCTGTAGTGACAAGAAACTGGAAACTGAGTGGATGCCCATCAATTAAAGAATGGCTGAATAAGTTATGGTACATGAAATATTATTGTTCCATAAGAAATGATCAGGAGGATGATTTTAGAAAGGCCTGGAGAGACTTACATGAACTGATGCTAAGTGAAATAAGCAGAACCAGGAGGTCATTGTTCACAGCAACAACAAGATTATACAACAATCAATTCTGGTAAATGTGATTCTTTCCAACAACGAGATGATTGAGGCCTGTATCAATGATCTTGTGATAAAGAGAGCTGTCTACACCCAGAGAGAGGACTATGGGAACTGTGTGGATCACAACATACGTTCTCACTCTTTTTGTTGTTGTTCACTTGCATTTTGTTTTCTTACTCATTTACTTTGCTTTTTGATCTGATTTTTCTTGTGCAGCAAGAGAATTGTATAAATATGTTTACACGTATTGGATTTAACATATATAACATATATTGGATTGCTTGCCATCTAGGGGAGGGGATGGGGAGAAGAAGGGGAAAAAATCTGAAACACAAGGTTATGCAAGGATCAATGTTGAAAAATTATCTGTGCCTATGTTTTGAAAATAAAAAGCTTTATTAAAAAAAATCTGATCTCAGACACTTACCAATTAGGTGATCCTGGCTAAGTCACATAACCAGCTTTGCCTCCATTGTTCCATCTGTAAAATGATCTGGAGAAAAAAATGGAATACACTCTAGTATTGTTGTCAAGAAATTCCCAAAGGGGTTATTAAGAGTAGAATATGACTGAAAACTGACTAAAACAACAATTACTTCTACTATCAAATATAAATGGTCTTCATGGAATAATGGACAGAGGGACAGAACTGAATTTTGCTCTTGCCTCTGATATAGGCAGGTTTTGTGGCTTTGGCCAAGTAACAACTTTTCATTGATATAGGCAATTCTTTAAGACTATACATTACCCCAAAAACTGCTAACCTTCATTAGCAGAAGAAGTTTCCAGGATTAGGAGTTCCTTCTAACCATCTCTAATGCTATAAAATAAAAACTCCTCTGTTTTCGCATTTTAAAAAATGACACAAGGGGTATCACCCAAGTAATGCATGATCTAAAAAAGGGTGTGTCTTCATAGCAAAATAGAGAAGAGGGGAGAGAGAAAGAGAGACAGATGGATGGACAGACGGCAGACAGACAAATAAAGACTGAGACAGAAACAGAGATACAGAGAGAGAAAAAGAGAGAGAGAGAGACAGACAGAGAGACAGAGAGAGAGAGAGACAGAGAGAGAGAGACAGAGACAGAGAGACAGAGAGACAGAGAGAGAGAGAGAGAGAGAGAGAGAGAGAGAGAGAGAGAGAGAGAGAGAGAGAGAGAGAGAACACATTGGAATACATGGAACGTTTAAAAAATAACAATTAAAGGAAGAATTCCGATATGTCAGATATTTTATGGAGGAAGAAAGTGAATAAAATTTACACCAGATAAGGATAGGCAGCATTCTACATCATTGGAGGGAATGAGAAAATCCATTGGATTGTTGAAATATATAGCAAACATTCAAAAAATACATCTTGAATTTTATTCAGTTAAGTTAAAAGGGGATTTTTAAAATTCTCTGCTATCTCAAAAGAACTAAGATGTTTATCATTTGAAGTACTTACCACCAACTATGCCTGAGCAGTTTTCATGAGTTACCATGTCCTAGAAAGTTCATCACCTTTGAACCAACTTGGTGATGAAATTTTCCAGACTCATATTGAGCCTTGAAAAAAAAAATGTATGTAGTATCATTACACAAACTCTCGTTAATTTAGTATGACTTAGCAAGGGAAGCAATCCCTGGTAGAGTTTTCAAAAATTTGGAGTCATTATCTCAAGGTGATGGAGATATCAGAAGACAATTTAAACGTAGATTGATTAGCCATTCTCCAATTGATAAATGGTCAAAAGATATGAACAGACAATTTTCAGAGGATGAAATTGAAACTATTACCACTCATATGAAAGAGTGTTCCAAATCATTATTGATCAGAGAAATGCAAATTAAGGCAACTCTGAGATACCACTACACACCTGTCAGATTGGCTAAGATGACAGGAAAAAATAATGATGAATGTTGGAGGGGATGCGGGAAAACTGGGACACTGATGCATTGTTAGTGGAGCTGTGAACAAATCCAACCATTCTGGAGAGCAATCTGGAATTATGCCCAAAAAGTTATCAAATTGTGCATACCCTTTGATCCAGCAATGTTTCTATTGGGCTTATACCCCAAAGAGATACTAAAGAAGGGAAAGGGACCTGTATGTGCCAAAATGTTTTTGGCAGCCCTGTTTGTAGTGGCTAGAAACTGGAAAATGAATGGATGCCCATCAATTGGAGAATGGCTGGGTAAATTGTGATATATGAATGTTATGGAATATTATTGTTCTGTAAGAAATGACCAGCAGGATGAATACAGAGAGGACTGGCGAGACTTACATGAACTGATGCTAAGTGAAATGAGCAGAATCAGGAGATCATTATACACTTCGACAACGATATTGTATGAGGACATATTTTGATGGAAGTGGATTTCTTTGACAAAGAGACCTAACTGAGTTTCAATTGATAAATGACGGACAAAAGCAGCTACACCCAAAGAAAGAACACTGGGAAACGAATGTGAACTATCTGCATTTTTGTTTTTCTTCCCGGGTTATTTATACCTTCTGAATCCAATTCTCCCTATGCAACAAGAGAACTGTTCGGTTCTGCAAACATATATTGTATCTAGGATATACTGCAACATATCCAACATATAAAGGACTGCTTGCCATCTAGGGAGGGGGTGGAGGGAGGGAGGGGAAAAAAATTGGAACAGAAACGGGTGCAAGGGATAATGTTGTAAAAAAAAATTACCCTGGCATGGATTCTGTCAATATAAAGTAATTATTAAATAAAAATTAAAAAAAAACATAGATTGATTTTTCTAAACTGGATTTCCCTATCTCATCTACACTGGAAGTGCAGCAGGCACTCTTAGGCCCAATCCCACTGCTCATCAACCTGCTTTATTTTTGACATGAGTTGGTTGTCTCTCCTTAGGCATCCTAGGGGCCACCCTCCCTAAAGGGTGCACTATACTACTGCCAGACCAGACAGAGAAAACATTTGTATATTATATACAGCCTTACTGCTTCAGAGTCTCTAAACCCAAGGAGTCCACCAGCCTTAGACACCTTTAATAGCAGAAATTACTGGCATATAATTACCAGTAATATATAATACCAAAAATCTTAGTTCAGGTTTAAGCTATTAAAGCTAAAAATTTTATTTAGAATTTTGGGATATCCTATATATTTTCAAATAAGTATTAAGTATCTACTATAGAAAGATACTTTGCTAGATGTGATGATTATTACCACTTAGAAATTAGATGCTGTTCTTGGTTATCAGTGCCTTTATAGAACATATTTCAAAGAATTCTCATTTTAGGTATCATATTTCCATGTTTTGATTTCTCTCTACCCAGATGAGAAAAGGTAGACAATTTGTTTTTGGTGGTAACAGAAAAGGATGCATTTATATTATGAGTTGATCATGAAATGGCATTCTAATTTTGATTCTATATTGGCTTTAAAAAAATAAATAAAAGCCATATTTAGCACATTATAAACTCCCTGAATCATTGCCCAAACACCCAATGCTTGTTATTGTTCAGACTTTGTTTTCAAAAAGGACCAATGACATCACAAGGTACTATCTTGACTTGTGCATGAATTGGATTTAAGTTAAGCAGAATTGCACAAAGTCATCAGTTTCATTCTCTTCCTGAGTCATTAAAGTCCAGGAGCAGAACAAAAGTCAAGAGAACTGGCAATGGCCAGGATGCAGTGGATAATCTTTCCATCTTCAAAGCCTGACCAAACTCAAAACACTCCATATTGCCTATTTCCATGTCTTCATGGCCTTTGGAATAACTTGTAATAACTAACCATTCCATTAAGGGAAGTCTTTGCTTGCTTGGGATACGTTCCCCTAACTCACTGATGGATTTGAGACCGCTCAGTTCCCTTCAACCTTCTTTAGCCTGTCTGGCTTGTGGCCATTGTGCATCCTACAGTTTCTTAGAGTCACATTAGGTGAGAGTTGGGTGAAAGGTGGACACAAAAGATGGATAAGCAGCCTCAGTCCAGAGGTTTTAGTTCTCCCTGAACACCTTGTATATTCTCCCAAGTAGTACAGGGTTAGCATTTAAGGAACGACACTCAGCCCCAGGGTGAGTGCTCTAACTGGAGATGGCTCTGCTTAAGTAGGTCAATCACAACTGCAAATTATTGCTGTCAGTGATTTCCCCCCACGAGAATGTAGGAAGTGGGACAATGGTTTTGGGTCTGTTTCTAGTACCAAAGTATTAAAATAAAATAATGCATTAGGAACAGCTGCCAAATGTAAGGTTTTTTTATGCTAAGGACTATCTAAGTTTTTATACTTGTAACACTATTGCATAGCACACAGTAAGTATTTAATGAGTGCTCATTAAGTTGAATTTGTTAAACTGAAATGTATGTGGAATGAATTAAATTAGAGTTAGCTTTTGGGAGTAAACTTTCCTTTTCATCTTGAGGCTAGGTGGATAGGCATAATTCCCTATGAATAGAGACTTTCTGGGCCATTAATTCCTAGTAAATGTAGAGACCACTTCTCTACCTAACTATTCTCCTTTGTAATTTTAATTAAACTGCATTCTAGAGGCCATCTTTTCTCTAGCTTTGACTCTTTTTACAATTCATACTGTGTGCCTACCTCCTGACAGAAGGTAATGACTAAATACACAGACTAGGACACATTTTTGAACATGGACAATTTGATCATTTGTTTTGTTTGACCATATATCGCTTACAAAGATTTTGGTTTTCTTTCTTTAAAAAAAAAAAAAAATTAAGGGAGTGGAGGAAGGTAAGGGGAGAAAAATCTTTTATAATTTGTAAATTATAATTTAATTTTTAAAAAATTAAACTTTATATTTATGAACGTGAAGGTAACGAAATATATATAGTGTGGAATTGGACTCAGAAAGACCTGAGTTCAAATTTGGACTCAGATATCTACTAGCTGTGGATCTCTGGAAAACTCACTTTACCACTACCTGTCTTAATTTTCTCAACTGTAAAATAGGCATAATAGTAGTACTTACCTCACAGGGTTGTTATGAGTTAATCTATGTAAAGAGCTTTACAAACCCATATAAATGCTAGACATTATTATTATTTTTATATACCTATATTGAACTTCATTGAATAATAGATTTAGACTTACAAAAGAACCCTGTGGTCATCTAGTCCAACCCCCTTTTTCTACAGATAAGGAAAATGAAGTCTTGAGAAACTAAACTTTTGGTCCAAGGACATAAAGATAATAAAGAGCAGGACTGGGATTCCAAGCAAAGTGTTATTCCAAATCCAGCATTGTCTCCCCATATCCCATTGTCTTCACACACTAATCCAGTGATTCAATACGTTTTGCTCACAGCCCAGTATTATTCTTTGTCCTGAATAACCACTTTGGGAGAGCAAGAAAGAATGTATTCTTATTGCAAATATAAATTAAAAACCAGGGCACTTTTTTGAGGAGCAGTTTCTCTGGAGTAGAGTGTCAGAATCATCCAACATATTGGAATGAGACTTGATGCTGATAACATTAAAAAGATACTCCCATTCTTCAGGGGTACCCCTAGATCTCTGATGGGAAACATGTAGCCACCATCTGAGGGTACAATTTGCCAATATGAATAGAAATTTGGATAAGGACTCTCCAAAATCTATGAAGGCTTAACTTGGAATGCTTCTCCCTCTCTTCAAAACTCAACTCAATTGGCTCCTCTGATTGGAATCCTTTCCATACTCGGACTATACTATAGATCTATACCAGAAATCTATACTCTATGTGTGGTTAAGGCTTTCCACCTTTTCTTGCTAAAATTACTGAGTTCTGACAAAGCCACTCTTCTTAATAAATAGCAATAGCTACCTATTTCCTCCAGTATCTAATACAAACCTTTAACAACCTCACTCCAAACAATCTTTCCAGTCTATAATACATTACTCCACTTTCTATTCTCTATAGCAAAGTCAAATTTGCTTTCTTTTCTGCTCCTCACACATGACACTCCATTTTTCAGCTTAAATATTATTTATTCACATGAGCCTCAGATTCAGAGGAACTCCTTTCAACCCCAAACTTCTGAGATTTAAAGTTAGAGAATCCCTGGACCATTGCAACTGGGTGACTGAGTATGACTGTGATTCTAATGATTTCTTCCAAAGGCACAGAACCTATTTTCCCCTTTCCTCAGAAACATGTGAGGAAAATTTCATATAATCCTCCTTTTCTCACATTCCAAATCTCACAATTCTGTAGCTGAAGAAAAGCTTGAAAATGTCATCATTTCTTCCCTCTCTTAAACTCTCAGAACTGTGGAGCCATAGGTTTGGGGAGGGGGTGTATTTCCCCGGTTCTTTTAGTGGGCTTTTTTTTTCCTAAGCTGATCATTACAGATAAACATAAAATCTCTAAATAGATTTTCCTAGTCAGTTAACCATATTCTTGGGGGAAAACATAAGGTAGAATCATTATTAAAAAGCATTCTCAGTAATACACACATCTTTATTATGTCAGCCTTTTGCCAAAAAAATAAGATTGATAGTAAAAATCACTTATTTTTTTTTCCTACACAGAACCAAGCCATCTGCCTCCTATACACCATCAGCCTCTGTTAGATGGATTCACACATATTTTAAAGCCCCGGAGTAACCATTTGAATGGAAATTGGACACTTTTTGTCATTGAGGAAGCTTTTTTTAACTGGAAAGGCTTCTCGTTTGTTCAATTAGATGTGTGTGTAGGCAATACACTTTATGAAATTTATCCCAAAACAGTGAGGATTGAAATAATATTTGAAGCAGATGGCACAGCTGCTGTATTGAAAGAGCTATCCGTGGACAGAGATGAAGAGATGGAGGGTATTGAGAAGTGGGAATCAAAATATTGTACAATTAAGAATATCATCTATAGCCATTAAAGATGGGCAAATGTATGCAGTTTTGATGCCCTCCCCTATTCCAGGCGGTGAGAAGCACTAAGATTTAGTCAAGTGGAATTTACCACCCTTCTCTCGATGATCTCTTATCTTCTCTGTTCAGTCTCCAAGTTTGAAATATGCTGGATCTGCTGCCTAAGAGCTCTCTCTCCTTCTCTTTTAACTGCAGTTTGAATCAACAATATGCTGTATTCTCTTTCCTGCCTAAAAATGAGAGAACATGGCACAGAAAAGCCACCCACAAGTTTTGAGTTCAGAGAAAGCATAAAAACAAACAACTGATCAAATGAATTCAATTTACAGATGAAGAAATCTCAAGAAAGTTCAATGATCAGCCCTAGTCAATACAGCTAATTCATTAGTAATAGAATTAGGACAAAAACTGAGATCCCATGCTTTTTTCCACTTTAAGAAATAGTGATTGAAGGTCAAAGACTTTTGATGTCAGGAGTGTTAAATTTGCCCGAAAGGTGCTACTTGTGATGTACTGGAGGCAGCTCCAAAAAGCAGATTATTGTTAGTAACAAACTTATACCCGAGTAAACACTGAGTAAGCTTTTGTAGCAGAAAAATTGCCAAGCTCTACAAATTGGGGCTTGATTTATTGTTTTTTTGATTGTCTACACTTAAAAAAGAAATGAAGAAAATGTTAATCATGCAGATTAAGCCTAAAAGTGTATCCTGTACGTTTTCTTTCTTTCCAGAGAGCCTATTGTTAAATATTTACCAGCATATCTCTGGGGTCAATTTATCCTGGCTGAGCTGTTTCCTTCTTGTGGGAATTCTTTACACCAATATAATCTCAGATCCAGTTTCTATCCCTACCACTAACATATATGTCCTTAAAGTTACCACTTATGCTAGCAAAACAAGGAAAATAATAAATTGAATTTTCCACATAATTCACATCAAAATATACCATCTTCTCACACACACCCCCCAAAAAAATCCAATTTGAGACAGTTGTATGATTTTTTTTTAGAAAATTAGAATGACATAATATTTGCCTTTCTTCATACAAATATAGGCTGAGATGAAATAAAGTTTGAAAACAATTAATAAATTCTAACACCAATAAGCAGCATAGTGTAATGACTAAAATGCCCTGGAATCAGGAGAATCTGAGTTCCAGTTTTGATTTTGACACCAGTAGATTGCCTTGAAAATAGGAACTGTCTTTTGACTCTTTTTGTATCTGCAGTATTAAGCACAGTATCTGGCACATATTAGATATCTAACAGTTATTGACTGGTATCGATCGACTGACTGACACATATTAGTAGTGGACCACAAGCAAATCACATAATCTTTCATGCCTTTGAGGCACACAAAAGTAGTTGCACATCTATTTGTGAGGAAAGTTTTTTTAATGGAAGTTTCCTCAAGGGAAGAAAGGAATCACAAATTCAGATAAATAAAACAAAAACAAAAAACAAACCAGAATTCAACCCCAACTATAATTTAATCTTTTTATCAAATTAGTATGAATCTGTAATGCTAAACATGCAAATACAGTATTCACAACTAGAAGAAGCACTATTGTACTCAGATTTAAAAAAAAAAAAAAGTTATGGTGAAATAGCCTAAAATTCATAGCAACAATTCACTTTTGCTTTTTCACTGACAGAGATTTGAAGGTTCACATGTATTTCTCTGGGTTGTGCCTTTATAGGTATCACTGTTGAAAGCAAATATTCCATTTGGTTTATCTCAGGGAGATCCCTTTAATAATGAAAATGCCAAATATTCAGAATCACATTTCAGGCTCCCTTCTCCTTCTCCTTTGAACAGAAATGGATAAATTTCTGAAGAAGAAAGGTCCTAGTAAATAACCAAGTTTATCCTCCACCTTCTATGCAGCAAGGGTAGATGAAATATGAGTGACACCATGTATATCCTCAGAGAGGCTTTTCCCCTGTAGAAAATATTCTAGGTATTTTACAGCTTACTTCTAGGGAAGGAAAATTGACTTCCTAATATATCTATTGGACAAAATATGCTTGCTTTCCAATAGCCTGACCTTCTCCTGTCGTCTGTCATATTCCTAAGGACAGATTTCATAGGTTATACACTGGAAAGAATACCAACCCCAATCCCAACTTATCCTATCACTACCTCCCAAAAAAACTCTGGTGGCTTGAAATGTCCAATTACTGATTCAATTTTGAATCTCTTCTTCATTACAACTTATCTTGAAGAATTCTTTAGTTCAGAAGATCTTGGTCTGAAAGATGATGAACTTAATTGAAAATATTTTGATAACTCAACAAAATAGATTTATTTTGTAATCCTAAATATTTTACTTTAAGAGTTTAGAAACAATATTCTGAGAAGGGGTCTATAAGGCTTCACCTTGCCAAAGGAGTCCATGATATTAGAAGGTAAAGCAGCCCCTGCTTTATAATGACCTTTGATTTTGTAAGATGAATTAATTTCCCTAGGAGCTCCAATGTCACTTTTGGGAATCCAAACATATAGCACAGTGGATCACTCTTTTCAGTTTCTCTCTCTTCCATACACAAGGTACGTTAAGTTTTCCAGTGCGTGCACACACACACACACACACACACACACACACACACGCACGCCCGCGAAGCAGTCTGAAGCATCTTCACTCCAATTCAATTTATTTCAACAAACTTCCATTGTATGATCTCTTTGGTAGGTCTTTGGATTGAATTTTATAATCAAAAAAAGCTAAAACACATTGATCTAAGGATTTCTTTTGAAAGTTACTGACAACTTCTTTCTCACATAATAAATGGTGAAAAACAGTCAAAAGCTTAAAAAGTGTCTCTTTCTCTTTGATGTTTCTTTTTTTGTGGGCAGTTGGGGGGGGGGGGGAGGGCGGGGAGAAACAACATTGAAAAGCCTTTCTGTAAAGCTTCTCAAGAGGATGCATGATTCACACACACACAAATATCCACCCACTCAAACGCACACATACACATATAGTCATTGGAAAGAAGGGCAGTTTGACATGGAAAATGATTCAGCAGTGAAAGCAAAAAGTCTTTCACTATCCACTCCCTCTGTTGAAATGTTATTTGTTTTTCAGTCTACTGAAATGAATAAAAAGAGGAAAAAAGACTGACAAGAGACAAGAAAGATATGGATTTGAATCTTAACTTTGCCATTTTCTAGATGTGTATGCTGAATATGTCAATCTCATAGAACCTCAGTTTCTTCATCAGTAAAATGTAAGTAATAGTGCCCTACCAACATCTCTAGGCTGCTGTTGAAAAAAAAAGTCTCTTGCTACTCTTCTTTCTGGAACAAGAATCAAAAGACGTAGTTTTCTTGTCCCTGTTAGATAATTAAGTATGGAAGACAATGAATAAATCACATATTTATCTGAGCATCAGTTTCCTCAGCTGTAAAATGATAAGTTTAGACTGGGTGATCTCTAACAATTCCCCTAGATCTAAGTTTCTCTTCTTGTTGTTGCTCAGTCATTTTTCAATCATATCTGATTCTCCATGACCCCTTTGGGATCTTCTTGGCAGAAATATTAGAGTGGTTTGCCATTTCCTTCTGCAGTTTATTTTACAAGATAAAGAAACTAAGGCAAATAGGTTTAAGTAATTTGCCCAGGATTACATGACTATTAAGTGTCTGAGACTATATGTGAATTTAGGAAGATGAATCTTTTTGACTGCAGGCCTCCCACTCTATCCTAGCTGTCTTGGTATCTCTTCTAAAGACACATAATTCTGTACTTGCCATATTTTAAAATTCCCTCATATCTTTTCTATCCCTCTCTTCCATATCCTTTCTCCTCTCTCTTTTTCATTCCTTCATTTTCTGCCTATTATTCACTGACTCTATTTTTATCACTTCTAAGTGATAAGTAAAGTGACCTATGCCTAAACAATAGCAGGGGCTTTTAATCCAGTGGACAGCCACCAGGGAGATTTCTGAGTAGACATCATCCAGAATACCAGAGGACACTCCCAGTTACTCAGATTCACCTTTTTACTTTATAGGTGGTAACTACAGATAATAGAAAGCAACAGATTTTCTATTGTTAATCTAAGGTTGGGATCATCCAATCAGGTCAAGGATCTGTTGAAGGAACCGGAATATTTATTCTTAAGCAGTGGTTCTCAAACTTTTGTTCTCAGTATCTTCATGTTGTTAAAAAAAACTATCGAGGATATGTTCCAAGAGTTTTTGTTCACATGGGTTATATTTATAGCTATTTACTATATTAGAAATAAAAAATAATTTTGAATTTGTAGACCCTCTGAAAGGGTTTCAGAGACCCCAACAATTCTTTGGACTACACTTTGAGGACCACTGTTCTAGAGAGTAGGAAACTGAAATAAGGAAATGGGAGAAGGACAACATGATAACAATATTCAGATATTTAAAAAGCTGTCACACGGAAAAAGAGCTAGGCCTCAGAGGACAGAACTAGCAACAGCGAGTGGGACTTGCAAAGACATAAGTTTATTTTCAGAAAAAAAAGTTTAAAACTCATCTTCTTAAACTGTGATTTAAGTATAACTGGATGTGGGGGTCATGAAATTATGATTTATTGTCAGTAAATGTTTAATCTTCATGTTTTGTTTTATATACCTGTATACCAGGATCATATAAAAATTTCTTGAGTGAAAAGGGGTCATGAATGGAACAAGTTTAAGAAGCCCTGGAAATGATCCAAAAGCAAAATTGGCTGCCATGTCTTTCAGGGCCCTATTCTAGGCCCTCCTTTTTTTTCTTCTTTTTTTCTCGACTTATCATGTTTCCTGTGGATCTCATTTGCTCCTATAGATCTACAGATCTCTAGTTAGATGATTACTTAATTTAATTATCCACCCTTAATTTGTCTTTTAAATTCTAGTCCCATATCATCAACTGCCAGTTAGATATAGTTTGCTGTATATTATTAAAACACCTCAAACAACATCCAAAATCAAATTTTTTATTTCTCCCTGAAAAACCTGCCCCTCATCCAAACATTGCTGAGGGCACCACAATCCTCAAAGTCTTCTAAAATAACTAAATTCATAACCTCAAAGTCATCCTTGATTCTTCCCTCTTTACTACCTCCCCCTCCCAAACTAATCAATCAGGGACCAAATCTAATTGAAACTACCTCTCTAGCCTCTTTAAAAATTCATCCTCTCCTCACACCACCATCCCCCTAGTTTAGGCCCTTTACTTGGACTATTATAAAAGCATCTGAATTCATTTCCCTATTTACAGTCTCTTCGCTTTTAAATCAGTCCTCCATACAGCAGGTAAAATAATTTTAAGGCTAATATGACAATAACAATAATATTAATAAATATTTGCATAGCACTTACTGTGTACCAGGCACTGTACTAACTACTTTACAATTATTATCTATTTTAATACTATCACCCCTGTGAGGTAGGTGCTATGATAATCCCCCATTATACAGATGAGGAAACTGAAGCAAACACAGGTTAAGGGATTTGTCCAAATTAAGTATCTGAAGTCCTCTTGGACAACCAACAATAGCAACAATACTTCTCTTTTACTTTTTCACCTACACACTATTATCACTCAGGAGAACAAAAACTCAAGGAAAGTGAACAATTTGTTTTTGGTTTTTGTCTCCACAGTCTCCCCCACCCCACCCCGCTTCCCAACACAGAGAATGTACAAAATAAGAACTTAATAAACATTTATGGAACTGAAAAAAATGTTCCTCCAAAGAGAAGACTAATTGTCAATTAGATAACATATGCTTTCTTTTCTTTTCTGATTATTTTCAAATCTTCTAAGTATTTTTATCCTAGAACAATATATTTAATCTTTCCCAGCAGAAGGCTATAGCTCCCAATTTTTTATACAAGTTTATGCTTCATTACAATGTTGCCTTTCTATGACTGATTTCATAATAATCTAAGAATGCCAGTTAAGGTTAGAACAATGGTCCAGTTAGTCATCTGCCTTTCTTGTGGCCGGAAGAAGGGGTATTTTGCAAGCAGGAATAGATGTCCTATATGACATTAACTTTCCAGCCTTTATTCTCTAGACAAATTAACTTGCCTTGACCTTGAAATCAAGATTAAACCTGGCTAACCAGACATTTTTCCTTCTTCTTCAATTCCCTCCACTTCCTCATAATTTTTCTGCTTACCCCCACTCAGAGACCACCACCACAACAGAGAGACAGACAGAATGAAAGAGAGAGAAAGAGACAGAGACAGAAAGAGAGACACAGAGAGACACAGAGAAACAGAGAAACAAAGAGAGAGAGAAAGAGAGAGAGAGAGAGAGAGAGTGTGTGTTTCTCTTACTTTTCTTTATTTCTATTTCCATCTAGGATTTTCATATGACATCATTAAACTAAGTTTCAAAAAACTCTGGGTTTCAAGTTTTCACAAGCTATGACTTCAGATCCATATACCTTATTATGACTTTGCCATTTAATGAATCTATGATTTGTCTATGTCCCAATGCAGTTTGCAAGAAATAAAAAGCTCTCCAACCTTCCTGTCTGAAAAAATCAAAACATTCCTCACAAAACCAAAAAAAAGCATTTTTTTTAAATTTAAATAATGGTAGTAGCAATATAAACTATTCTTATGAATGTCAAACAAAAAAAAAAAGGTAAATAAAACTTCTTATCATTAGAAAAACTGTTAGGGACAATTAAATTCACAACCAACAAATTGAAATTAATTTTTTAAAAATACAAAATCTTGCAATCTTTCCAAATAACCAACTCTGGCATTCAATCAAATGTATCATCTCATATAAAGGATTAAAATTCCTCCATACATCTATGACGTCTTTGGCTTTTAAAATAGAAGACAATTCTTTGGCACACAGTGGATGAGGTTCCAGATGGCTTCTGTCTATTTCTTCATTGCTGCTGCAATTAAGATCCCCTCCCATAATCAGAACATGATGAGAGTGACAGTTTTCTGAAAACATTGCCAGTATTTTAGGTTTCCCAACACTAGGCAAAGTAATTCAAGCATGGACTGTCAACCCAAGTTGGTCCAATAGTTTTATGACCTTCTTTTGGGATTCTTAAAATAAAGTTAGACATTCGGTCACTTATAAGGGAAAATGCATTTGGCCAAATTTGGTTCTCTCCATAGAGGTGAGAGGGGAATATAGTCCCATCCCCTCCCTCAGAGCACATAATGGCTGAGGCACTTCTTAGGTATTTGTAAGAAAAACAAAAGATACTTGGAGAATCTGTGAGGAACAATTGGCTTGGAAGAGAGATCACCATTAAGTGTGCCAGTAGACCACATCTTATATTCTACCTCTGCTTTTCACATATTTCCCTAAATAACTAATTGGAAGGGCATTTGACCCAAAATACTGTTTTAGTTCTTGTTACACAAATTCACATCCTCTCCATTAGTCATTTTGAACTGCTCTGTCATCCTACTCTCCCTACTATTTCCATCAAAGCATTTCATGTGAAGGTGACCAAATCTCCTTAACCTACATCTACATTTTGAACTACTACCGATTCTCCCTAAGTGCTCTTGAATTCCAGTTCATAAACAGTGTGAATTTGTGATGCTCTATATTGTCACATGCACAACTTCATCTAGGTTCAAACCATCCTAGTACTCTTAATAACAGCCAAAATTATGTTGTGTACTTTTTTATGGATGAGAAAAGAAGTTAGAAAGCATCCATATGATAAGCTATTTCTACCACTAAAAAGAATATGACTGGACTTCCAGAGATGGAATTACCAAATAGCTTCTCTGCATGTTGTCTCTCTTCTAGGAGTGAAGGCAAAATCGTGGAGTAAAGCCAGGAAGTTGCTCCAGCTCTCCCAGTCCCTCTAAACCCATATGAAACCAAGCCTCTGAACAGAGTCTGACAGAATGAAACCACTCTCCAGTTCAAGACAGATTGAAAAAGCTTCAAGAAAGGTCAGTGTCATTGGGGAGAAAAGAGTATTCAGCCCACTCAGACAGACTCTGGGTCTTGTCTTGGTAGAGAAGGAGATCATTGAGGCAGCCTCCAGTCCCAGTACAGAAGGCATAATCTAGGAAATCAGGCTGTTTTCTAAAAAGAGTAGGCAAAACTACCCCCTGCAAATACAAGGAGCCCCTGTACTCAAAACCAAGGCTCAGAGCTGCACAGAAAGCTTAGCACAGCATTCCCTTTATCCTATGGGCAAAGTTTGACCTTAAAGTAAAAAAAGGAGAGGGGGGAGAGGTAAAATATCAAAAGAAAATGAAAGAAAATGAGCAAGAAACAGAAAATAACCTTGATCATAGAAAGCTACCATAATGACAGGGAAGATCAAAACATCAACTCCAATAAGGACAAAATGTCCACAGAGGAAATCTCAAAAAGTAATAAGAATTGGTCTCAAATCCAAAGAGATTTCTTAGAAATTCTCATACAAGATTTTAAAAGGCAACTAAGAGAGATAGAAAAAAAAATGAGAAAAGAAATGAGAGGTATGCAAGAGATCCAACAACTTGGAAAAGGAAGGCCATTCCTTAAAAAATACAATTGGCCAAATGCAAAAAAAAAAAAAAAAAAAAAAAAAAATCCACTGAAGAAAACAACACCTTTAAAGGTAGAATTAACAAATTGGAAAAAGATATATGAAAACTAACTGAAGAAAATCACACATTAAAAACTAGAACAGATTGACTCTATGAGGCATTAAGAATCAGTCAAACAAATGAAAAAGAATGAAAAATGGAAGAAAATGTAAAATTCTTCATTAGAAAAATGGCCAACCTTAAAAATAGATCCAGAAGAGACAATGTAAAAGTTATTGGTCTACCTGAAGATCATGACAAAAAAAAGAGCCTGAATAGCATTCTTCAAGAAATCATCAAGGAAAACTGCTCCAATGTTCTAGAAATAGAGGGGGAAATACTCATTGAAAGAATCCCATCCAGCCTCTTCAGAAAGAGATCCCACAAGGAAAAACTCAGGCAACATTGTTGTAAAATTCAAGAACTACAATCTCAAGAAAAAATACTGCAAGCTGCCAGACAAAAACAATTCAAACATCAGAGAGCAACAATCAGGATTACCCAAAATCTGGCAGCTTCTGCAATAAAGGAAAAGAAGGCCTGTAAAACCATATTCCAGAAGGCAAAAGACCCAGAGTTACAACCAAGAAATAACTACCCAGTGGGACTGATAATCATCTTTCCGGGGAAGCAATGAATCTTCAATGAAATAAGAGACTTTCAATCATTTCTATTGAAAAAAAAAACAGAACTAAACAGAAAATTTAATCTACAAACACTGAACTTAAGGGAAGCATAGAAAGGCAAATGGGGAAAATATGTATTATTTAAAGGTTAAACTGTTTACCTCTTTAGATGGGAAAATGACAACTGTAACTCTTGAGAACTGTATTTGTTACTGGAGCTGATAGAAGGGACATGGACAGAGGGTGGGATTGTGAATGGATTCTAGTGTAATGATATCAAAGAAAAAGATTAAGAGGTGGAAAAAAAACCTGTATTGAAAGAAGAGGAAAGAGAAGAAATAATGGAATAAATTAGATTACATGAAGAGGCACAAAAAACTTATTACAATCAAGAAAAATAAGAAAGGGAGATGAGCATTTTCTGAAACTTGTTCTTATCAGTTTTGGCTCCAAGAGGGAATAACTTAATCATTCAATTGGGTATAAAAGTAGGAGGGGAAAGAAGAAAGAAAAGAGAGGGGCTGGATAGAAAGGAGGGCAGAAACACTAAGAAGGGGTGAGTCAAAAAAGAAAAAAAACACTACTAAGGACAGGTTGGAAAGAGAGAATAAAGGTGTATACAGAGGAGAAAATTGGATAAAGGGAAATTCAGAGGTGCTAATCATAACTGAGAATGTGAATGATATGAACTTTCCCTAAAATAGAAGCAGATAGCAGAATGGATTAAAAAATGGATTCCTACAATATGTTGTTCACAAGAAACACATTTGACACAGACAGACATATACAGAGTAAAGGTAAAAGGCTGGAACAAAATTTATTATGCTTCAGCTGAAGTAAAAAAAAAAAAAGCAGGAGTAGCAATTCTGATCTCGGATAAAGCAAAAATAGGAATAGATCTAATTAAAAGAAATAATGAAGGAAAGTACATTTTGATAAAGGATACCATAAACAATGAAGTAGTAATAGCACCAAGTTGTAGAGCATACAAACTCATAGAGAATATATTAAGCCAGTTACAGGAAGAAATAGACAAAAAAGAAAATAGCAAAACTATCTTGTGGGAGACCTCAACCTTCCCCTCTCAGAATAAGACAAATCTAATCACAAAATAAACAAGAAAAAAACTAGGGAGGTTAATAGGAGGTTAATAGGAAACCTAGATATGACAGACTTCTGCAGAAAATTGATTAGAGACAGCTTTACTAAAGTGGCAGGATATAAAATAAACCCACACAAATCTCTATCATTTCTATATATTACAAACAAAGCCCATCAACAAGAAATTGAAAAAGAAATTCCACTTAAAGTAATGATAGACAAAATAAAATATTTGGGTGTTTACCTGCCAAGACAAAGTCAGGAACTATATAAACACAATTATAAAACACTTCTCACACAAATAAAGTCATATCTAAACAATTAGAAAAATATCAATTGCTCATTAGGGTGAACTAATATAATAAAAATGACAACTCTACTTAAATTGATCTCTTCGTTCAATACCATACCAATCAAACTACCCTAAAATATTTTATAGAACTAGAAAAAATAATAACCAAATTCATCTACAAGAACAAAAGGTCGACTATCAATATCAAAAACAATACAAAGGATAATGGCTTAGCAGTACCATCCTAAAACTATATTATAAAGCAGCAGTCTTCAAAACCATTTTATAGTAGCTAAGAAATAGAGTGGTGGATCAGTGAAGTAGATTAGATACACATGACACAATAATCAAGGCCTATAATAATCTAGTATTTGATAAGACCTCAAACTCCAGCTTCTGGATAAAAACACAGTATTTGACAAACATTGCTGGAGAAACCACAAAATAATACGTCAGAAACTCAACATAGACCCACATCTCACACCACATACTAAAATAAGGTCAAAATGGGTTCATGATTTGGGCATAAAGAATGATACTATAAACAAATTAGGAGATCGAGGGATAATTTACCTATCAGATCTTTGGAGAAGGGAAAAATGTATGACCAAAGAACTAGAGAACATTCTGAAAGGCAAAATGGGCAGTTTTGATTACATTAAATTAAAAAGGGTTTGTACAAACCAAATCAACAGAAACAATATTAAAAGGGAAATACAAAGCTGGGAAAAAATGTTTACAACAAGTATTTCTGATCAAGGTCTCCTTTCTAAAATATATAAAGAACTGTGTCAAATTTATAAGAATATGTCATTCCAAAATTGATAAATAGTCAAAGGATATGAACAGACAATTTTCAGATGATGAAATTAAAGTCAACTATAGATAGTTACATGAAAAAATACTATTGATTAGAGAAATTCAAATTAAAACAATTCTGTAGTACCACCTCATACCTCTCAGATTGGCTGGGATGACAGGAAAAGATAATCCCACTCCAATATTTGTCAGTATCTAAATTCCACTTTACCACTTTTTTGGACTGGCCCATAAATTGGCTGTAAGTGAGGCAGAGTTGCATAAAGTTATTAGTCTCACTTTCTCTTCAAGAATCACTGAAGTCCAATAGCAGAACAAGGTCAAGATGACATGGCCTGGGATGCAGTGGATGATCTTGGCACCTGCTTTTGTCATCCCCAAGGCAGTTGGAACAAATTGTTCTCATCCACTCATTCCTCTGGGAGAGGTCTTCACATGCTTAGGGTACATATCTTCTTCCCCCAACTCACCAACAGGTTTGAGACCTGTCAGTTATCCTCAATGAGATTTAGCCAATCTATCTAAACAATTTACCAGGATATAGTTGCTGAGCACAGGTGAGATTTGGGTGAAAGCAGACACTAACGCTGAATGATCAGCCCTGAAAAGGGCTTGGCAGCCCCCACATCAGAAATGCTAGTCTTCCCTGAATACTCATACACCCCATGTCTTTTGAAACATCTTTTCCCTGAGGAAAAACCCTAATGGTTCATTGAAGTTATGGCTGTAATTATAATCTTGTTTAGTCCTGTGCCTCTACTTTGATAAATGTCTTTTGATAAATTCTTGTAGGACATGAAATAACAACATTTTTTCTGCTATGGAGGAAAAAGTAAATTCATTATTATACTTATTAAGAAAAATGCTTGTCTTCTATACCAACAACTGGAGCTAAGAAATGAGCTTAAAAGAAATAATTGTCACAACATTCTACAATTAAACATCTTTTTTGTTTAACAATAATATATGTATTTGGTTTTTAGTAATATACACATCAAAAAAATAAACTATGTGAAAGTAAAAAAAATTAATAAGAAAATTTTTAAAAATGAAAAATGGTTGCTTGTTAGCTGATCAAAAAGATGTAAACCTCCTAGCAAGCGTTATCAAGTTGAGAAAGTTTGAAGTTTTATCCCCACTAAAGGCAGCCAAAAAAAGCAAATTCAAAATTTGATACCACCATACTGTAATGTGCTCTGTGTGTGTGAGCTTATTTTATACAATAAGGAGAAAAGTAGCTAATGACAATGCAGTCTACGGATCAAAATGTCTAGAGAAGAAATAATCATTTTCTTCCTCTTCAGGAGGTCCATCCCACTATACTAACAAAGCTTGGATCATTTTGATTTATGTAGCTTTCCACCCCTGTCAGAAAGAAGAGATTGGCTAATAATAATAATAATAATAATAAGTATGGTTGGAGTCATGAAGAAGATCTGAGTTCAAATCTTATCTCAGATATTTGCTAGATTTATGACTTTAAAAACATCATCAACCCCTCTCAGCCTCAGTTTTCCTCACTTTAAAAGAGAAAGCCAGACTCAATGACCTTTCCAGCTCTAATTCCATGATCCTAATATATTTGAGACAGAATCAAATTCCACATTATTGAAGCCTGTATGTTAGAGTTTATGATTTGGGCATATGGAGAGCCACATAACTATGCAGTGTAGGATATCACAAGAGAATTACAATGAGGGGAAGGGGGGGAACCCCTCCAATACCCCAGTCCCCAAATGCTCACAGCATAAATTTAACCAAATTAAAAGCTTTCCACATGGGTGCAGCTGAGATAACTGTGCCCACAAGGAAATATATCAGAACAAACTATCTGAAATCATTAAAACATTCCTGGGGCAACCCAATAGGAGCACAGATCATTTTTTTTTTAAGTTACAGACTATGTTTTTATTAATGCTCATTGCCATAGACTCAGGAGGGCGAAGAATGCAGGGGTTTCTCTTCTGCTGTGGTCTCATTTTGTCTACAACTATGATGTGATAGGAGAATTTTAGAGCAGGATGTGTCTGCCCAGACTGGGAATGTTGAATTCTGTTTGCAAAGTAATAGCCTGTCTAGAAGGCCAAACAAGGCATGTGGAAGCACAATGCCATGTCCACCTCTCTTTGTTGCCTGTTACTGTTATTCTCATTGTACTCCCTGGTATCTATGGAACCTCATTTGCTCAAATTGCCTCCCTAATCAGGACAGAACACAAAAGAGACCAGACAAATTCTCCATTCTTGAGGCCACTGAGCCAGAGTTTCTAGGAGCAGCCGGCTCTCATGGCAGGATAATGCTGGCACAAATGTCTGAAAATTGAACAAAAATGAAAGAACAATTCTGAACCCTAATTTTTCACAGATTATAATAATAGCAGGCAAATGTTTTCATGACCTTTTAAGTCTTTTATTTTCTTTTTTGATACAGTATAACTCAAATCTGCCTTTTCAGGCATTTCATATAGTTCCCTTCACACACTCTACTTTCTGGTACAACTGACCTACTCTGTTGTTTCTCAAACTCAGATTTTGACATCCCACTTTTGTGCTTTTGCCCCGACTATTCTGGGCTCCATTTCTTCCTCATCCCTATCACTTAGCTTTATTCAAAGCTTATCTTGGATAATAAATTCTATGGGAAATCTTTGCTCATTTCTCTTGGGTATTAATGCTCTTGCCAATTTCAAATTACCTTCCTCTTTTTGATGTTACATCTTCAAGTATAACCTAAGCCCTATGAAGACAAGAGTATTTGTTTTTCTTTTCTTTTTCATTCTCTAGTTTTCTTTCTCCCCCCTCCCCATTCAGTGCCCAGTAAAATTACTTAGACAATTTATTTTTCTTTTCAAGGATCCAGGAGTATAATTTCATAATTATAGAAAGCTCTCTGTGTGGAAATTTCCTCCATTAATCATATAATCTTATTTTTCTGAGGCACTGACAGATTAAATCACTTGTTAGTGGTCATACTGATAATCTATCAGAGGCAGTATCTGAATTCATCCTCCTTACTCCAAGGTTGGACCTTTAGTCCTCTTATCTTGTACATAGTAAGCACTTAATAAATGCTTTTTAAATGAAACTGAACTTCTCTATAAACTACTCTGTTCCTACATCTTTTGTGTGAATTATTGTCAATAAGTCTGATCCCAACCTCCCTGCCAAACTATGGTGCTATTGTCCATAATAGCATTTCAAATTAAACATGTCCAAAGACAAATTCATCATCTCTCTAAAACTAGATCTTACTCCTAATTTCCCTATTTCTATTAATTATTCCATATCTAGAGGCCTCCCATATCCTATTCTCATGTCCTATTTATTCTGTCCTGATAATAAATCTGGAAACTATCTCTTTCTTTCCATTCATCTTTTCATTTACATGATCACTACCCTTCTCTCTTACATAGACAATTCCCAGATTAAACATGCCTAATCAGTTTCTTTTCCTCCAGGTCCTCCAGCTTTTAAAAATCCTGTAATCCAGAAGGGAAGCAACAAACTGGGAAAACATTTTCACAGTTAAAGGTTCTGATAAAGACCTCATTTCCAAAATATGTAGAGAATTGACTCTAATTTATATGAAATCAAGCCATTCTCCAATTGATAAATGGTCAACAGCAGGATGAATACAGAGAGTCTTGGAGAGACTTACATGAACTGATGCTAAGCGAAATGAGCAGAACCAGGAAATCATTATACACTCCGACAACGATATTGTATGAGGATGTATTCTGATGGAAGTGGATTTCTTTGACAAAAAGACCTAACTGAGTTTCAATTGATAAATGATGGACAGAAGCAGCTACACCCAAAGAAAGAACACTGGGAAACGAATGTGAACTATTTGCATTTTTGTTTTTCTTCCCGGGTTTTCTTTACCTTCTGAATCCAATTCTCCCTGTGCAACAAGAGAACTGTTCGCTTCTGCAAACATATATTGTATCTAGGATATATTGCAACATATCTAACATATATAGGACTGCTTGCCATCTGGGGGAGGGGGTGGAGAGAGGGAGAGGAAAAATCGGAACAGAAGTGAGTGCAAAAGATAATGTTGTAAAAAAAAAAAATTACCCTGGCATGGATTCTGTCAATAAAAAGTTATTATTAAATAAAATTAAATTTAAAAAAAGATAAATGGTCAAAGGATATGAACAGACAATTTTCAGATGATGAAATTGAAACTATTTCCACTCATATGAAAGCACTACTGATCAGAAAATGCAAATTAAAACAACTCTGAGATACCACTACACACCTGTCAGATTGGCTGAGATGATAGGAAAAAATAATGATGAATATTGGAGGGGATGAGGGAAAATTGGGATACTGATGCATTGTTTGTGGAGTTGTGAATGAATCCAACCATTCTGGAGAGCAATCTGGAATTATGCCCAAAAAGTTATCAAACTGTGCATACCCTTTGATCCAGCAGTGTTTCTACTGCGCTTATACCCCAAAGAGATACTAAAGAAGGGAAAGGGACCTGTATGTGCCAAAATGTTTGTGACAGCCCTGTTTGTAGTGGCTAGAAGCTGGAAAATAAATGGATGCTCCTCAATGGATGGAGAATGGTTGGGTAAATTGTGATATATGAACATTATGGAATATTATTGTTCTGTAAGGAATGACCAGCAGGATGAATACAGAGAGGACTGGCGAGACTTACATGAACTGATGCTAAGTGAAATGAGCAGAACCAGGAGATCATTATACACTTCGACAATGATACTGTATGAGGATGTATTCTGATGGACGTGGATTTCTTTGACAAAGAGAAGATCTAATTCAGTTCCAATTGACCAAGGATGGACAGAAGCAGCTACACCCAAAGGAAGAACACTGGGAAATGAATGTAAACTGCTTGCATTTTTGTTTTTCTTCCCGGGTTATTTCTACCTTCTGTATCTAGAATATATTGTGGCATATTTAACATGTATAAGAATGCTTGCCATCTGGGGGAGGGGGTAGAGGGAGGGAGGGTAAAAATCAGAACAGAAGTGAGTGTAAGGGATAATGTTGTAAAAAATTACCCTGGCATGGGTTCTGTCAATAAAATGTTATAATTATGAAAAAAAAATTCTGTAATCCTTGTCAATTTACTCTTCCTGAAACTCAGTTTTGATTTCATCACTCCCTTGACTTAAAAAAAATCAATGGCTCTACCTTGCCTATTGGATCAAGTCCATTCTCCTTATTTTTCCATTCAAGGTAATCCCCAATCTATCTCTCAAGTGTTTTTCTCTCACTCTTATCGTACATGTTCTCTTCCATCCAATCAAAATGGTTTACATTCTCTTCCTCATATACTTAAGATTAATGAGGTTTTAAAGTATTTCTGGAAAGGATGGGATATGACAGTAAGAAAGAATTAGGAAGAGCAGATCACTAAATATGAAAATATCTTTTCCAAGATGATCTTCTAGATTTAGTTGTTCCTTCTAACAATAAGGATCCTAAACCTGCCATACCTGTCCATCTTATGTAACTTTTACTCATGTCCTCCCATAAACATGCCACAGAAGGTTCACCCAACAAACTGGAGGCCTACTTCACTTGTTTCAGACATTGCAAGATGAGTGGGCAGTGTTATACTTCTGGTAAATGTTGGTTTTGGGGGAGTTTGGGGTTATTTTTAATTAATGAAATAAAACAAACATTTCCATAACACAGAAGAATTTTTTTAAAGGTGATTATGTAAAAAACTGCAAATATTATGGACAACTTGCTATTTCTTTTAAATGTATGATAAAGTAATCAACAAAACAATAAAACAAGGCTTTATTTGGAATTTATTGATTTGCAAGATGTCCGTACTTTAAATTGAATAATCCAGTTACTCCCACACAGTCTTCCTAGTTGGACACTTGGGCTGTCTGTCTTTCATTCCTTACCCTTACTACATAACCAATTCATCTTCTCTTCTTATCATGCAGTCTTTGTTGATATTTCTCACTGCCAGTTCTTCATAATTCCTCATTGGTTATATCTTACAGCCCTCTGACACCCACCATGTGCCTTTCCATTGCCTTCTGGGTGATGCATTTTTTCAATATTGCTCTTTCTCAATGCATGTATTTTGTTTCAGGGTTAGTGCATGTCATGTGGATTGTCTCTCAAGGTGTAAAGACGTACTACAGTGCTCCCCATGGATAGACATCACTGCTAACTCCTGAGACTCTCTGCATCAGTATTGAAAGCCAGATGGCAAGGCAATGCCTTAGTGAGTTTATAATTCTATCATTTTACTACAAAATTCAGGTCTTAGAAATATTTTAAAATTGTATTTAGTTAGACAAGAAATTTTATGAGAAAATCTGGGCTCAAATTTGACCTCAGTGTCAATTACTGATTTCCCTCCTTGTTATTTCTTTCCAGTTGTGAGTGAGAGTATGTCTCAAAAGACATTTTCATAGATGTATTCCAGGTACCAAAACTTGAGCTTGATATTCATTACTGGTAAATTCCATCAGTGATCTTTTTGGCCCAATTAGCTCATTACTTACTCCTTCAACCAGCAGACCCATAAATGCCTATAAAACCACCACATATTTTTGCTTCCAGATAGACACATATAAGACAAGACCCATGTTGATGAGCTGAATGCATCCAGAATTATGGGAAATTCAAAATGGAAAAAATGTCATTTATTCCATATTTGCCTAACTAATAAGTGGTCATTTTGTCTTTGCTTGAATATCATAAATGTGGTATTTTTCATCCTAAAGTATCTCTTTCAATCTAGGAACAAGATCTAATCATTAAGAAGCTTTTCCCTGACATCAATCTTAATTTTTTTTACACAACTTCAAATTATTGCTATTAATTCTCCAGGGTCAAGCAGAACAAATGTAATCCTTCCACATGACTAAGCATTCAAATACTTGGAGACAATGATCTTGTCACCCCTAAAAATTGTCTTCTCCTGGCTCAGAATTCCCATTTTCTTTAACTGATCCTCATTTGTCAATCCCTTTCACTATCCTGGGCTACCCTCCTTATTCTAGCTTATCAATGCCTTTTCTCAAAGATGGTATCCAGAACCAAAGGCCCAAGTGAGACAAAGAGAAGAATGAAATCTGACACCATCGAAGATTCAGATGCTACCATGATTTCTCAACCCCATCTCACTTTGTCTATGATTAAATTGAATGGAAAGGATGCTGGATCTAGATCTGATGAACAGTTCTATCATAAATTAGCTCCGGACCTGAGTTTGACTTCTGTGTTAATTTAGAAGGATCTTTAAAATTCCTTCCAGCTCCAATAATCTATAATCCAATGACACACATTCAAGTGATATTCAGGGATTTTTAGTCTCAATAATCACCTCCTTTAATGATGTCTCCAGCACTTCCTTTGATTATCTTCATGAACATCTTCTCTGAGAAAACACTTAGAAGTATCATGGCAGATTTGAACAAATACTCATTCGACTCAAAGGGCTTGAAAAATTCAAATCTCAGTCCTGCTATTGGCTATCTGATTGTAAGCAAATTACTTGATCCTCTGGACTTCAAATCCTCATGAGTAAATTAGGGAGAAGTATAGTTGAGAAAACAATTTGAAAATTTAGAAGCACCACACAAAATGTGAACTTTTTTATTCATATATGAATAGACTAGACCCATTAATATAGAGAATACCCAAGTGAGGAAACTCTTTCCACCAGGGCAGGTTGACACTTTCTCAGCACCTCAGACAGATGCCCTGAGAACTGAGAAGTTAAATGACTTTGCCAGAATCACACAGCCAGTGTATTTCAGCGACCTATCATTAGCCCAAGTCCTTCTGCTTTCAGGCAAGATTTCTGTCCGCCAGGGCAGACTGTTTATTTGTTTGTTTGTTATAAGAAATATAGGTTATAATATTAAGCCCTAAACTCAGATTATTACCATGTATTTTCTAGCACTTTCATACACATTTTTTGATGACAGCTCCTACAGTCTCTGAAGGGACTTTTCTGTCACAGTTTATTTGTGCTTACTGACACTCCACTCCTCTTCCTCTCATGTTTAACACTTACCTTCTGTCCATTCCCCTTGGATGTTGTGAAGAACCCTTGGGCTTTTTGTAAAGCACACTTCCTATCTGAAAATGAGCTGATGCATAACAGCTGCAAATTGATATTATTAAAGTTTATTTCTAATGGTTGATTTGGAACATTGGGAAATGAAATAATGACACAATGAAAAGTCTTCATCTAAAACATTCCTTACCAACTTAACACTTTCTTTTTGTCTCTCCAGCTACCTCTTTGTTTCTGTTTCTGCTTCACCTCTCTATCTTTCTCTGTCTCTCTGTGTCTTTCTCCCCTCTCTCTCCTGTTATGTCTCCTCTTTGTTGCTCTGTTTCTATCTCTCTGTGTCTTCCTGTTTCTGTCCCTGTCTCTGTCTTTCTGTCTCTCTGTCTCTCTATCTTTCTGTCTCTCTCTTCTCTATCTCTCTCTCTCCCTCTGTCTCTTTCTCTCTGCCTCTTTCTGTGTCTGTCTCTATCTGTTTATCCTGCTTTCCCTCCTCTCACCTTCCTCTGGATGTCTCTATTTTTATTTGTCTGTCTCTGTCTCTCTTCTATCCCTGCACTGTTTACTATATTTCTTCTCCAAGATACAGTAATGCAGCCATGTTTATGCAATCAAACTCCCACTGACTCTCATTAGTCCAGCTTTTAGTTTTAGTAGCATGATACTGATAATATTATTCACTATGGCTTTTTCAGAGTAAAGTGATTTCTCCTATCTCCTACTAGGAATGCTAAGTTATGCCCCAGGGATACATTTCTAATAATGCCCCATTCTTCTTTCCCAAACATCCATAACAGTTGCAATGCAATAGCAATTTTCAAACAATAAAAAGTAAATACATGGAATTCAACTCTTTCTTGGTTTTCAGAGAACTTTGGTTGAATGGGAGTTATTGCAAAAATGTATTCCCTCCAGGAAACATCCTCAGTTTATAGCTATCATCTTCTCATAAGCATGTATTGCTTTAAACACCAAAAGATTCAAGAACTTCAACTATGAAAAAGTCATATCTTCATAAGCTTTTGGGCTGAATATTTCTTTTTATTGGAAACTTATGGTTTTATATTGTCAATAACAGTTAATAAATTTTATCATAAGAATCATTTTGTTGCTATTATGTAGGTATGCTTCCAACCTGATTTTATACTCTTTCTCTGATAGGGATGTGGGAAGGCGGAAGTAGCAAGGCATAATAGAAGCAAAGGAGATGGAGAAGGAATGATTAAAGAGTTATGAAACAAACTATAGATGTTGGGACATGGAAACTAAACTTTTTGGGAATAGTCAGTAGTGCTAAATATTATGAAGAAGTCACAGAAATAAAGCTGGTTATTCAGTCAATAAAAAGGAAAAGCCATCTCATAAGAGATAGAATGAGACTTATTATTACAGAATCACAAGTCTGTGAGAAATCATGTCATCTAACACCTTGAATCTTGGAAGACAAAATTATATTCAAATTGTCCCAAGCAGAAAATTCTTCTTTGGGATTCCCCTTTTCCCCAAAAAAGTTTTTTATATATCCTCATGTGTAATGATGAACTTCCCATCTGGTAGAGATGAAGACACAAGGCCCTTCATTAAATGAGGGATTTAATTCTCAATATCAAAAATAGATAAATAATTGTAAACTTTATTCCATTTGTCTAGTATGATAAAATTGTTCTAAATGTATCAGATCTCTCCTCCCTTTCCCCCATAACTTGGCCCAGATATACAGACTATACATATCACTTGACCCTTTAATCTCGATTTAAAACTTAAATCCTCTCCCTTCCCACATCTCCATCACCTGTAATTAGCTGAACCAAAATGCTTAATTATCATAGTATTTTCCATACCCATTATTAAAGTCTCAGGGAGGAAGAGAAAATAATCATGTCACCCATGTTTCTCTGTTCTCTTGCCCTAAATCCAATGTTTTCCACTGCCATCCCACCACCCCTGTTTCCTCCTCTAACTGGTTTCAGCCTTATATCTTTCCAGCATCCTAAGGGGCCAAAGATTCTGACCACTCCAGAAATGTCCTCCTAGATCAGAATGCCACATGACATTTCAGTATAACTATTTTTCAGTGATCCCATAATCTCTCTCTCTCTCTCTCTGTCTCTCTTCCTGTCTCTCTCTCTCCCTCTGTCTCTGTCTCTGTCTCTCTCTCTGTCTCTCTCCCTGTCTCTCTTTCTCTCTGTCTCTGTCTCTCTCTCTGTCTCTGTCTCTCTCTCTCTTTCTCTCTCTCTCTCTCTCTCTCTGTATGTGTGTGTTTCTCTCTCATTCTCATTGTCTGTCGCTGTTGTTCTCTCTGTTTCTCTTGATCTCTCTCTCTGTCTTTCTATCTCTGTCTCTGACTCCCTCTCCCTCTCCCTTCCTCACCTCTGCCTCTCCTTCCTCTTCCCCCCCCCCTTTCCTTTTGAGATTTTCTTAAAATAAAGAACTCATAGGTCCTAAACAAAATAAAGAAAAAATTGTCATCTACTCAGTTATACTAGCCCGGCCTTTCTTTACCTTTATATGTAATATAAATTGTAAGTCACACTATTCTGTATTGTGGCAAACAATAACAGTCATTGATCCTTTATATGTTTTCTTTCTTAAAAAAATACTTTCTCTTTTCTGTGGGAACTATTACAGGATTTTAACTTTTTGAAAAAGTTGACCTATTTATTGATTCTCTCCCCTTGGGCTTATTATATAAAGCCCCTGTCATCACATTTCAAAATCCTCAAACTGAAACTTAAAACTTGCCATGGTAGGTAACTATCTAAGGTTATTAGCAAATGTCACTAATGCAACAGGATAACAAGTATTAAAATAAAGTGTCTATCTTTAAATCTCCTTGATAATCTAAAACAGTAATTACATGCATTAGTGACACTTTTTGACAAAGAAGCTATCGGGTTTTGTTTGAATCTGAGGTGACCTTTTCTACATATTTCTTAGCATAATGGAAAGAAACTGCAATTAGAGTATGGGGAACATGTTATCATTTTCTTCTTTCAGTCCAAAAATAGGGGGTTATATGAGATAGAAAGTTTTTTAATTGAAAATAATTCCTGTTGATCTCTTACAACTCTGTCAAAGCTCACAATAACAGATAATAGGGTGATAAATGCTTACTCCTCTAACCTGGAGGTTAGAACTTGTTATAATTACCTGTTTCTTGCTTTGATTTGATTTTGTTTTTTCTTGAATTAGCAGATCTCTCAGCAGCCCTTGTGAATTAGATGTGTTACTTATGACCTGGATTAACTGTACGAAGGAATGTCCTGAAATTTTTTTTTTTACATTTTACACAGGGGCTCTCATTTTTTGATAATAGTTATAACATTCTACATTCGGACATTATGATCATATTATATTATGTATAATATAATATATTATAAAGGCCATAAATGTATGACCCTTATCTCCTGATTGGGAGCCTCCATCCAAATCAATTGAAGTATACTTGCTATATACCTAACATTGTTTCAGACTCAGTGGACAATTCAAGAGGGAGATGGCTTTTCTTTGCTCAGAGTGCTTATTTAGGTGGAGAGACATTATAGGATGATTTTAAAAGATTTCAAAACTTTCAGAAATGTATTTCTCAGTGACTAGGTTCTATATGAACATGCAGTCTGCACCCACTTGTTGTCACCTTTAAACTTCCCAGTTTACTTGCAGATAATTCTTTTACAAATTGGTTTTAACTATATGTTCATATGTAATGTAGTTACTGAGTAATAAGTTTTCAAGTGTTTGATCCTTTTTGAATCACCCTGTGATAATACACAATAAACAAGTAGAGCACAACCTACCCACTGTAAATTAGAAAGTGCCAAGTGATGTGGTAATGTAATAACGATAAGTGCCCAGAATTTCAGAGAAGGGAGAGATGGCCATAGACTCAGATTAGTTGAGGAAGGCCCTCATGGATTTTAGGATCAGTGAAAGACAATCTCAAGGAGACTTTAAAGGTTAGAAATCCCAGCTCCTCTCATTTTGCAAATGAAGAAAGATTGAAGTTGAGCCTCTAAGGATAATTAGGAGTTGGATAGGTGGAAAGAAGAGACACTATGGTAGGGGGAGAAGGGAGACAATAAAAGAAAGGGAATGGTTGTCTTTGCTATTTTAAGATTGATAAATTTGAACTAAAACTTAGTGGGAAAATACAATCATTGCACGAAAACTTGCAGGAAATTAAAGTTTTCTTCTTGAATCATACTGAATTTGAGGGAAATGTTTCAAAAAAAAAAAAAAGAAGATTCAGGGAATGAGGCATCAGGTATTCCTTTGGAAACATGGTTCTTTCTGGTCAGTGAGGAAGGAAATTGCTGTTTTTTTGTGGACTTTGAAGGCCTAATAACACTTATGGTTAACTTTCTACAGATAACTGAAGGACATTGGTTACAATAGGAATGGAAATATATAGTCAGATTTTTAGAGGTGTAAAAGAAAAAGAAGGGAGATGGGGAGAAGAAATGCTGAAAGAAAGGTAGAAAAGAGTAACTATTATCACCACTCCTACGGTCTAGGAGAATTCTTTACTGTAAAAGATAGAGGATAAATTAGGAGATCCTGGAAGTAAGGAAATATTTTTTATGATGTGATCTCAGCACCTGGTATTTGCCTCACAGTTTAAAAACATCATAATTAGACATTCTCTTTTAAAATGAAATGGGGGAGGGGGTGGCTTTATCTTTTTACAAAGAATATTTTATTAAAACTATGCTTGGTTTTTCTTTGTCTTTTGTGTTTTTTTTTCTTTGTATTTTGTTTTTCTTTTTCTGAGGTTTCAATAAATCAATAAACATTAGTATATGTCGGGCACTGTACAAAGTTCTAAAGGTATAAAAAAAAGGCACAGGTCAGTCTCTGCCCTCAAGAAGCTTCCAATCTAATGGATATTTAAGATCCAATAAAATTTAATGCTCCTTGTTCCTATGATTTAGCACAATGCTTTTTCCTAGGAAAAGAAGTTTATTTTCTGGCTTTTACTCTGCCCCCCTTTGAGCTATTTTCAATTACCTCAATACCCTTTTTCTGTCTCCCCAGCCATGGCCTCTTGTTAAATTTCCCTGGCTTCATCTCACTTAGCAGAACCTGCTGGAGTTCCTTCAAAAGATAAATTCTTCACCAGACAGTTGGTCTTTGAGGAAGCATAATGCTGTGGAGAGAACACTTTATAAGTACCCTGGTTCAAAACCTGAATCTGCCAATAGTGGCAAACCCAATACTCTCTGGACCTTAGTTTTTTCATATGTAAATAGTAACATGGATTAGTGATTACTAAGAGCCCTCTTAATTCAAAATCTATAATTATATTCATTTAGCTATCAGATTCTGGAAGCTAGGTGGCACATTTCATAAAATGCTAGATCTATTTATATCTAACCTTTTAACCTCTGTCTACCTCAGTTTCCTCATTTATAAAACTGGGATCATGATAGCACCTACTTTACAGGGTATCTTGTAAGAGTAAAATGAGATATCTGTAAAGTGCTTTGCAAACCTTAAAGCACTATGGAAATGCTAGCTATTTATTACCATTATTCTAAAGAAAAATTTCTCCCCAAGATCTTGCTCCAGACCTTCCTCTTCTCATTACAGCCTATTTAAGTCACCCCTGCCAATTTTTAATCAATGAACTTACTATGTGGAATCATGCTTAAGGAGATTTTTTTTAGCTTCCCTGAAACATAAAGCTCTGTGAGGAAAAGATCTCCATTTTAAGGAGGAATAGGTTGTAGCTCAATTGTGCAGAAGGAATTTGACCATTTCTCTCTGAAATTCCTAAAGCTCTTCAAGATTCCTAGAAGCTCCCTTTTTTAACATAATATATGTTGACAAATTTTCATATTATCTCTTCTTCTACCAAATCAGTTTAACAATACAGAAGAGGTTGATTGAAATGTATTTCAGGTAACCAGTAGAATTTTCTGAAAGGCTAGAAATTATTTAGGATGCTCCTCAAGTCTTCTATCTCAAGTCAGCCAGTAAAAAGGAGGGAAAATAGGCAATTCCCCACATGGTTAGTAAGGGTTTTGAGTCCCTAACAGTGCCATCAACATTAAAGTGCCTTTTTACTAGCCACCTGGGAAAACCAAAGCCAGTAGCCTAAAGTTTTATATCAGATAGTGAGAGAGGAGAATAGCACCAATAGCACCAATTTCAGCACCAATATTAGCCTGGGATGTTAGTATCTGTGGATATTGACCATCATTGATAGTTAGTGACAATGGAGAGAAAGTCCCCTAAAGCTCTATCTTCTTAGTTAAACAAGATCCTGTATCTAACACACCTTGGAAATACTTCAGTTAGTTCATAGGTCAATGATAGCCTAAATAGAATATCTAGCAAAACATTAGAAGATTCATTCTTCTTATTTCCCCTAAGGATGTAGAAATGTGTCATTTATAGGAATTAGTGTGTTACCAAAAACAAACAAAAATATTGCATTACTTCAATGTAGATATGTATAATCTCAGTTCTGGAAACAGGGAAAATTTTTCTTAATATTTTAAGGATGTGGGACAAAATAGTGAAAATGCATAGGTAAGCAGAAGTATCCTAAATATTTTTTTCCCCTAACTAGCTTAAAGAATGCCAAAGGGAATAGCTTTAAAGCATTTTTTTTTGTGAAGGACAATAGAGCTATTGCATTAAAGCCCAGCTTTCCCTTAATATATTCCAAATAAACAATGTCAATTCATGGACTAGAATAGCATTTGCAATTTTAAAACTCCTAAATAACAGACATATCCTCAAATGCATAAAAAGTATAGAATCATAAAGCTCAAACATTATGAAATTGATTCCAGTAGTCAAAGTTTGTTGGCACTAACTAGTTGGTATTTTTTATGTCATTTGTGAGTGCAAAGCTTGTTCTTGGAAAAAAAAAAAAACAGAACATAAGAATTGAGCAGATCCTTCTTCTCTCTCTTGATAATCATCATTCCATCCACCCTAAACCACAGAAGGATGCAGTACTTTCCCGTTCCAATCCACCCCTATAACTACTTTTTTATCCTTTGTTTCCCTCCACAGTGTCACCTTATTCTGAACACTCTTAAAAATAGTTTTACAGGAATCTGACAGAATCTTATATTCAGGTTTTCTTTATTTGTCCTAGTTTTTATATATAGTAATTTTGTAAGACCCAAATAACACATTCATCCTTTGTTAATGATCACTGCTTTCATATTCTGCATATATCTTTTAAAAATCTAAGTTGTTCAGTGAATTCCCAGAACATCCACATCAGTCTCTTCAGATAACTACCATTTTTCTACTTCAGTGGAATCTTTTTGTTGTGTCTTTAGAATTTCCTTCTTCAGAATTTTCCACCCCTCTTAGACTATTTTCTACTATAGAATTTTAGACCATGGGAACTTAGCTATCCCTCTTTTGAATTTTTTCTCTCAAATATATGGTATATGTCAGTATATGTCCAGCAATTCTCTCCTTCTTTGTCTTAACCTATAAGAGAGAATGGTAACTTCAATTAAAACATTCTATTATATTTTGAAAATACAAAGATCAAAATATGAAGTATTTTTGTCCACTGGTTGTGGCTACTAATCTGGTGATGTTAAATACAAAATTTCAAGGTGATTATTTTTTTTCATCATAATTTGTCTACAATTTTAAAATATATTAGTTGAAATTGTAATAGAACATAGCATTTTAAAATAAAGAACTAAAACCATGGATACAATGTCTTAAAAGCAAAGTAAAAAAGAAAATATATGCATTTTCTTTTTATTCAATTATGTGCTCTAAATGAACAGCACCAAGAGTTTTACCAAATGCCTCTTTAAGTGAATCTTCAGGTTGAATAGTAGAAAAACTCCAATGTCAGTTAGTGAGAGCAATTAACCTATTGAAAAACCTCCCAAGAGAAGTGATAAAATCACTATTGCTCAGACAGTTTAAATCAGGTTGGACAAAATGAGGAGAAAACATACTGCAGAAAACAATCCCGTGGTGTCAGGAATGGATGAGATGACCTTAATAGGTCTCTTTCCTGCCTGGCTTGTAAGTATTCCAAGATTCTGTCTTCTATTCCTGTATTGTGATAAAATGACCTTTTTGTTGTCACTAGTTTTAATGTTTGCTAAGATCAATTGGCTCCAAACTGAGTCTAAGGAATCAACACAGTGAGTTTGCATAGTTGAAAAGAAACAGAGAGGAACATGTAAAGAAAAGAGTGTTATAAGATTTCTTGGGGCCCCTAACTTACATTCATGAAGCTGCAATGAAGAAATGGGGAGACGAGGATTAGATTTGATATTTAAGCTGTGGTAGTCATAGGTGATGTATGGAAAGGATGCTTACCTATGGTTATCACAAAAAAGAAAGAACCCATTCTAGATTCATTCTAATAGAGTATCAAACTACCCAGAAGCCCACAAAGCTTTGCCTCTTTAACTCTATTCTACAGTAAGATGGTAAATGTTTTTGCCTGTCATTAATTTCCTCTTCCTTCTCCTTCTAAAGTTCCATATTGGAAATATCATCTCTGGAGTTTTCAACTTTTAGGCTAATTCACAAAATAAGACTTTCTTTTTCTGAATTTTATAGCCACAGTGTAATGGCTATTTATATGAAGTAGTCTTTTTTGAATGTTATAGCTGGAAGAACATTTGCTGTTCTACACAGAATAACGGGTCTAATGGAATGTGGTTAAAATAATTTTCTTATCACTTTTTCTTAAACTTTTTTTTAGTTTAAGGAACTAAATCTCTAGCCAACAAGTAAGTAAAATAAATCTTAAGCTAGGTTCCTAACTATAGTAAGTAAAATATGAAAAGGTAGGAGGTTTAGAGTCAGTGAAGAACTCAGAAGAATGAGGAATGCAAAGCAGTTCAACAGAGAAGACATCAGGGAAAAAAAAGAAGAAGAAGAAGCCATAAATGGATGAATTCCAAAATGTCAGGTCTGATCACAACCTAGACTTCTTGAATTTTCTACTGCAGACTGGATGTGAAAACTGCAGAGGTACTTTGCAGCCATTGACTGGAAACATCTGCCTGAAGAGAACTATAATGTTCTTTACTGGGGAGAGTTTTACTAATCACAGCATCTCTAATAGAAGGATGGCTGAGTTGCAGATGATTCCAAAGAGAGCACCTCAGCTGAGAAGTATAACTGAGACTCAGAAGGAGGCTGAAAAAGCAGCTTGACTGAGCCAAATGAAAGAAGTTTATCAGCCGAGTCAGCCCTTAGTAGATTGTGGTGATGGTGAAAGAGATGGTAAAAAGAAGCAATCCCCATTCCAAGTAAATGTTGTACAGAGAGTTAAGTGACCCTTGAAAATAGCCAGAGTGGGAGGTCAATTGGAAAACAGAGATGCAATACCTAGTAGAAAGCAGTTCAAGATATCTGCAGCTTTGCAACACTAGAGGTGTAACCTTTCCCCTTCATGCATCACAAATTCATACATATCACTTCAGACAGATGTCTTGGAGACATGTGTTCCACATTAATGGATGTCCTACACATTATTAGTATAAAGATTCATTCATTTTTCCTAGTTGTTATATAAATATAGACTTGTGGAAGACCAGAAAGTTCAAGGTTTATGAAAGAGAGAGAGAGAGAGAAAAAGAGAGAGAGAGAGAGAGAGAGAGAGAGAGAGAGAGAGAGAGAAATTCTATTGTTACTTATTGATTAATTAAAATAAAATACTTTTATAATGAACTAAAGATGTTCTGTCCATGACTGGTAAAAGTTGGCACTTTGTCGATAACCCCACATTAATGGGGACTTGCGAGTTAGAGTTTAAATTTCCTAGAATCTCAGGTAGCTAACTAGCTGACACAGAGGGGAGGAGACTGATAGATAGACAGATGATAGATAGATAGATAGATAGATAGATAGATAGATAGATAGATGGATAAATGAGTGAATGAATAACTAAATGAATGAATGAACACAAATAGACAAATAGATAAATAAATAAAAAGATAAAACAAAACATAAGTTTGATAAAGTTTCTAATGAACTCAATTCCTAACACTTTACCTGAAGTATTATACATTAAGTAATGATTTTCTTTATGGTTCCTTATGCATCACTAGTAAGAAAGTCTCCTTTCATACCATTTTTGTGAGAGTTAAAAATATAATGCCTTCCCCAACAAGAGAAGAAGGCTAAAGAAAGAAGGGAAGGAGGCTGATACTCTTGCTTTCTATATGAGTAATGATAAAAGAGAGGGTGTCATACTCTGTCTTGTTAAACTTTAGTTCCCACATATTTACTCCAATGAAGAGTAATACTACCTACCCTTTTTAAATCTCTAAGGGAATACTAATTAACTTAAATAATTATCAGAAAGAAAGAAAATTCCATAGGGAAAAGTGCTAGTTAGATAATAGTATAAGTATTATCTTTATAATAATACTTGATTCAATTAAAGTAATAAGAACTAGGAAAAAAATAGACTTGAATTACCCAGCAGGGCTTAGCTTTTCCATCAAGCTTTTGTTAAGAATAAAAGAACATTTTACTTGTTGTGAGTGGAAGACACTCTATAATTGCTCAGTTCCTGTAATACTTCCAAAAACCAAGTTCTCATCAATATGGACACTCCTTCCACAGGCACAAATTGAAAACCTACATACCTTATTAAACAAATGACTTAGCATATAAAACCTGAATTGGAGCCTTGGCTCTCATAGTTTCTAGCTGTTTTGTTGTTATTTTGCTTGGAAAGTGACAATATCTCTGGTCTCAGTTTTCTCATCTGTTAAATAGGAATAATGACACATTCCTACTTATTACAGAGTGGTTATGAAGAAAGCACTTTGTAAGTTTTAAAGCACTATATCTTATGTAAATGGGTATGTAAATGTGAGGTTGTAATAATAGATGGGGTTATGAATTGCTGCAGCCAACTTTCTGGTGGAGGTTATCTCTCCAAAATTAGATAAGCAAATCTAAAGGTGACAGACACATAATCCATCATTGGACTACTACTAAAAGCCTTTCTCAATTTGGTTTGAGGAGCAACCTACCAGAATTTCTATTGAATAATATGGCCATCCCCATTTCCTTGCCATCATGTGGAATCATACTATGCTATATTAATTCAGGAGTAACACAAATTTACTATGAAGAAGTAGAAATATTGTGGCAGAAAGATGATGCTAATTCAGCTACCAAAAATACTTTCAAATATTTTGATAATCATTAATTTTGTATGTACACATGCACACATGCACACACGTGCACTCACACCCCTACACACATACATGCAAAACCTGATTCTGTTCTGTCTTCCTTAGTTTTTAAGAAGAGAAAAGCTTAAACAAAATAAAGAGATATTTATGAGATCTCCTAAAACTTATTCTGACATTTTGAAAGCTGAGGTCAGATGGTTCAATCTGGCCTTCATTCTTCATCTTCTGTTTCACTAATCCTGATTTTAATTATGGACAAGTTTGTCCATAAACTAAATGGTTAGATGCTAACATTTAATGTATCTATGGAAATGTATATTACTTCACTTTTTAAAAAATGTGTAAAGCCATAATGAGATCATTATTATTTATGATAAATATAGTTACAAATGCATTACTAGCCTATGGGTAATAACTTTCCAGGTTTATACTGGTAGTTCCCAAAGAAGAATAGTTTGACATCTCAGAGTTGTTAGGATTCTTTTAACCCTGAGGGAATCTATTGATGGCAAATATCTTTAGTTACTTCAGATGGAAGAAGATGAGGAAAAGAAGAAAAAGAGAGAAGCTAAAACAAACAAACAAACAAAAACAATGTGACATAGATTTAGAAAGAGAAGGAATGCTAGAAGTTATGTAGTCTACTCACTTTAATTTTCAGAAGAGAAATGTAAGGCCCATAAAGGCAAAAATTGTTAGAACTATGTCTCACTGGTTAAAAAGGAGCCAAGTCAGGATATAGGATTCAAGTTTTCTGATTACAATTCCATTAACTTTCTAACTATATCAAACTGCTTCCCTAGGACTGTGATGGAATGACCATACTGAGAAGAAAAAAAAAAAGAAATTCTCCTTCTTTATTGGAGACTTTCTAGAGTGCAAATAAGTGCAAAGAAATAAAATTCCATGAGAAATTTGATGAGGAAGAGATTTTTTTAGGGGGGAGGATGCATTAGGAGAGGGATGACATTTAAGGAAATAAGTTTTTACAGAATTAGTACCTAAGTTAGACCTAAAAATAAGGAAAGGACTACAACTGTAAGATTTGTGAGAGGAGGTCATCATAGTACTGATTTCCCCAAGGCTCCATTTGCTGCCATTTCTTCACATTGCAGGTATTTAGCAGATAGAGAGTGAAAAACCACTATGGTGAGGTTAAAAAAAGTATAATAAAATTGAGCAATGGGAGACAGACCTACAAAACCATTCCCCTTTTTTTTTTCATGAGAAAGAAAAACTAATGCCTTACTTTCAAATATTGACTCTTTAGGTCTGTGTTACTTGTTAGGAATAATAGAATGAGTAATAAAATGCCTGAATGGGAATTTTTTCAGTCAAGTCCTCAGTAGTATATTTAGTCATCCCAATATATGCTGAAAAATACCTTTTTTTAGATTTTCTGAATATCATTTTGTGTCTCATTCTCCTTTCTTCCCAGGAAGAGACAAACCATCCTCTCTAATCTAGGTTTCAACTCAAGTAGATGGAAAAAAGGGCTCCCTACTTCCTTCTACCGGTATGACATGGTTAGGTTTCCTCTCCACCTTCTATCTCATCTGTTCCATTCTTGCACCCTCCACCTATCTATCCATTAGAGAATAATGGAGGTAGGGGACACTTTTGAAGAACAACTATTGATATGAATTTCTCGTTTCTACTTCATTCTTTCTTGATTATGATCAATTTTAGAACTACTTGTAGTCTGGCATAACATATAAAACTCTCTATTGGGAAGATGGCTCTCAATTATGGTGAAAATCTTCATTTCTTCTTGCCCTCTAGCTAGCCTTAACAATTCCATTTTTCTTTGACACAATACTTTTTTTCAGGAGATATGTTGGGCTTGCAAAGTGTTAAACTAGTCTTTTTAGCTATCCCAATTTTACAGATTGAAGTTGCTAAGTGGGTCCAGGGATAAAGACTCATCTTCCTGAATTCAAATCTGATCTCAGACACTATCTAGATGTATAGCCCTGGACAAATCATAACCTCAATTTCCTCATCCATTAAATGAACTGGAGAAGGAAATGGCAAACCATTCCAGGATCTTTTCCAAGAAAAAAACCAAATGGAAAAATAAATAATTAAGTATAACTAAAACAATAACAAAATTTTGCAGATTAGAAAAATAATAGCATTTTCCTATGCTATAGAGGAAGACAAAGATAGATTTAAACTCAGCAGCACCTAGATTTTCAGCCTATTTCTTCAGTCCAACAGATGGATCTGTCTTCACAGGCTTTCTCACATTTGTCCCTGAAAGTGTATTATCTATAATCGTGGGATAATATGAAGATAATTTAGAACACAAAGGTCCTTAGAGATAATTTAATCTGCCCTCCCACCAATTTTACTCTTTTAGGTCCAAATAGTAAAATGATTTGATACACCCCAGAGCACACAAGTAGTAAAAGAGCTCAAAAAGGACTTGAATCCAGACTCTCTGTCTCCAAATCACTGCTCTTTCCACTATACCACCAACATTCAAACATTTGCCAGATAATTGATACAATGATTTAGTTCTGGAATGAGGTCTATTTTTTCAAGGTAACTTGTAATATTTATAGAATAATATCAATAGAGGAGAGGTAGACTGTCATTTGTGTGAACAGATTCTATCCTGCTCATCTCTCTTTTAGGTGGGGTGACCCTTAAGTCCCCACCCCCAAGGTTCTGACATTACGTTCAGAATTAGAAAGAATGCATCTCCTCTACATTCCTTGAAGTATACTGCCATCTGGTGGTTAATTCTTGATGATGAAAGTCTAATTAGCTCTCTCTTTAGTCCTAAAATGTTCCCTGGCTTTACTATATTATAACCATTGGGTGGGCTTGAAATAGCTTCAGCTAACAAATGCGATAACAAAACAAAACAAAACAAAAACACATTTCAAGCAGCTCCCTATTTAAATTGGTTTGTCATTCTAATCTTTTTCTCTGGGTGTCTGGGTGTTATAAAGGTCTAGGTATGGTGGTCATAAAAGCAAAATAGCTTTCATTTTATCAGATTTTTTTTCTTTCTTTTTAACACACTATGTTGTTTGTAAAGGACTGCTTGCCATCTGGGGGAAGGGGTGGAGGGAGGGAGAGGAAAAATCAGAACAGAAGTGAGTGCAAGGGATAATGCTGTAAAAAATTACCCTGGCATGGGTTCTGTCAATAAAAAGTTATTTTTAAAAAAAACACACACACACTATATTGTTTCATTGATAGAACACACAGATATTGTCAAAAAAATACACAGTATGTAGATTTCAGAAGAGGTCACAAATAGCTGTAATGCTAAAGACAAGTTTCTTAGAAGGAAATTAATCATAATTTAAATTGATTTTTAAAATGTTTCTTTTTTCAGTTTTTTCTTTATCATTGTTTAGTTTTAAACAATCAAATATCTATGATCACTGCTAGAAAAAATTTTAAATTAAAAAAAGACCCAAATTCACATGGTTTCCATTTCAGCAACAAAATTTTGAACATGTTGGTTACTGGCAAATTTGACTGGCAGGATTAGACTGCTAAAGGATGTCCTTCCCTATTGTTTTACCTCATTTTCCAATACAGTGGCCAACGTCTCCTTTGTCCTTCTCCCCTATTTCCCTCCCTGAAAATAAAAGTGTAAATCATACTGGGAAAAAAACAAAACAAAACATGTTTCACACATCTTACAGAAAACAAACTTGCATTGTCTGTGATAAGCTAGCTCATCATATCTTGGTTTGAATCAGCATCTAAAGGTGCTTGGATTTTGTGGACATGAATGACACTGATGATCTCTTTGCTATACCAATACCAATTTAGACCAACATGCAGCAGAACCTGATACAGAAACGTTTTTGGTTCACATTTCCCAATTATCTATCTCTTGATGTTGAGGATATATTTTTCCTAAGAATTCAATTAACAAGAAAGCAAGCACATTGTTTTGTACCAAGTCTTGCATTGGACTTTGAGATCTGCAGAGAAAGTTGAAACTCAAGAGAACCCCAAAGTCAAAGTCTAATTCAAAGAATTATAAAGCCAAGAGTACCCTCAAATAATATACCAACATAAAGCCCTCTACAATCCTAGGAGACTGGGTTTTTCCCATAGCCTAAAGCAGTGTAGTCTTGGGAATAAGAACATTTCATAAACTCTTAGAATCCTGGAATTGAAAGAGATCTTTAAGGTTATTTTATCCTCATTTTATAGATGAAGAAATGAGGCCCCAAAAGGTTATGTGATTTACTCAAAATCACACAGCTAGCAAGTGACCAGCTAGAACTAGAATCTGGGTCACCAGCATTCTTTCTACCCCACATACAGCCCATTTAAAAATATTTTTTATATCCTTTTTTTTTTTTTGACAAAAGATATCCAACTTTTCTTTAAATTATCTCTAGATGCATCCTCATCAAAATCATAGACTATGTTCCTGGCTGTGCCTAGCATTGCATTGGGCTATTAGTAGATTCTAACTGACCCAATCCCTGGCCTGTGGGTACTTATTATCCAAGACAGATAACACTGTTGCAATAAATCAAGTGAAATACCAGATGGAGAAGTGCTTACAAAAGTTAAAAGAGTCTTACAAATCTAAAGAATGATTATTATCATCATAAAGCATACATATCTATCTATTGCACACACATGCACAATTGAACCAAAATTAAATAAGTGCACGAATTAAGTAACATTAGCAATATGTACAAGCCGAAATATAAAATTCATGGCAGCTGTGAAGGTTAAATTAAGGAATTAGGCAGCCTCTGCACACTAATCTTTGGTTGGGGAATACATTGTAAGAAGGCTTAATGAATTACCTTATATTTCTATCATTCTTTCTTTGCTGATTCCTAGAAGGACTATGGGAACTCTTAGCAGCCACAAAACTGAAAACATAAGGCTCAGTTGCCAGCAGGCCCTCTCTAAATACTGCTCTCCTTTACAGGGCTCAGTGATGTGTATCCAAACGATACATGCAGTAAATTACTGGAAACATCCATCCCCCAAATGCTGCATGTTAGAGCACTGTGTGTTCACAGTGCACATCGCAAGAATCTCTTCCTCAGGAGGGTTTAAGCAAAGTTCAGACAAGATGAGTTCCCAGGCAGATATTCTTAAATCAAATCTAGTATCCACAAGGCTTTATTCATAAGGATCTATAACCATAAGCTTCCTGCAGTGTGGACACATCTCCCAACTTCCCTGCCGTTCTTCATAGTGTCAGTTCTCTAGCAATATCAACTGCTGCATCACATCCCAGCAGCCGTCTCAGGAAAATGTAACAAGCATTTATTAACAGAGGGAGGTAGAAGTTGGACAGTACATGCATAAGGAGTAAAAAAGTACAGAAATAGGAGAGCTCTGAAAAAATAGAAAGTGTAAAAAGTAGTCCAATTTGCCTAGAACAGAGAATAGTAGTAGATAAAAAAAAAAAAAAGAAAAAAAGAAAAAGCCCAATTAAAGAAAAAAACAGATGTGCTAAAATGTTATGCTAAGGAATTTCCATTCTTTTCTATTAGTTGTGTCTTATTCCTCAACTAATGTTCTTTTAGCATCTCATCATAATGAGTAGTGAACCATGATCTAAAATGAACATCAACGTTGGAGGATCTTATCAAGTTAGAAAGGCTTCTGTTCTGAAGCAGACAGTGAAATTTCTTGCCTATTGTCTAAAGTTTCCAGGGGTCCTCAAACTTTTTAAATAGGGGACCAGTTCACTGTCCCTCAGACTGTTGGAGGGCCGGACTATAGTAAAAACAAAAACTTTGTTTTGTGGGCCTTTAAATAAAGAAACTTCATAGCCCTGGGTGAGGGGGATAATCGTCCTCAGCTGCTGCATCTGGCCCGCGGGCCATAGTTTGAGGACCCCTCTAACATATTGGGCAAGGTATCAGGTACAAAGAAGGAAAAAACAGAAGTATGAAAATTATAATCCCTTTCAAAATAGGAGTGTGTTTTTTCTTATTGCTGCTGTTCAGTCATTTCATTCGCATCCAACTTTTCATGACTCCATTTGGGATCTTCTTGGCAAAAGATGCTAAAGTGATTTGCCATTTTCTTCTCTGGCTTATTTTACAGATGAAGAACTGAGGCACACAGGGTTAAATGATTAAGCAAGGTCACCCAGATAAGTGTCTGAGGTCTCATTTGAACTCAGGTCTTCTTGACTCCATGCCCAGCATTCTACAGTGTCTCACTGTCTCCCTCAGGAACTGGCTGGGACATATTCCACAATGACTACTTTTGTTCCTGATAAATTCATTTTGTTGTCATTGGTGCAGCATCTACAATTTTTGCCAGAACTGTTTTGAAGTTATTTAGTATCTCTTTTTGCTCAAATATCAAAAGCTAGGCTACAAATTAAAATGTTATGGTAAGAAGTCAGTACAGCTCTAAGTAGTTCTATGATAGCCCAGTCAAATATCTGAGAGAAGATTTTTCTCCATTTTTCTCAGAGTGGACTAGGGGAAACTGGGATTGTTATTACTGACCTTACCTGCTAAACTAAAGATAAGTCAGAGCTTCCTTTCTCAGATGGGCATCCAAAACTCAATTATTCAATTTTCACCTTGGAAATTGGCAACTTTCAAATTAGGGCTTGATTTTTTGGCTTATTGACTGTCTAGACTTAAGAAAATGATGGTGAAAATGTTCATAAGATATATTAAACTTAAAAGTGTGGCCTGTGTATATTTCCCCCCAAAGAGGGATGCCGAAGGAAACTATAAGAATATGAAAAAATAAAAGACATTAATAAAAACCTTAAAAAAAGATAATTAACATGCTATCTATACTGGCATTAACTATCCTTTTTCTAGTACAAGTTGTAAAATAAAGTCAATTTATTTAAAATTGTTATATTGTCTACAATCACTGAGACATCTTTCCTGTTAAAAAAAAAAGTTAGCAGTCTTAGTTTTATAAACTTTGAAATATGGAAATATTAGGCATTGTGTCTTTGTGTGTGTTTGTGTGTGTGTGTGTGTGTGTGTGTGTGTATGTGTGTGTCAAGAACTTTAGAGATGGTTGTATTACATGGGAGATATTGGAATAGGACGGCCCAGTATAGTGTGCCCTCATCAAAGAAGATGCTGTGCTCTATGAGAAAAGCAGAACTGAATTGGTTTAGAAGAAATGTGAGATGCACAAAGTTAGAGAATCCACCCCAAATGTTCATAGGAACTATTTGTGTCCAACCTGTGGCAAAACATTCCAAACTCACATTGGTCTGATCAGCCAGCTGTATATACTATGACTTAACTTTAACACAATGATGTCAATTTTGCTCCTGAGAACAAAGGACAACAACCAACTATCGATCTATTTATACACACACACACACACACACACACACATATACATATAGATAAAATTTGTATTTTTAATATTTTATTCAGTATACATTTATTCAGAATAGGTATTTCTGATCTGTATACATTATATTCTATATATGTATAAAGAATAAAACATGGTACGGAAAAAAGTATAAGTCTACACCAATTTTTCTTATTATTTTAATTAGATTATAAGTTCCTTGCCAGTAGGAAATGTTTCATTCTTATATTTTCCCCCAGCATCTTGCACATAGCAGTTATATAATAAATGCTTATTAATTGATTGATTGTTTGCAGAGCATCTAAGTATCTAAGAACTTTTCAATTCCTAATAACCTATGAGTCTAAGTTTTTTAAATGCTTAAAATAATTTTTAAAAATATAATAATTGTAAAAAGCCTACTTCTATTTCCAGCTCTCATTCTCTTATCTAAAAACATTTGATTTAATACAGATCTACACTGTTGGCTAATCCTCCCCTGATTCTTGTTCTCTTACCTAAAAGATTTTGATTTATATAGTATCTACACTCAAATAATCACAGATCATTATAAGCAATAGGACAAGCTTATCATCTTCTAAGATGCTTTTTTGCTAAAGAAGGTCTGTTTTTAAGTTAATGTTGCTTAAAATAGACAGATTAGGGCAATATGCAACCTAGCAAAATTGAACTGACTGGAAATTTGATTGCCTAAAGGCAAATAAGCTGGGTTTCTGCCAGGGAGGAAATACCATCTGAGAATACAAATACATGGGATAGCTTTGATTCTGAGCTAACTTTGATTCTGGCCAGATACAGTTTTTGAGTTGAAGAAAATGAAAGGCCTTAGAAGCACTTCTGTGCCTCCAGCCAACATTTCCCATCTATACTTGAAGATGTGAAATACATAGTTTGAGACTGAAGATAACACAGCTGCTCTCATACCTTGTAAATGGGATTCACAAGAAAGATTTTTTTTTTTAATTATTATTTGTTTCTGCACTTCTCTATCTCCATCTAGAGGATGGGGATTCAGCTACAATTCTGACTGACAATAAGTTAGTTATGGATGCCACAAATAGAGAATATTCCCAAGAAAATTTTCCCATTCTTATGAATCCTTTGGAATAAAATTAACTTTCTGGAGTAAAGCTACCATACATTTCCCTCCCCAGAGTAGAAGAGCAGTCTATCTGTTCTACTGTGGCAATCACTGCCACAAGTTATCATTCTAACTTGGGGCTAGAACTGACATTTATATCTACTTGGTAGGGTTTTTAGCACCAGCTAACAGGTCCACACTTTTCTATTCCTACGTACATATTCCTTGAGCCCCTGTACCTTCTTAGTCCACCACAGAATGAGGGCAAAACTACAGCCCTGGCTCAGTGGAATTGCCTAGAGGGTCATCTACCCAGAGCCAAATAGAGGAAACTGAAGAGTCTGTCCTTTTTTGTTCGGTCCCATTCCTTACTGATGATTTGTACTACAGATGTACATGCTAAAAAGCATGATCTCAACTTCTTGAAACTTCCTTCAGTGTCTGTGGCCTTCTTATTCTGGAATGTCTCTCTGCTTGTAAGCTCCATTCTCCCATAGGTAAATTCCTCTCAGGGTCTCCATTTGGAGAAGATTCCCAAACCAGTTCTCCTTCACTCCTCTGCTTTTAAATCTCCAGGCTTCATTACTCTGACTCTTCTCAAGTACCTTTCTCTCTGTCCCTGTCTCTGTCTGTGTGTATGTGTATACACACACATACATAGACACATAGATGTTGAGTCATTTCAGTTAAATCCAATTCTTAGTGATTCATTTGGTGTATTCTTGGCAAAGATACTGAAGTGATTTGTAATTTCCTTTTCTAGCCCATTTTAACAGATGAGAAAAATGAGGCAAATAGGGCTAAATGACTTGCCCAGGCTAATTCGGACTGAATTTGAACACATGAAAATGAATTTTCCTTATTCCAAGCCCAATATGCTCTTTCATCTTTACCATATACATTTGTATGTGTATGTGTATGATATATACCGATGTATGTATGTGTATATATGTGTGTGTATGTATATATGTATATGTGTGTTTATGTGTGTGCAGATACATATATCTTCATACACATAAACACACACATATATATTATATATACACATACATAAACACACATACATGTAGATATGTTTGGTCGTGCCCATTATCAAGGCAGCTTCCTTTTCCAAGTTTACAAGCATATTATAACTTAGAATGAGATTTTTTAACTTTAATAAATCTTAGAGATTATCAGATCAACCCCTGTATATCTCTCTGCCTTGAAATTCCATGCCTGGTTCCCCATAGTTCTTAAAAAAAAAAAAAAATCTTTCCTTTTTCTGCCCCAGGGATCAACAAAATATAATTTGAGGGCCAAATATGCTCAAAAACTTGGAGCTAAGGATGGCTTTTTTAGATTTAAAAAAAAAATCACCTTTATTTAAAATGTAAAAAATTATTCTTGGTTCACAAGCAATATAAAAACAAAAAAAGAATCTGGATGTAGCTTTTTGCCTCAAACTCTGAGCAAATCACTTAATTTCTTATCCTCAGTGTCTTCATCAGTAGTACCTTCTTAATGGGGATATTCTGAGAATCAAGTGAAATAATGTATGCAAAAGTGCCTGTAAGCTCTTTAAGAGCAGTGAATATCTTTTGCTTCTTTTTGTATCTCTGTACTTAGCACAGTGCCTAATTGACTATTGATTAATTGATTGATTTGTAAACCTTGAAACACAAAATAAATGCTTTTATATAATTACATAAAGATGTATATTCTGGAAAGGAATTTTGCTAGCTCTAACACAGTGAATAGAGGGCTGGACTGAGCACTTAGTAGCCATAGGCAAGTCACTTAACCTTGTTGATTAATCCTTGGGGAACTAATTCATTATGATATCTAAATGGTGGGTGGCTCAAGAGTGGCTTCTGTGGAGAGAGTCCTAATACCAAAAAATCATTGTTCATTGATTTTATACAAAGCACCTTCAAAGTTTTTTGCAACAGTTCTGTAAGGAGGTAGGCAGACACAGGCACTGAAGCTGTTATTCTATTGATATAGGAGCCGCCTAGATGAAGGAAGTACCTATCTACATCATCTCTGCTCTGATCAATGAGGACACTGAAAATTTAGAGGATTTGTCTAATGCCAGTCTATGTCAGTTGCAGAGAATCAGGTAGGTGTTTTTGACTGTGAAGTTAGCTCTTTATCTCTTACCAGTGGTTCTCAAACTTGTTTTCAGTATCTTTTTTCTATTAAAAATTATTGAGGATCTCTCCAAAGCGTTTTGTTTATCTGTTTTATATTTATAGACATTTATCATATTGGAAATAAAAACTATTTTTGAATTTGTAGACCTTCTAAAAGGGCTTCAGAGATCCCCAGGATTCTTAGACCATACTTTGAGAACCACTGTTTTACACCATCACGCCTCCCTCTAGAGGTTTGCTATCCACATTTTACAAATGAGGCACTGAGGAAGCAAAGAGAATTTAAAGAACTTATCAATGGTCACATAGTTAACAAGTTCAGAATTTGAAATGAGATCTTTCTGATGCCAAAACCAAAATTATTTCCATTAAACTGAGTTACTCATCTCTCTTTCCCTTTCTCAGACAAATATTCTTGAAAAAATTATCTGCTCCTGTTACCTCTACTTCCCCACTAGCCAGTCCCTCCTTAATTCCTAGTAATCATGCTCCTGTTCCCCTTGCTTAACTGAAACTACTTTCTCAAAGGTCAACAGAAGCGAAATCATTAAACCCAACGACTTTTTTTTCATTTCTCATACTCTTTGTGCTCTCCATGGCATTTGATATCAATTAGCATACCCTTCTCCTGGATAACCTCCTTTCTCTACTGAGACGCTACCATTGCTTCTCCTTCTACCTCTTTAACTACTTCTTTTCCTGCCTCCTCTCTGTCTCTGTTTGTCTGTCTGACTCTGTCTGTCTTTGTGTGTATGTGTCTCTCTCTCTCTCTCTTTCTCTTTCTCTCTTTCTCTCTCTCTCTTTTTCTCTTTCTCTCTCTCTCTCTTCCTTTCTTCTTAATCTGTCCCTTTCTCTTTTTATATCTTCTTTCTCTTCCCTCTTGATTTCTCTTTTCTCTCTTGCTCTTTATTTCTCTCTGTCTCTGTTTGAAAGATTGAAAGAGGAAGAGAATGAAAATAGGTAGATCAATTAGAAATTTCTAATAGATCACACAGATGATAATGAGAGCCAATGCTTAGATGATAGCAGTGAATATAAAGGAAAAGACATAAGTGTTATTTCAGAAGTAAAAATTGATAAAAACTGGTCAGTATTTAACTATTTTCATTCTCTTCCTCTTTCAATATATCTTTCACAATATTGTCATTCTTATGCATAGCTCTAGACATGTCATTCCTTTATCCTCTTCTCCTTTCAGTCTATTGAGGAAAACTCTATAATCTGGTACCATACTTTCTTATACTATTCCCTTCCTCAGTCTCATGAAACTGTAATATGTCATACCCTATCTTTTGCTTCTGTAATTACTTGTGCAAGTGAGGCACTCAGTGTCCTAAATCTACCTAACCAACCTATTCCTCAATCAAAGTCAAATGTCAACCCAGTCAATAACCCATCTAGTTAATAATATACTCCCACCATACCTCCTATAACACATAGCACTTTGCTTATATTTCTTTTATGTACTTATATATTCTTTTTTATTATTATTATTGCTATAGATGCCATGTCTCTCTACTAGTGTGTAAATTCCACGATGTTAGCTTTATTTTATCTAAAATTTTAAGTTTCCCTATACCTAGCATAGTTTCCTACATGATATAAATTCTTTACATTTAATTCACTTTACTAAGATCACCTAGCTAATTAGGGGCTAAAGTCTTTATGATACAAGTCTTTAAAAATATGTGCAATGGGAAGGCAGTTAGGTGGTACAGTGGGTAGAGCAGTGGGCTTGGAGCCTGAGTTCAAGTCAAGTCTTAGACACTAGTTTTATGACCCTGGGTAAGTCATTCACCTATTTGCCTCAGTTCCCTCATCTATAAAATAAGCTAGAGAAGAAAATGGCAAACTACTACAATATTTTTACCAAGAAAACTGCAAATTGGGCTACAAAATATTTCAAATGACTGAACAACACCACAATTATGGGAGTAGAGAAACAATTTCTCGCATGAGTTTTTAAGAGTCACCGCAGTATGAGTCTATGATACAAAAAATAAGTACTTTGTTTATTCTGGTTAGAAACAGGATGACTTAAAACCAACAGGCTTTTGTTTCCTCCACTTTTGTTATTATCTGATGGCTATCTGAAGAGAGGACATTTTTAATACCAAGGTCTCCAAATTAACAATAATCAATGTGTCTTTCACTGAGAGATTAACAGACTAACTAACCAGATTGGCAGCCTAGTTCCATTCCACCCTTTTTAACTGACAAGTATAGACATGGAGAAAACTTAGAGCCATGATAATACAGGACAACTCAGAAATATGTGCCTTGTATAGATCTTGTCTTTGTTAGTACAGTAGATTAAGACCTCAATCTGGTGACAATTCCACTCACATATTTTATGTACCATCTGGTAGACTTGCATAATTAATTGCCACAGGACATAAAAGGCAATTAATTTGATTATCAATGATGTTGCTTTTATCTATGCAACTGAAGGTAAGGACATGCTGATGGGGAGAAAAACAATCAGAAATCCTGATTCAGACTATTACATTCACTCCAAAGACAAGGAAATTTAAACTCTTATGTCACACTGCAATTTGCTAATTAGATATTTTAAGAGAAGCATTTTTCCATCTAACTTTATCTTACTATCTGTGTGAATTTGAGCAAGTTACATAAACTTTGTCTGCCTCAGTTTTCTTAACTATAAAAAAAGGAGTGATAACAGCCCCTACTTCAAAGGATTGCTTTGAGGATCAAATAAGAGAATATTTGTAAACAAATATTAGCACAGTGCCTGGCACTGTGGAGATGCAAAATAAATATTTGTTCCTTTCTTTCCCTCTTCCCCTTCTCCCAATTAACTTTTAAGACTATGATCCTACATAGCAGTATGTGAGTTCTATTATCATTCAAACCGTAGACAGGATTGACTAAGAAAGAATTCCACAATGAGTAAAAAAATTCTTATTCATGTACTCAACTATTAACCTATTTTGTTTTAGTTTAATTTTGGGTAATATTAGTTGATTATTGAGTAATGGCTTGATCATCGAATGACTGGTTTTTACAAAACCAAAAACAAGATTCATTGATCAAGCCATTACTTAATGATCAACTAGGATTACCAAAACCTCTGTGTGTGTGTGTGTGTGTGTGTGTGTGTGTGTGTGTGTAGTCATAAAAAATGGCAAAATTACATTCATTCAATCTATGATACTGCAACTAATTCAAACAAAAAAGGCTAGATTAACAGATTATCTGTATCTGAACTGAAATGATCAATTGAGATCAGTTTTTTCAGATCATTAAAATAGGCATTTGCACCTTCACTATACAAATCATTGAACTGAAAGTAGTTTTTTACTTCAATATTCCAGACAGCTGGATCATCTCTACCCTCTTCCATTCATTTTTATGCAAATAAATTTTTTTTTGTAATTTTCATTTTATGAAGTCTTTTTTTTTCCCGGTAATATTCTGTATATTGCCAATGAGATTATTTGGGAATAATACTCTACTAGCCAATTCCCTAGTAGCTATAGAAAAGTCCCTAATATTTACCTAGGACCATTAATACAATTGGTCACTAGAGGGCAGACAGAGATTGATAATTCTATCTTTATGACTATTTAGCAAGAGCAAAAAAGACAAACAAAAAGATCAGGTCGTGAGGGTCTGCATTAAACTGACCTCTTTCCCAGTACATGTAACACATCCTAAAAAAGTGAATGTTATTCCTGAAGTTAAAGATTCCTTGTTTCATCTCACAAAAAGATAAATTGCATTTTTTTTTTTGGTGGTTTCATGGTTGCTGATTCTTATCTTGTTTTGAGTTTCATTCATCACTGTGATAGAGGGAATCTATTTTTCTGTTCCTATTCCACATATCAGATGAATGGAATCATGAAATAGAAAGAATCACCAAAAGATCTTCAAGGCCATCTCCCTGTTCTCAGGCATAAATACATTTAAGGCATTCCACCAAAAGGTAGACACTCATTGATTAATGATACTGCCATGTTATTGACCAAGACTGGTCTAAACAGAATTTCAAAGTCACTGAAACTGGTTTCAAAGTTTCAGACTCCCCATTCTACAACCTTCTTTTTGCCCACTTAGAAAACCAACTTTGTGCCTCCACTGGCAGGGCATACTAACTTTATGATTGTGAGCAAATCACTGAGCTTAAGGTTCTTAATCTGCAAAATGGATATGATAAAATCTGTAGTATTTATCTGAAAGTGCTTTGCAAACATTAATGTACTAAATAAATATTATTTATTCAATTCATTAGGCATTGCTTCCTTCTAACATCCATAAAAATCTGTCCTCCGGAAAGAATCTGAAATTACAAAGGACTGACCAGCAGTATACACACAGTGTTGGAAGGGCAGAGAAGAAATAAGAATTTATTAAGTTACTACTATGTTCCAAGCCCTTTATTAGGTACTTTATAAATATCATCACATTTGATTCTCATAACCTGTGAGGTAGCTACTATTATTATTCACATATATTTTTAATAACTGAGGAAACTGAAACAGACAGAGGGTAAAACTTGACTTGCCCAGAATCATACAACTGGCAAATATCTGAAGCTAAGAATTTAGGGTTTCCTCACTCCAGTCCCCAAACTCTATGCAATGTGCCACCTAGCTGCCTCTAACCTTAAAAATCACAAACATACAGATTGCCCACATCTATCAATATGGCATGGATTTCATTTATTCCACAAATTCCAATACAATTTAATTCAGAAAAAAAAGTTTATAAAGTATTTACAATATATAAGGCACAGTGTTAGGTACTGAAGAACTATAAAGATGAATAAGACATACCATCTATATGTTATATGCATTTATTTTATATATAACTATTTTTCTGTTCAGTTGTTTTGGTGATGTATGAGTCTCTGTGACCCCATTTAGAGTTTTCTTATCAGAAATACTTGAGGTAGTTTTCCTTTCTCCAGCTCATTTTACAGATGAAGAAATTGAGGTAAACAGTATTAAAGGACTTGTCCAGGGTCACACAGATTAAGTGTCTGAGGTCACAGTTGAACTCAGGTCTTTCTGACTCCAGGACCAGCACTCTCCACACTGTACCATCTCGCTTCCCTATATATAATGTAAAATCCTAATATATTGAAGTTGAAAAGATTTTTAGGATCAAATATTCATAACTTCTTAGAATTTAGATCCTTTAAATCTAAATTCTCATTTATCTCATTTCATTTCATCTCCTCATTTAACAGTCAAAAACCTTTATACTTTGACTTTATATTTGACACCCCCCCACTCCCATCTAACAATGTCAAAATGTTCCATATTTCCACATTCCTGATTCACAATGCTTGCTGTCATAGAACCCCTGGATATTATTTCACATGCCATATTTCCATAAAATACATTTCAAGGAGCTCCAACAAAAGCCCTTAGAATTAATCTAGGAGGGAGAACTATGGAAATTAAATATGGATTTTTGTTTACTTTTTCTTTCTTATTTTTTTTTCTTTTTGTTCTGATTTTTCTTTCTCAATGTGACTAATATGGAAATATGTTTGAAATGATTTTTGCTGTCTTGGAGAAGGGGGAGGTAAGAAAGGGAGAGAGAAAAGATTTAGAACTCAAAATCTTAGAAAAATGAATGTTGGAAATTATCTTTACATGTAATTGGAAAAACAAAATAATAGCGAAAAAAATTCTAATAGTAAGGCATGAAATAAAGACATTAAGAGACTTTTTTTTTTTTTTTTAATGCTCTAGACAGGCCAGGATTAATGAGAACAGGGATTCTTAACCAGGAATACATGAATCCATGCGTAGATTTCAGAGAATCTATGAACTTGGTGAGGCAGAAAAATTACATTTTGAACTGAAATTTAGCATTTCCTTCAATCATAATGCAAGCTACAAAACTTTATTCTAAGAAGGGAGGCATAGATTTTACCATACTGCCCAGAAAGTTTAAAAACTCTTGGACTAGAAGCTGCCTCAGATTAAAATAGGGTCTTCTCCTTTTTATCTTACTGTATTCCTCTAGATAAAGTCCAAAATAGAAGAAAGTATTATTGGTTCTTGTTTTTCCTCAGTCTCATTTGATTTGAAGGTTTTAAGAGGCATCTTAATGGGTTCAACTTCCCCGTATGACTACAGCTTCATATAGCCAGTGGTTATAAAAAAAAAATAGAATTATTTGTAGTAAAAAAGAAATAAGGAAAAATATGAAATTTACATGATAACTATTACATATGCAGGACCACCCAGCACAGCATGCCTGCATCAGAGAAGGTACTCTGCTCTATGAGCAAAGCAAGAATTAAATTAGTTCAGAAGAAACATGAGATGCACAAAATTAGAGCATCCACCCCAAATATTCAAAAGGACTATTTGTGTCTGACTTGTGCAAGAGCACTCCCAGCTCTTATTGGTCTGATCAGCCACAGTTGGACACACTGTAACAATACTTAAACATAGTGATGTCATTTTGGTACTCTTCAAGAACTAAGGGCAACAACCACTTATATTATGTTATGGAGATGCTAATTTTTATTCCCAAATTTAAAAATAAATAAAGAAATGGATGAATGAATGAAATTTTTAAAAGAATTTGGGAGGATTTTTTTCTGTCCCTAGAGTAGACCAGGCAGATGCCCAACTAATTTGTATTTTAGTCAGCTCAGTTTTCCTCTCTTCTCTCCCTCCCTGAAATGCATGAAATAAAATAAAATAAAGGAAAATGCAATCAAGCTTTTTCCTTAAGGAATCCAGTTGTTGGAAAGACAAGAACCAGGAAAATAATTTCTTGCACAATATAATTGTAGAGAGGCAGTTTAACAGACTGGAGAAAGCTGGCCTCCAAGCCAAGAAGACCTGAGTTTAAGTCTCATCTCAGGAACAAAATGGTTGTGTAAACTTAGGAAAGTCATTTAACTTTTTAGCTCACTAGGCAGTCCTCTAAAACTATTGTTTGGTTGAGATTGTCCTTCAGTCTCAAAAAGGATAAAAATGACATCACTATGTTGGTATCAAAGGGCAACCAGATGGTGCAGTGGATAGAGCACTGGCCCTTGAGTCAGGAGGACTGAGTTCAAATCCAGCCTTAGACATTTAATATTTCTGGCTGTGTGATTCTGGGCAAATCACCTAGCACCAACTGCCTCAGCAAAAACGAAAAAACAAAAAAACAAAAAAGTCAAAGGAGACTACCTCGACATCAAGGTAAAGTGTATCCAACTATGACTGATCAGACCAATATGAGTTCAGAAGGTTCTGCCACAGGTGAGGAACAAATAGTTCACATGAGTCAGAAAGTCTCAAGTTTGAACATCCCATGTTTCTTTTAAGCTATTGCAATTCTGCTTCTTTCATAGAGCACAGTACTTTCTTTGACATAGGCAAGCAATGCTGGGTGGTTCTGTACTGATATTTCCTATATGCACAATTAATTCCAAAGTTCTTCAGAGAGACCTTAAAAGTGTCTTTGTATTGCTTCTTCTGATCTCCATGTGAGCACCTGCCTTGTGTGAGCTCCGCATAAAATAGTCTTTTAGGCAAATATATGTTTGGCATTCAAAACAATGGGTCCAGCCCATCAGAATTGCACTCTATGCAGGCCATAAATTGCATCAAAGGTGCCAGCCTGCTTTGGTAGGTGTTTTCTCATCCAGGAGTTCCTTCCTCCTATAGCAACAAAATCAGAGTTTCAGCCCCTATCCCTATTGTGGTAGAAAATATGCTGCAACCATATCAACAAATGGGATGTGGAAATTGTTTCATTATACAGACTACTTTGTAGCAGAAATTTTATTCATATCTGTGAAATTAGAATTTGCCAAACAAATTAGTAGTATAAACAAAGGAAATATACTATTTAAGAGCAGGCCTTTTAAACATCTGCATTTGCATTCAAGTAATGTGCTCTTTATGAATTTCTTTTCTCATTTTTTATGAAAATATTTGTAGTATTATCCTTATAAACCTACTCCCCCTATTCTCTAGTCAGTGAGGTATTATATGTATTTAAAACTAATAAAACAACATTTCATTTAAATGTTCTCTTATCATGTTTTAAATTTTATGTATTTATTTTTGATTCCTTTAAACTGATTTTTCCAGTAAGTGTGAATTTTAAAAGTTTTCCATTCCTAAATACCAGTAGGAAAATAGTAGAGTCTGATGAACAGAAGCTAGACCTGAAGTCAGAAAAACTTGATTTCAAGTCTTATTTCTGACACATACTTGAGCTACATGTGATCACAAGCAAGTCATTGAATAAACTCTCAGTACCCAGGCAGCTAAGACTATAAATTACTGAGTAGTTTCACATCTGCATCAGCAGAGGGAGTTTCCACACCATAAATTCCCCTCACTGATGAAGTAACAGATCCAAACCCAAAGAGGGGAAGAGAGAGATTAGCAAAGGACACCTCAAAGAGTCAAGAGTATTGCACTGAAAACAAGAAAGCAAGAGAGAAAGGAAAAGAAGATCATCTAAAAAAAGAATGGGTTAATGAGTTTCCTGTCACTGCCATCCTGGAATCACTGGCTCTTTTTAGACTCACATTCTAAGTATTCTTTCAATCAATCATAAAGCACTTAAGTGCCCACTTTGCCAGGCACTGTGCTAAATTCTGAGGATATAAAACCAAAAATAAATCATGTCTGTAGTCTAGCACCATCCAGGCAAGTAGAACATTAGAACTAGAGTCAAACCCAGCTCCAGACATTTACTAGCCATGTGCCCCCAAGTAAAACACTTAACATCTGTCCTCCTCAGCTTCCTCAGTTGTAAGAAGGAATGAGAAAAGCACCTATTTCCAGGATCTGCATCTTCTCCATGACCCCACCAAACATACTCCAGGAATTTAAATTCTATTAGAAAGACCACAGGTACACATAAATATAGTCATAAAAAAAAAAATACAAAGCAATTTAAAGGGGAAAGGAACAAGAAACTAGGAGAATAGGAAAAACTTCACATGGAAATTAGAACTTGAGTTCAGTTTTGGAGAGAGCTTGGACTTCTAAGAGATGGAAGATGACATGAGGGGTAGCAAGTTCAAAGAAATGTTATGGGAAATATTATGTCATATGTGAGGAATAAACCAATTCAGCTAGACTTTGCAGTGTAGAAAAAGAAGGCAAGAAAAACAGGTTGAGACCAGGTTGCAAAAGATTTTAAATGACAAATAAAGAGATTTATATTTGATCCTTGAGGCAATAGGAAGCCTTTAGTTCATTGAGTAGGAAGGGTAGTATCATGATCATCTCTTCATTTTAGAAAAATTATAATTTTCTTCTTTTTCCTATGAAAAGACTATTGGAGGTACATAGCCTTGCCAATAAGATATAAAATCTGTCAGAACTTGTCATCACTTGTTACTGAATGCTAGAATCACTCCATAGAGATCAGCACTAGGCTCTGGCATATATTCAAGTTGGACCATAAACTTCTAGCCTACAGCTCTAATCATCTCAATCTTTACTCTCTCCATACTTCATAATCAAGATTCATGCTATAGAGCTTGAAAAAATAATAACAAAATTCAACTAGAAGAACAAAAAGTCAATATTGAGGGAATTAATGGGGGAAAAAAAGGAGATTTAGCAGTACTAGTTTTCAAACCATATTATAAAGCAGTATCATCAAAATAATGTGGTACTGGCTAAAATGTAGAGAACTGAATCAGTGGAATAGACTAGGTTATATAACATGCAGTAGGAAATAACTATAATAATCTAATGCTTGATTCAAAATGCAATATTTTGGAGTATGAACTCACTACTTGACAAAAATCCATGGTAAAACTAGAATGCAGTTTGGTAGAAATTAGACATAAACCAACATCTCACACCATATATCAAGGTAAGGTCAAAATGGGCACAAAATTTAGACATAGAGAGATATTGTAAGAGAATTAGGGGAGCATGGGAAAATTTACCTGTCAGATCTATGGATAAGGGAAGAATTTATTATTGAACTAAAGATAGAGATCTCAAGAAATAAAATGAGTAGTTTTGATTACTTAAGTCTTTTTTAAAAAGTTTTGCATTTCTTGCCTCCTCAGTGGATATAGACTGTTTGGGGAAAGGGAGAGAATCCATATCTGAAAATAAAGTTAAATTAAATAGGAAAAAAATTAATTTTTTTAAGGTAATAAAGGAAAAAGAAAGGAAAAAAGATTACAGCAATATAGGATCAAGACAAATGTCTTATTTAGGATTTAAAGGAAAAAGAAAAGGAGGCATGAATGGAGTCTACAAACTACAGGCCAATGAGATTTCAACGACAAAATTCTAGATCATATATTAAAAGAATTGTTAGCTAATATAAAGAAATAGTGTTTACAGAATCAGCAATAAAAGTCAAGAACAGTCTTACCTCACTTACTGTTTTGAAAGTATTATTAGACTGTTAGGTCAATGGAATGTTATAGAGTTTACCTAGATTTTTGGCAAAACATTTGACTAAGTTTCTCACACATCTTTATGGAGAAGATAAAGATATATGGGCTAGATAATAGCATATTTAAGTGGATTCAAACATGATTGAAGGATCAAATCCAAGAAGCAGTCTCTATAATTTGATGTCAGCTTATAAGGTGGTCTGCAGTAAGTCACCTCAGGGAGATCCTTGGCCGTTTGGCATTTTTATCAATAGCTTCCATGGCATTCTTATCAAATACTTAGATAACACAAAGCTAGGAGAAAGAGGCAGTAGAGTTAAGATGTCGAAAGACTTTGAGTCAAATCTAATAAACTAAAATGTAAAGAACAAATCCTTATCCAAAAGTTCAATAACCAGAAAAGTAATATAGAGGAGGTGTGTCTAGATAATAATTTGCCTTTAAAAGAAAGATTTTGGGGTTTTATTGCATTACAAGCTCAAGATGAATCAAAAGTGTTCATGTTCGCAAAAAAAAATAATAATAATTAATATCATTGTAAGTTGGATGGAGAGAAGTACAATGTATATGAATATGGTGTCCTGATGTATTCTGTCTCAAACAAAACATAAAACCCATCTGGAGTGCTGGTTTCAGTTGTGACCTGCATATTTTAGGAAGGCTAATAATAAATTAGAAAATATTGAGAACAGGCTGCTTACAGACTCAAGATCAAAGCATAAAAGGATGAATTGAAGGAGCTGGGAATATTTATCCAGAAAAAGAAGACATTCGGATTAAATAGGATAGTTGTCTGTAAATATATGAAGGATTTTCATTTTAAAACACATTAAATTTGTTCTGTTTGCTCCCAGCAGATAAAAGGAATAAAAATTGCAAGAGATACAGACCTGACTTCTTTGGGAAATAGTGTTTTTCATCTCACTACATACAGATTTTCAAGCAAAAGTTGTATGAGAAGGAATGTTATTATATTGTGTTTAATATACACTTTAACATATTTAACATGTATTGGTCTACCTGCCGTCAGGGGGAGGAGATGGGGGAAGGAGGGGAAAAATTGGAACAAAAGGTTTTGCAATTGTCAATGCTGAAAAATTATACATTCATATAACTTGTAAATAAAAAGCTATAATAAAATATATATACATGTGTGTGTGTGTGTGTGTATATATATATATGAAGGAATGCTGTAGCAGTGATTCTTGTCCAGGGAACAATCAAACTGGGATGAGAGAACCTTCCAATCATGAGCTCCTGTGACTGTGTGAAGCATGAGGTGCCAATGTACTTAGTAGTTTGTTTTATCAATGAGTCTATTAATAGAATTACAATGTTGGAAATAGATGGCTTTTTACATGGATTTTTCCTTTAAATTGTAGGGGAAAAAAAGTACAAAACTACAAGCAGATAATAGGAAAAGGCAGAGCAAGAAGGTGTTGGTGGAGGGAGTGACAAATGCAAATTTTTACCTACTTTCTCATTTTGTAATGAACACAAGTACAGTGTTGAAAGTCTAATTTTACTGGAGAAATCAAAGAATGAACTTCAAGTTAAGATGGCAAGATAGAAGAAGTCCCAGTCTAATATATAGACATAGATAGATATATAGATATTGAAACACACACATGCAAATGTATGTGTATATAAATATTTATGCTTATGTATCCTAGAGACCAAAAAGGATACCACATCAAAACAATGATCAGAAAAGTCAAATATTCAGATTAAAAAAATAAGGAATAAAGAATTTTTTAAAATTCAATTAAAAAAAAAAAAGAAATTGAACAAACCAAAAATGAATTCACAAGGAAAAAACTTCAAGATCAGAATATTTACAAGTGAAAGCTATCAACCACTGAAAGAAGCTATAATTTTCCTATTCCTGCCCTAATTAGTGGTCCAGATCGAAGAAGACTACTTCTATTCTCTGATCTCGAATAGAAATTAAAAGATTTATCTTTTAGAAAGGAATATTTATGGGCAGCATCAACATGACAGAAAAGAAGGAATAAGTACAACAGAATTTCTTTCCACCTCCCAACACTTCAAAGAAATACAGAGCTGAAAGAGTCAATGCATCAGGGCAAGAATTTCCAAATCTAGAAAAGAAGGACCCAAACTTGTATAAGGTGCTGAAATTGATAACAAATGTTAATTCTGCTACTCACTATCCAGTACCAAGTCATAGTCAAGGATGACTATGAAGGAATTCTACACCTAATAATGGATTCCACAGTGAAGGACAGTTGTGGGCATAAGCTATATACCAATCAAGAAACAAATTCAGAAGCAAAGCTGCAGTTGTTTGGTTCTGAGCCCAGAAGTAGAATGTGATCTCTAGCTTCCATTCCAGTATGAAGTCTGCCCTGGAATAACCATAATAAAAATCCAGACCAAAGGAAACTGTCATTTTATTAATCTGAACCAACAAAGCTTTCCAGATGCCTGATAATAGGTGGGTCCAGCTGCAGTCTACTGGAACTCCAACTTGATTAAGCCCATAGATGAGTTGCTCAGATCCTAAATCAAAATTCATTAGGAACTTGCAGAGTCCAGCTCTTGAAGACAAAAATTAGACTTTTTCCTGAATCAAACTACTTCAGGAGTAATAACAACTTGTAAGTCCCCATTCTGAATTGTCTTTGTGCTCCTGAAATAACGCAATATTGAAGATAGCTATAAAAGAACTAGCCCAATCATTTTCTCTAGAACTGTGAAGACTCAAGAACTGATAAATTTGAAGTCAGAAAATAGTCTGGAAGAATGAGCATACAAATAAGAATCCCACCATAAAAACTATTATGGTGACAGAGATATTCAAGACATAAATCTAGAAGAAGAAAATGACTCCAAAACATATACAAATTAAACCTCAAAGAAAAACACAGCTTGGGGACAAATTCAACTATGAACTCAGAGTGCAGATTGAAACATTTAAAAAAAAAAAATATGGCCTAGAAGAAAATTTAATTTGTTTGACAAAGACATTTGTTTTGTTTGTTTATAATAGGACTTGATAGGGTGTTGTTTTTTTCTTTCTCAAAGTGGTAGAGAAGGAGAGAAAATGGATTTTGCTTATTAAAAAAAATAAATTTTAATTTAGAAGTAAATTCTTCATTTTCCACCAGGCCACACACCCTTGGACTGTTCCATCATGCCCCCAGGAAACCTCATTATCAAGAACCTTACTATCCTACAAGACTATATCAGTTTTGGTGCTCACACCTCATCAGTATCCTTTATTCCTCTGATTTACAGAGGTCCACACAACAAAATAACAATAATAAAAAATAACAAAATTCCTCTGGAAGAACAAAAGGTTAAGAATTTCAAAGAAAATAGAGAAGTGGGGAGGAAAAAGGTTTAGCAATACCCACACCCAAATTATGCTGTAAAACAGCAATCCTCAAAACTATTTAGTACTGATTGATTTTTTTTTTTAATTTGACGACTGGAACAGATAAGGCACACAAAATCCAGAAGCAAATGAACAGAGTAGCATAAAGTACAATAATTCCAACCATCCCAGTTACTATTATAAAAATTCACTATTGAACAAAAACTAGAAAACAGAAAGAAATTAGTTTTACACTGACACTTCCCATATACTGCAAAAGACTCTAAATGTATCCATGATGTAGGTATAAAAGGTTAGATAATAAATTATTTAGAAAAGCAGGAAAGGGAAGGAGATAACTTTAACATATGTGGGTAATGGGAGAGTTCTTGGCTAAACAAAGAAATGGAAAGAAACACAAAAGATGAAATGGACTGCATAAAATTGAAAAGGTTTTGGACAACCAAAAATAATGTAATCAATGCAACAAAGTAGAAGTAAAGTAAATAAATGGAGTCAGGGTAGGCAGAATCTTTGCAATAAATTTCTTTAATACAAATGTGATATCTACCCTATACAAAGAACCAATTTAAATATATAAGAATAAGGACCATTCTCCCCAATATACTATGAAATAGTTTTTTTTAATAAGCTACATACAATAAAGATTCATTATTTCATATACAATCTTTTTTTCTGTTTTTGTTTATATGTGAATGTTCATGTCTAATTAATGTTTGTGATGTTCATAATAATAAAACATTAAAATTAAAATCCTATAAAAGACCTTGGGGGTTGATTTGTGAGTTTTCAAAAAAGGATACATAGAGATCTAGAAACAGAAGTCAATCTCCTTAGCTCTTTATAGCCAACCTAAACCTGTAATATAGTCAACAAGATCCCAGACAAGTCACTTAGCTTAGAGACTACAAAAAGTAATGCTATTTGTCAATATTATTGGGTGCAGAGATCTTTTTCAAATGCTTAACAGAACTCACCATATACTTAATTATCAAAATTCAAAGTTAAAATCACTGAATTGTATACTATTTGATTTATGTAAATGATTTTATAACCACATGTGACATTATTGATTTAAAGATTTTTTTTTTAAGAAAAATTAAAAAGACGCATTTTTTTCCCTCTGAGGCAAATGGGGTTAAGTGACTTGGTCAGGATCACACATCTAGGACTTGTTAAGCGTCAGACCTAGCTGCCCCCTCCCCCCAATGATTTTTAAATCAAAAAAAATTTCACATCTTCTGTTTATTTTATAGGCTCAAAAAGCACTATTACTATTCTTAAGACTTAATATATCCTGATTTTTTAGGCATTAATCATTGCAAGGTTCAGAATTTCTGGGTTCTCTCTCTGAAGCTGCTTTTCTAATGCAAGGGTGAGATAATATGTTGAAAATCAGCCACGGAATTTCCACTATTGACTAAAATTTCTTACAGAGATACATCTGTCTGGGAGGGTTTAGTAATGTAATCCAGCCTAGAAACAGGGAAAGAATTAGATGATTTTGGAGAGCCCTGATAGGCCTATAATGCACCATTTCTCTTGGGAACAAAGCCATCCTGGAAATATTTATAGAGCTTTTGAAATTTCACATGACAGGAACCATGTAAATACACTAAAGCAACTCACAACCACAGAATTACAGCTCTCAGAGGCATGCATTTTAAACTAACATAGGTCTCTGAATATTTTGTAGTTGCTTAGCCTAGAAGCTGAAAGTAGGTGTAATTGCTAATCAGAGGCCTAGATCTAAGTTCAAATTCATACATTTTAATATGACACTGGAGAAATCAAACTTTTTCACCCTCAATTTCTTCATCTGTAAAAAGAGAATAATACTATTTGTACTATCTATCTCACAAGATTGTTAAGAGAAAAAATGCTTTAAGTGGTATATAAAAGTGAATTCACTAATTATTCTTCCAACATTTTATCAAAGCTGTGAGATGACCTTGCATTTTTTTAGGCTGTGCCCTCAGAGTATGAACTTTTACAAATTCTTCTAAAACTGGAAAGGTTTTAAGAATGAGCCTGAAAGCAGAGTTCATGGCAATCATTTGAATACCAGGCTAACTAAAAAGAGGCACCGAGTTGACTGCAGGATGATTCATTTTTTGGCTAGAGTAACTCTTGAACACCAGCTATAAAGTTACAATAGTTATATAGAAAAGCGAAGAAAGATTCACCCTGAGAAAATTATGAGTCCTTGAAATACCAAAGGAAATAAAAATGAGTTATTTTAGTGGTGCAAAAAGATCTGTTATTTCTCCCCATTTCAATGCCTTAGAAGATATTCTTCACAAATTTCCATGACCCTTTCCTCTGAAAAAAAAACAAAGATCAATTTGTGACCAAAATATAGGTGATGAGTCCCTTCTAATGCGATTAACCGTCCTTGACTGTGCCCATATCTGGATCCTCTCCAGCTTGGTAGAAACTCCTACAGAATACATTGCCTTAGTCTTTCCTTCTTGTTGTCATCATTATGTTTATTTATTGTAGAGTTCTTCCTTCTTCCTTTTATCACCTGACTTTGGGTATTTCACAGAACCACCAGAGAATAAGCAGAAGCAGAAAGAGAAATGTAACTCAAATCAAATCCTTTTGTTTGTCCTTAGCAGCTTTTAAAAATGGGGAAAAGTGAGACTTGTAGAGTGAGATTGGGAGTGGAAGGGTGTAGAGGGAGTTTATAATATTAATGGATTAACTACAGAAACCGTTTATCTATGCTGTCCTTGTGTTTGGTTACTAAGAATCTGGAGTTTGATGTGTTTTGTCATAACACCATGGTTGTGCTTCCTTACAAATCTGCTTTCTATCTTGTGAAGGTTCATTTCAACAGCTGTTCTCCTTCCCCTATTCCCACTTCTAAGCAATACATTCATAATGTAATTAAGTATGAAAGTCCATCAGCTATGAAAATTAGAAAGAAAAAAGTTATATCTTTGCAGTCATCTTGATCTTTCTTCTCTCAGAGGTTTTTCAGATTTCTTCATAATGCATTTGAGACCACTAGTATTAACTAAATATGGAGGCTAGCCAAAAGTATCTACTAAGGAATTATGCCTTAGAGAATCATCACTGAGGTGGGGGGAAAAATAATTCATTCAACAACTATATCTACGATATAGAAGGCACTATATTAGGCACTGTGAATGATAGGAAGATCAGTAATATATACTTTATGACCTCAAAGAATTTACAGTGTGTAAAAGAGCTGGTCTTTAAAATCTTAAGCCTGAATCACCGAGTGGGGTCTAATGATCTGATGTTAAAGTAGCTTTAAAAATTAAGCCACAATAAATGAACCTTTTATAAGGCATGCAATAAACAATTTGGGGACGTTTGTGAATTTTGAAGAATGTGGTCCAGAGCAAAAGAGAAAAGAGCTGGCCCTAGATCCAAGAGAAAATTCATCCTAAAAATCTAAAAACTTAGAGGATAAGAACAGAAAGGAAAGACTCAGATTCTGCAGTTCTAGAGTTACAAATTATCTATAAAATGCATATCAAAGAGCAGGGAGCTCCTGATCCTGATAGATTCATAGCAGAATTTTGCAAATATTTAAAGAATAATTAATGCCACTATTGCACAAGTTATTCTCAAAATTTTAAAAAAAGCACCTTTCTATATTACTCTCATGAGACAAAAAGAGTTCTAACATCTAAACCAAGGAAGGATAGGGCACTGAAGTAAAACTGTAGGCAAATGTAACTAATGAATATTGATTCAAAAGATTTAAATAAAATTCTGTCAAACAGACTACAGTGATTAATCTAAGAAATCATTCATTGTGACTAAATTTGATTTATACTAGGAATGCAAGAATGGTTCAACATAAGGAAAACAATCAATATAACCATATTAAGACAAAAACATCCAAGATCAAATAATTATTTCAAAGGATGGCCCAAAAAAGGCCTTTGACTAAGTATAATACTCTTTCATGCTAAAAATAAAAATAAAATACTAAAAAGTGTAAGCATAGAGGGATCTTTTCTAATATCACAAAATATATGTATCTAAAATGAAAAGCAAGCTATACAATAAGATTACCTAGAAACTTCCTTAATAAATACAGGAATTAAACAAAGATTACTACTCTTACTATTATTTGATATGAAGGGGAGGAAATAAGCATTTGTGTAGTGATTACTATGCCAGACACCCTATAAATATTATCTCATTTGATCCTTACAACAACTCTGTGAGAAGGATGCTATTATCCCCATTTTATTGTTTGAAAAAAATGAGATAGAGATTAAATGACTTACTCAGTGTCACACACCTAGTGTCTAAGGTTAGATTTGAATGCAGGTTTGTTTTTTTTTTAACTCTAAGCTCAATGTTCTTTCTATTATGTATCTACCTACCTCTAGCTCTTTAAATATTAGCAATAGCAATAAGTCCAAAAGAAATAAATTAAAGACAGACATAAGTAAAGAGAAGATCAAGTTATCACTTTTTGTTGTTTATGTAAATTTTATTTAGAAAATCCAAATGAATCAGCAAAGACCTTGAGACAATAACTTCAACAAAGCTTCAAAAGCATGAAACAATCTCTATAAACTAATGTAAAGTGAAATTAGCAGAGTCAAAAAAAAAAAAAACAATATTCATGATGACTACAACAATACAAGTGGAAAAAACAACCACAAATAAATCAAAAATGAATGCTGCAAAATTAGAAAAAATAAATATGACTCTAAAGAAGAGATAAAAGTATATTCTCCCACCTCATCCCTTTATAGAAATAGAAGGTTCACATGTGTTGTACATTACACTTATCTTCAGAGTTTTTCAATGAATTGATCAGTTATGCTGACTTTTTTCTCTTTTTTTTAATCTGAAAAATATTCTATGACTAGAAGTAACCATGTGATATAAAAACCCCAAAATAAAAGCTTATTTTAAAAAAAAGAAGACAAAAAAATGATGTGCAGTAAATAAACTTGGCTAATTTAGAGGATGGGTTTTCTGTGAAACTGAAAATGGTCATTATCTTGTTTGAAAAAAAAAAAAAGAAAACTAAACTATGATTCAGCATGGGAAAGTAGGAAGTGATTTGGAGGAAAGTGCTTTTTTATTTTTGTAGCAACTGAGTAGTTTTACTTTATTATTGTCAAACAATAAAGCTAATAAAATTGTATATGTTTCCATCTTATAACTATTAAAAGTTTTGAAACATTTACCAGTAGAAATCAAACCATTCTCCAATTGATAAATGGTCAAAGGATATGAACAGACAATTCTCAGACAAAGAAATTGAAACTATTTATAGACATATGAAAATATGCTCCAAATCATTATTAATCAGAGAAATGCAAATTAAGACAACTCTGAGATACCACTACACACCTGTCAGATTGGCTAGAGTGACAGGGAAAGATAATGTGGAATGTTGGAGGGGATGTGGGAAAACAGGGACACTGATACATTGTTGGTGGAATTGTGAACACATCCAGCCATTCTGGAGAGTAATTTGGAAATATGCTCAAAAAGTTATCAAACTGTGCATACCCTTTGATCCAGCAGTGTTTCTACTGGGCTTATACCCCAAAGAGATACTCAAGAAGGGAAAGGGACCTGTATGTGCCAAAATGTTTGTGGCAGCCCTGTTTGTAGTGGCTAGAAGCTGGAAAATGAATGGATGCCCATCAATTGGAGAATGGTTGGGTAAATTGTGGTATATGAATGTTATGGAATATTATTGTTCTGTAAGGAATGACCAGCAGGATGAATACAGAGAGGACTGGCAAGACTTACATGAACTGATGCTAAGTGAAATGAGCAGAACCAGGACATCATTATATACCTCAACAACAATACTGTATGAGCATGTATTCTGATGGAAGTGGATCTCGTCGACAAAGAGATCTAACTTAGTTTCAATTGATCAAAGATGGACAGAAGCAGCAACACCCTAAGAAAGGACACTGGGAAATGAATATAAACTGTTTGCATTTTTGTTTTTCTTCCCGGGTTATTTATACCTTCTGAATCTAATTCTCCTTGTGCAACAAGAGAACCGTTCGGTTCTGCACACATATATTGTATCTAGGATATACTGTACCTATTTAACATATAAAGGACTGCTTGCCATCTAGGGGAGGGGTGGAGGGAGAGAAGGGAAAAATCGGAACAGAAGTGAGTGCAAGGGATAATGTTGTAAAAAATTACCCTGGCATGGGTTCTGTCAATAAAAAGTTATTTAAAAAATAAAATAAAATAAATGGAAAAAAATAAAAGAAAGAAACATTTACCAATAAACTTCTTTGAGGAAGCCAGCATAGTTTTTGTGATATGCAACTAAGATTGGAGATTTGTGTCCTAAAAAAGAAGAGAACTAAATTGTTTTAGCTCTCCAGATTAGATTCCAAAAGAGACAAAAATAACCACATTTTCCTTCCATCCAGAATTTTCCAAAATTTGAGCTCAATGTCAACAGCCAAGAGAAAGAAAACATAAGATATCCAAAGTAAAAGATTTTTCTCTACAAGAATAGTGCAAGAGTGTTGGCTTTAACTACTGAATCAAAATAGAATTCACTAGAGAAGGAGCCCCAAGCAAAAGAACCCATACTGCTGGAAGTAAAAAATAGAAATGAAAAGCCTTAAGTTTTGCCAAATGTCTCTTAGTCTCCTGGCAAAAGCTTGTGCTAGCAGCTAGAACAAAGAGTCTTTGACAGAGGGACATACAGAGACATAAAGAGACCAAGACAGAAAAACAGAAGATAAATTGAATTTACAATAATTTGGCTATTTATGTGCATTAAAGTAATAAAATATTTGTCATATCCCCATTCTAATTTATGTATCGTCTCAGTCCAGATAATGGAAACTTGTTAGAGGAAAAATACCAGAAGTTACTAGGCTCTTTAGGACCTGGGTTCAAATGTTGTTTCTGATGCTTCCTATCTATGTGACCTTGGATAAGTAAATCAGTTAAGCTTCTTAATCTTTGTTTTCCTCACCTGTTAAAATAAGATGTAGGAAGATGTCCTCTGTAGTCCCTTCAAATCTATAGCTATTATTCTATTATTGTTGAGTTCAGTGTACTTATCTGAAACATTTAGCAAATAACATTGGCACTATGTCCCCTCTCATATTGATACATTCAAGTTTCTCCATAGATAAAAATTGTTAATAAGTGAAATTTATTGCCATGTGGCCCTCCCATTTATTGTGACCTTTCCTACTAATTAGTACCACCCTATCTCCCCAGGCTTAGCCTTCTTGGTCCAATATTCCCATGCAATTTTTTTTTCCTACCAATAACTATTATCAGAGTCACAACCAGATATTAGTCATATAGAACAGCTATTTATTTCCTCAATCACAAAATAAATACTTAAAACACACACACACCACATTACCACCACCATCAACAACAACTCATAACTTTCCCTAAAAAAAACATTTAAAACAAAATAAAAGAAAATAATGTATCATATCCATAATAACCTAAGATTCCTGGATGTTACCATGGCCAATCCAATGGAACACTCTTCCCCTTACTTCTAATTCTTAGAATTCCTTACTTTTTTTAGGACTTTTCTCTTATAGCATCTCCTCCAGGAAGCCTTTCCTAAGATTTGCATATTCTCCCCTCTCTCTTCCCTCCCTCGCCCCCCTTTTCTCCCCCCTCATAAAAATAAGTTCATTAAGTACAAGGATGGCTCTTTCAATACTTTTTTATAATCCTCAACACTTAACTAGTGACAAAGAAAAGTAGTTTGAGGCTTTGATGTTATGGCATATAATTTAGCCATTGCCACTAGTACCCACAAGTCACTTTTGATATATACCTACAAGTCAATTATAGTATCAAACATGTTCACCAATAGAATTTTCCTGGGGTGACTATTACGACAGGATTCTGTAATGCTTTATTATTATTTGGGTTTCTGAAGGATTATCATGTGGGTAAAGCATTCAATGTGGGGATCAGGTAGAAGACTTCCCCAGCACTGAAGGATTTCAAGCATATACTGGATGACTACTCATCAGATATAGCACAGTGTTTCTCCTGTGTCATTAAAAATCCTATAATCCTTTGAGAAAGACACTGATGTACCTTTGAGGATCATAGCCATTCATTCAGTGGTTCCTGGGTGAGCTAGATTTTCCAAAACTAATTTAAATCTTGTTATAGAATTTGTTGTTGTTCAGTTGTGTCCATTTGGTCTTTTCTTGGCAAAGATACTGGAATGATTTACTACTTCCTTCTCCAATTCATTTTACAAATGAGGAAACTGAGGTAAACAGGATTAAGTGACTTGTCTAGGTTCACACAGTAAGTATTTGAGCTCAGGTCTTTCTGACTTGTGATCCAGCACTCTGTCTACTGCATCACCTAGCTGCCCAATCTTAAAGGGTAGAAGAGGTCATTTCATGTCCATCCAACCCCTTACCATTATCCACCTTTCTATATTCTAATATTGTGAAGATTGCCTGGTTGATAACAGGATAATTTCATCAATTCAAAATTGGCTTTGTACTATTATCATTTTAACTGAATTCACTCATCAGCATGAAAGAGACTATGGTTGTAGGGGAGGGGCAGGGGAGATCTAAAAGAGCCAGTGACTTTGACATTTCTCTTTTCAGAGACTTAGTTCATTATTTCAAACCTTAGGAATAAAGATGTAGTCAAACAGGATTAGCTGCCTTGCACAGGGTTAGGAAGTGTCTGTCCTACCAAAAGAAACCTCTTCTTAGCAAACCGGCTTTGACACTTCTCCAGCTCCAAGGTTACCAAGAAAATATTGTCCTTGAATAAACTTACTTTCATATCAAGTTCAAATGTTTGCCTGTTGAACCAGTCACAAAGTAGCCTGATGTTTTTCACAGCAAATTATTGCCAGTTTTAAGTAGTTATTACTTGATGGTGGCAAGGACTTGTATCATATATGAGTTTTCCTGGTCAATAAATTATTCACTGTTTTCATAGCTTGTGTACAAAGCATATTGTCCAATTAGTAGTTACTAGCAGTAGGTGCAGATAAAGAGTTCCTGGAGTCTCTGCTTGTTAGTGATCCTAATGCCTCTGCCTTGCTATTTTAGTCAGATTTTGGGGAGGACAATTTATTACCTCCCCCTGTAGGATTTCATTTGCCATAAATCACCAAGATTTCCTTAAGGTCACTGAATATATTGATAAACAGGCCATTCATCTTCAATGAAAAAAACACAATCCTATTATGAGAAAGCCAGTCAACAAACATTTATTAAGCATTTACTTAATATGTCAGTTACTGTGCTAAGTGCTAGATGTACAAAAAATGACAAAAACTTGATCTAAACCCTCAAGTAGCTCACATTCTAATGGGGGGAAGGGGAAAGACATGGTGTGTCAATAATTACATACATATACAAATATAAAATAATACAAGATTTATACAGATAATCTGGCTTACTGAGGTGCTTCTCACCAAAGTGTCCAACAATCAGACTCCAACAGAACAAGTTTTAGAGCATCTTTTCCTGTAAAATATCAGCTCCTGCTAGAAGCAGTTCTAGTTTCATGAATCATGGCCCCCTGTCTTAAACTAGTGGCAAGAAGAACTCTTTGAGTTAAATTAAAAAATTAATTGTATGTGATGAATTGAAGAGCAGAACTGAGGAGCTCCATCTTTTTCTCCTCTAATATTGTCTCCTGGAACTGAAACTATTTTCAAGGGTCTAGTCAAGTTTGGTCTTATATCAAGAATTGTCTGTTGTTATGGAAAAAGCCATCCACATCCCGAGAGAGAACTATGAACACTGAATGTGGATCAAAGCATAGTGTTTTCACCTTTTTTGTGGTTGTTGCTTGTTTATTTGTTTTTCTTTCTTGTGTTTTTTCCCCTTTAAAACTGATTTTTCCTTGTGCAGTATGACAAATATGGAAATGTGTTTAGAAGAATTGCACATGTTTAATTTGAATTGCTTACTGACTAAGAAAAGGGAGGAGGGAAAAGGGAAACAATTGGAATACAAGGTTTTGCAAAGGTGAATGCTGAAAACTCTTTGCATATATTTGGAAAATAAATACAATAGTATTTAAAAAAAAAAAACCTGTCTAGTCCCATCATCCTCTCTCTTTTGTTATAAAATTTATAAAAGGTCCACAGAGCAGCAATTATCCTGATAATTTGGATTCCTCCAAAGTCAGCTTTTGCCTGAATTAGCTGAACACTTGAGGAAGTAAAATGGAAAAAAAAATGAAACTGTTTTGTTTGGTTTTTTTAGAGACTGTCTTTATGGTTTATGTTGTCAATGAAGAGTTTTTAAGTTGAAAGTGATCATAGAAGTCTTTTAGTCCAATGCACTCATTTTAAAGACAAGGAAACTGATTGTGTTATAAAAGAAAAAGAAAGAGGTTATATAATTTGTCCTCAGAGGTATGAAGTGACAGAACCAGAACTTGAATCCTGATTCTAAATCCAATGTTCCCTGAATTTCTATTACAGCTGCCTCTCAATTCTCTAATTCTTTTTGCCTGATATGAATCAATACTGAATTGAAAGAGATTATAATAGTCTATTAGTTTGAACCCTTCACATTCCATAAGAGAAAACCTGATTACTTACCCAAGACAATATAAGTAATAAGTGGCAGAAGCCTAAGATACTTCTGTATGAAGCACTCTTTTCACAGCATTTCTTGCAAATCATAAGCCTGGAAGATTCTACTAAACTGGGAGTTTTCAGTGCATTTGTAATCTATTATTGAAGTCAGGTAGGTGGTACAGTAGATAGAACACTGGGCCTGGAAATCTCACCTCAAATACGTCTTAGCTGTGTGATCCTGAGCAAGTCACATAACCCTGTTTGCCTCAGTTTCTCAGCTATAAATGAATGGAGCTGGAGAAGGAAATGGCAAACCACTCCAGTATCTTTGCTAAGAAAACCTTTTTGGACAGCAGAGGTGTGCTATGGTCCACAGGTCATAGAAGAGTGAGATATGACTGAATGACTGAACAACAAAACAGATATCTGTTCTTAACCCACAGAGAAGTCTGCTACCAGGCAAATTCTATGTGCTTTTTCATGTGTGGTTTTTTTCCTTAATAATGTCATAAAGATTGGTATTTATTTTGGCAGGACATTCTGTGAAAGATTTGAATAGACACCTAGGTATTTAGAAGGGTTGATTTATTGCTCCAAATTAAATAATTTCAAGTCTTGGATCATATGTCAGGTAAAATGTCATTTATTGGAAGTTAATTAATAACTCTATTCTTTCATTCTCCTCCCTACAGCCAGATCTCAGAAGTTGTGAACTTTATCCCTTGGTTTTAATCAAAAATAACTCCTGTGCTGACACTGTATGGAAACCCTGACCTAGCATCATTGGTTAACGGCTGACTTGGTCCCTTTTAAAATTGAATAGAAATAGATTTTCAAAGGATTCTATGGGAATTTAGTTTATCAAATGCCGCTTTCTACATCTGACAGAAATAATCAGTAGTTAAAAACATTGGAAACACTTAAGAAAAATATTTGTTCATTCCCATCTTGTTTCTGGGATAATGAATTTCTGGCCTAAGGATCAGCATCTTAGTGACATCTGGATAATAAGGGAGGTAAAAAGCTGGACCTGGAAGCAGGAAGATCTGAATTCAAACCTAGTCTCAAACATTTACTCACTGTGTGACTCTGGATAATTCATTTAATCTACCTTAATTTTCTTAACTGAAATAGAGGTCATAGTGTATCTACCTTGCAGGGTTGTAATGAAGATCAAATGTGATAATATTTGTAAAGCACTTAGCACAATGCCAGGGACATAGTAGGGCACCTAACTAATGCTACCTTTTCCTACTATTTCTTCCCTGCCTCTGTGGGCCCCAGTCACTTTGGTTATGAATAGAAGACATGTAGGTGATTCTATCTTCTCTACTGAGAAAACTTAATTAGCAAATTAATCAGAAAAAGAAAGATTCAAAAATATTATCCAGAAAACAGTAGAGACCCTCTATCAAGCTGATGGCCATAATAACAGTGCAGACTTTCAAGCCTTATGATCTACTATAAGGCTTCTGTAAATATGACAAACTTAAATGTGGATTAGGTCCAGGCTTTGTTAGTGTATTTTATGAATAGATGATGACTAAAAAGCACAGTGGGATTGTGGGTAGTGAAGTAGCTTTGGAATCAGGAGCTAAATAAAAATGTGTTTCCTTTGGATTGTGTTTTGGCTTTTAAAGTATCTTTTTGCTAAGTGGCATATGTCTATCCCATGCTCCTTTTTGTTTTTGTCAGATCCATTCAGATTCTGATCTCCAAATAATAATACTATAGCAAAATTTGTAGGTTCCATGCTGCTTACAGAGTAGGTGCCCACTAAATGTTCTCTTATTACATGTATATGATATTTCAGACATCCGAGGAGCATAGAGACATAGAAGATTTAATACCAACCAACCCATACAGACTGGAGGTAGCAGGAGCATCCAGACTATGGAAGGGACAGAACCAAAGAAAGTCTTTCAATCCATCAGTGTTTGGAGGGACTGATGCAATCACAAAATCCTAATCTAAGAATTGAAGTTTGGCTGCAAATATACAAATAAATAGAAAAAATACATAAAACACAATGGAAAAATAATACAGGGTAAAAAAATTCCATGGACAGTTAGGTGGTGCAGTGGAAAGAGAACCTCATCTGTAAAATGAGCTGGACAAGGAAATGACAAACCACCCCAATATTTTTGCCAAGAAAATGGGAGGGAAGAAGGAAAGAAGGGAAGGAGGGAGGAAAGAAGGGATGAAGGGAGAAAGGAAGGAAGAAAGGAAGGAAGGAAGGAAGGAAGGAAGGAAGGAAGGAAGGAAGGAAGGAAGGAAGGAAGGAAGGAAGGAAGGAAGGAAGGAAAGAAGGAAATGTGAGCTCTCTATTATCAGTCAACTGACCTAGAAAATATTGTAACAGTATCTCTGCATTTTTTTGTTCATTGCTCTCCTGGTTCTATCGCCTAATTCCAAGGAGAACAAGTCATTTTTTTCCCCAAAAAAATTCAAGAACAGACTCTAGAAAGGCCTATGTTTAGCAGGTGGGATTATGACAATGAATCTGGTAAAGGAGACTGAAGTCATCAGAGATGTAGGAGAACCAGCCACACTGTTCTCCAGGAAAGAGAGGGTTACAAGAAAAAGAGAATCAATGAAGTTAAGTGCTAAAATTAAGTCAAGAAAAACAAGCCCTTAGTGTCCTCTTGTTTGGTGATTTGGAGATTTTCTGTGACTTCTGAGGAAAGTGTTACAATAGATTGGTGAAAACTTGCAAATCAGATTGCAAATTACTAAGGAGTGAGTGGTGAGAAAAAGGCTGCAAATATAAACTTTACTTCCTAAATCTTTGACAATGAAAGAAAAAAAAGCATTTATTATAAGAATAATTTATTATAGTATAATTTTATAATTTAATTATATTATAAATAAAAATAAATAAGAAGAATTTCTTGTAAGAATAAACATTTATTAAGACTCTACAATGTGACAGATACTGTGATAAGCACTTTCCAAATATTATCTCTTTTGATCTTCACAACAATCCTGGGAGATAGTGTTGAAGATATCCCTCTTTTACAATTGAGTAAACTGAGGCAGACAGAGGTTAAGTGATGATCAGGGTTACACAGCTGGTGTCTGAGGTCACATTTGAATTCAGATTTTCCTGACTATAGACCCAGAGGCCTTTTTACTTTAGCAAAGAACAGGACTTGGAAAACAGGTAGGCAGGCAATGGGAAAGTCTTAGAATTACAGCCATGGTCATGCCTTAGGGGAAGGAAGTACTATAGACAGTAGTCTGGGAAAAGCCAAAGATACAAGATGCAGAGGAGATAGCTACATGCTGCAAGGACCCAGACCAGATGAGATTGTGCAAGTGCACAGGCCTGACAGTTAACAATGACGCAAAGAGAGAAAACTCTCATATAAAAAGGAAGTAGAAAGAAATCAGTGAAGACACAAGGCAGACTTGACATGTGGAAAAGTGGAGTTCAGGGAGTTCATGAGAGAAAGCCAGTCATCTTCTTATAAGAAATGAAGCACTTTTTTCCTCAGTCTCCAATGTTTTTATTGACCATGAAAGGGAGACTAAATGACTAACTGAAGCATCCTCAAAATTCCCCTTCCTTCCTATAGTGAAGAAATACTTACTATATTGAGTATAATGAAATACTATGGAAATAAAATTGACTGTGACAAGTTAAGAGAAGTCATTTGTTAATGGTGTCCAAAGGCAACTTCAGGACCTGAAAGGGCAAGATGTAGATAACAAAATCAGGAAAGAAGAAGCCTGATTCAAGGAAAGAGACTATCTAGGAGGAGACAAGAAAAAGGAAGAAAACTGGCCTAATGTCTCTGTGTTTGTTCTTGCTATATCTTTGGAGTAAACTTCCCTTTGTAAAAGTTAATCTGATGTTAAATGGTTAAATGGAACTCTGGTGCTAATAATCTGGTTTTTAAAAAGTCAAGGGTCTCAATTGGTGTTCTTAATCACTTTTGTGTCATTATGGCAGTCTTTGGCACTCTAGTGAAAGCTATGAATTCCTTCTAATATTTTTCAATGCAAAAAAATAAAATTTATAAGATTACACAGGAAGCCAATTATATTGAAATACAGTTGTCATTTTTTTTTCTAATTCATGAACCTCAAGCTAAAAGAAGTCCTAAAGGAAATGACCTAATTTAAGCCACCCAAAGGAAATAGGAGGCAAAGTCTTCATGGAAATATACTTCTGGTCCTCTCAAACCTGGACCAATTCTTGCAGATCCAAGCCAAGCCTGGGAAAGGTTTAAAAAAAAAAAAAAAAAAGGATACTGCCAAAAATATCAATAGGGAGCCTCAAGTATGAGAGTCTTCAGACACTGGCAGGCAAAGAAAATCTGTGATCTTATGAAAGGCTTCTCCTAGGACATGGCTACACTAAACTTTTGCTAGAATTCTTGGGTCCATATTTTAGACCAACCTGAGCAATTCCTGTATCAAGGTAGTTTTCTCAGTTCAGAAGACAAATCTAATCAGAAGTTTAATAGAGCAGAATAGAGTCCTGTAGAGGAGAATCTGATTGTTTTCACCAAAGATCACAGATAGACAGGAAGGAAAATGAAAGTTTCTAGCTTAGTTTCAAATATAAACATATCCAGATTTTAGTGGATCCAGAGATAAGGCAGGACAAAAGAGATAGGGATAGCAGGGGAAAAGAGGAGGCATAACATATATAAACACCTTGTGAGACTGAGAAAAACTAGGTATGAAAGAAAAACAGAAAAATTTGCTATGAGCAACATTTTGGATTTTTTTTTAATATTATCTAAAAATGGCATTATTACTATTATTAGTAGCCAAATAAACAGAACTTTGCAAAAATCCCTATTTCCCTATTTCCCTGCTTGAATCTGGGTGGCGATCTCTATATTATCCTTACATTAGACTGTAATATCCCACAGCCTAGTGAATTTTTTTTGGCGGGGAGGGGCATAAGGGGTAGAAGGGCAGGGAAAGGTAATCAGAATTAAGTGATTTGCCCAGGGTCACATGGCTAATAAATTGCAGAAGCCAGATTTTAACTTTGATCCTACTATTCCAGAGCCAATATCCTATCTATTGTACCACCTCGCTGGCTCTCCTAAAAAGAAAAATCACATTTTTAACAAGTCTCTTAATGAAGATTGAGTCTCCAGTAAGCCTATCAGGTACTTACTAGTTTTGTAACACTGAGAAGATCACTAAATCTCTCAGACTCAGTTTCCTCATCTATAAAAGGAAGCTAATAATAATAGTTGCCTTACTTACATCACAAGATCATTATGAGAATTAGTGAGATCATCTATATAAAATACATTTTGAAGTTTTTTATTATCAGAAAGTTTCAAAGTTAAAGGGTCATCTATATAAACTCATATCTAGTAAAGAAATGTCCCTTCTGATATACTGAAGAGGTGGTCACACTTACCAGCTATGTGACCTAGGCAAGTCACTTATTCCTTTTTGCCTCAATTTCCTCACTTATAAAATGATCTGGAAAAGGACATGACAAAAAAGTCCAGGATCTTGGTCAAGAAAACCCCAAATAGGAGAGAGTTGCACAGGACTGAATAATAACTGAACAAAAAGAAGTAACCATCCAGCCTTTTTATAAAACCCTCATGGGGACAATCCCACTAACCTCCAAAGCAACCTATTCTACTTTTGATTGGTTCTGATTCATTGTTAAAAAAAGATTTCCCAGAGATAAATCTAAATTTGCCTCTTTGCAACTACTACTCATAGCCTCTAATTCTGTCCTCTGGGAATAAACAGAGCAAGTCCCATCTTTCTGCCATTTATTTACCTGAATACAGATACCCAATTCCACAAAGCCCTCTCTTCTCCAGACTAAACCTCAGTTCCTTCAATTATTTCTCATATGAAATAGGGTCTTTGTTTTGGCCATATTGCCTCAGAGTGAATGCAAATATCAATTGTTGCTCTTTTGGCCAGAAACCCAGAAGATCTCCTCCCTCATTGATTTCTATTTTTTTTTTTGACCAGATAAAAAAGTTCATTCTTTGCCTCATTTCTTTCTCACCTAACCTTAATAACTGAATGAAAGGTTGCTGCAGTCAAACTGAAATCTATTAAAGGCTTTAGCTAAAAAAGGGCAAGGTTTCTCCCAGCTTCCAGGGTCATCATCCTGAACTGTATTTGGTCACTGGACCAGATGGTTCTAGAGGGGAAAATGAGGCAGGTGACCTTGCACAGCTTCTCTCACTTAAATCCAAGTCACTTGCATGTCATGGTATCACCTCCCAGGTATCATGCTCCTCTTTGAGAACAAAGGACAAAAAACAACAATATGACATAGATTCAAGGGTCTTCACCATTCTGGTGTTTCTCCTGTGAGTGATAGGAGTGTTCAGGAAGAACTAGAACCTCTGGTGTGGGGGGCTTGCTAAGCTGTTTTCAGAGCTGCTCATCTACCTTCAATGGATATCTCATACTCAACCCTCACCTGTGGTTCCATGAAGCTGTACTGTGCATCCCACATCCCAGTGAAATTGTTTCAGCAGACAGGCTAAAGCAGCCTTAAAGATAACCAAGGGGCCTCAAACCAAGTGGCAAGCTGGGAAAGGAGAGCTTGCCTACTCCAAGCAGTTGAAGATTTCCCTGGGAGAATAAGGTGATGTGAACAATTTATTTCATAAGGCCATGAAGGCAGTAGAAGCAAGTAGAGCTTAACTAGATATTGAAGACATCAGAGCTGTCTACTGCATCCCAGGCCATGACCCATCATCTTGACTTTTGTCTTGCCCCTGGACTTCAATGACAAGAAGAAAAAGTAAGGCTGACAACTTCACACAGTTCTACTCTACTTAAATGCAATTAATGCATGAATCTAAAGATATCACCTATATCAGTTTACTATACTGTGTGGAGTGGAGTAGAGATAAAGTGAAGAACTTCCATGAATGTTTAAATTCCTCTTCTGTATTTTAGTTTCTCTAGGTCTCTGACCTGCATAAGTATGTTGAGTATTAGCCAATATGTACTTAGATTTTAGATATATATATTTAACCTAAAATGATGACATTTCTCGCTGTTCAAGTTAGCAATGTTTAGATAACTAGTTGCATGATGTATGGTTCCTCCCGGAACTAGGGAATCTGCTGTTTTTGGCACGAATAACATCCAATTAAGGGGGGGCACCTATCTCTTAATGTTCCCCAACCCATGATGTAATCCTTTGTAACTAAAACCTATAAAAACTGTATATCTTCTCCTAGTTCTTTAGCCCTTCTACCATGAGTTCTCTCTCTTTCTCTCCTCACATTGGAATTATTCATTCTCATGAGAATTAATTAAATAAACAACTTTTCTGCCTTTTACTTTGAGAGGTCTCTGAGTAGTCATTTTTTGGGTAGGATTTTCTATCTCTCACATATACCAAATGTTTATATGGACTATATGGACCAGTGACAAAGCTTTCCAAGTCCATATTGGTCTGTTCAACAGTAGTTGAATATACTGTACCTTGACCCAACATTGTGATGCCATTTTGGTCCTCTTCAAGTATAAGGACAACAACTACCTAATGCCTTCCTCTGGATGCTCTTCAGGTTCTTAAGACTCTTTCTAAAATATAGTGGTCAGAATTGAATAGAATACTCAAGATTGGGTCTGAAAAAGGCAGGTGATAGTCAATAAACACTTATCAAGCACCTTCTATGTGCCTGGCACTATACTAAGACAAAGTATATAAATAAAATATGAAAAAGAAAAAGAATCCCTGTTTTCAAGGAGCTTATAATCAGATGGAGGAAAACAGCACACATGAGAAAGTCAAGTAAGGGGTTGGGGAGTAAAGTAAGGACTCTGGGAGAAACCATAAAAAGTACAAAATGGATGCAACTGAAAGGGGAATGAGGAGATGTCAGACCTGTTCTCCTCCTTAAATGAAGGAGTTCATGGCTCCAACCCCCAATCAGAGGAGCAGAAGGTTCTGATGAGGTATGAGGAACTAGGCTGATGGGATCTAGGACAGGATAGAATGTTCCATAAAGTGCTATGCAAAATGTCAGTTCTTAGGTAGATTTGTAGATAGATAGATAGATAGATAGATAGATAGATAGATAGATAGATATGAAGAAACTGAGACTTGGAGAGATTTAGCAATTTATCCAAATAGTAGAAGCTAAAATTTGAAACCAACTCTTCATTCTCCAAATCTAAAACATTTTTTGTATACTATGCTATGTCTAGTACACAGTTGAATTAATAATAACAAAACCTCCATTTAAAAATGCTTCTATTTTACATTTTTACCATCTCAATGTATTAGTCTCTCAAGCTTGAAGTGTTATTTATTGTGGTAGCCTTAAAAAAAAAGAGAGAGAATTAAGAACAAGTACTCTGCTAATATCCACCATGAAAAATTATTATGGAGAAAAAAATCTTTAAATTCCCCCATCACAAGGTGCCAATAGCTAATTTCTATTATTAGATCAACAACAACACCAATAATAAAAGGGAGTTGTCATGATTATAACCATTCATAAAGTATTCGAAAACTAGCATGTTTTTTCTCCATTATTTTGTCTGGCTTGTTTTTGGATGCACTTAGTTTCTCCTGTTGTTGGTCTTTTCAATGTTAGTTGGTTGGTTGGTCAGTCAATAAGTATTAATTAAGCATTTATCATGTATCAGGCACTGTTCACTTTTGGCTTTGTGAGCCCAAACAAGAAAAATAGACCAGTGATTTCTACCCAGAGGTTGGACACCTCGAAGGAGTTAAACATTTCCAAATTCCAAAGCATGACAGATGGTAAAAAGAATCAGGTATAAATTGTGCATGGCACTGAATATCCTTTGGTTCCCTAATGACTGTTAACTGATAATGAAAATGATGGCTATGCAGATAATTCCTTTGTCGTCTAAGAATGAGTCAATTAATTAGCCTGTCCCTGGATAATGAGGGAAATTATACAGACCTACCTTTTTGACTTTAGTAAAGGACCACTTCATTGCCTTTTTATGATGAGAAATTCATGATAATTACTCAAAGCCTTACCCTATTGCTATGATCATATAATTTTCCCCATTTTATAGGTAATAAAGCCATAGTTCAATAGGAAGTAAATAGTTTATGTCAGGTCGCTTGAATGTCAATGACAGAAACAAGACCAGCTCTCAGAGGACCTTGATTTTTGTTCATAGTGTGATATGAGAACCTGGAGTCCAAGAAAACCAACTGTTAAGAATGTATTTCTTTGGATTTCACTGAATTTCCTTCAAACCTTTTAAAAAGTGTATACTCCTAGGAATGCATTGCACTAAATCACTATTAATGCCTCAGTGAGCACAGATGTATTTTATTTTATTGGATCAGGATGGGCTCTAGATGACTGTTATAGGAGATAGTGACTATAAGTAGTGATAAAGATGAAGAAAGAGACAAGAGGAAGTCTTTATTGCCTGTCATCTTGACCTTGGTTTAGCCACTGGACTTCAATGACTGGAGGAGAGAGTAAGGCTAATGATTTTGCAAAGTTCTGTCTCATTTATATCCAATTCATGTACAAGTCAACACCCTCCTAAGGTACTCCAATAAATGACCACCACCAACACCAACAAAGATGACTCCAAACTCCTTTGTCCTTTGTAAAAATTCTGTTTAAAGTTAAACCATTGTGGGTACTCAGAGTGAAGAAATAGAAATAGAATCTTATCCCTTGATAACCTTCATCATGTGACATAACTAAGAATACACAAACTAGAAAAATATTTCCCTGTGTTTTCCACGTGGGAAATTGGTGTGAATACCCCAGATGCTAGATTTATTGCTAAAGATTAGAAAACAGAGATCTGTGAATGCAAGTCCCACCCCATCACGGAAACTACTGAATCTCCATGTAGTTCTGTTAGAGAACCAAGGTCAAAAGCAAGATGCAAGTACAGGGAGTAGAATTTCCCTTTCTTATATCTGTATCATAGATCCCTAATCTGGTATTTTCAAATAGACTGAATACATTCTCCTCCTGGAAACTCTTCCTTAGCTGGGTTTTCAAAACTTTTCTCTCTTTTTCATCTCTTTTCTTCCTGACATTTCTTCTCACTCTTTTTTTGTTAGATCATTACTACGAGCAAATTTGAACTTCCTTTTTCCTCTTGTTCTCTCACTTGATATTTTCACCAATTCCCAAGGGTTCAATTATCATTACATTACATATGATTGACATATCTATTACCCAGTCTTAGTATTGTTCCTGAGCCACATCACCAATTGCTTATTGGACATTTCAAATTGGATGCCACAGAGATATTTCAAACTCACCATGTTCAAAGCAGAGCTCACTATCTTTTTTTCCAAAATGTACCCTTCTGTATTTTCATATTACTATAAAGGGCATTACGATCCTCCCAGTCAGTTACCTAGTAATCATAATTTCACTGTTATTGTTGATTGTTATTAATTATGTTGAGAAAAATTATAATTTTCTATTAATAACCAATTAATAAATTATAATTTTTCCTTTCTATTTCCTTATTCAAGAGCAATATTTGTAGGTCAATCTCTGAAGGATACAGCTGATGAGCTTGACCTAATCCTCTTAGAAAATCAAGAATATCCTTGATTTAAACTTAGAATTCTTAGAATTAGAATCCTCTTAGATCCATTCTTAGTAGGACTTCCACTCAGCTAGAAGAATTGAATAAAATATAAAGAAAATCTAATCTAGGTGAATCCCAACACATGACCAAATTAAGACCCATTAAAGACCTTAACTTAAAAAGGCCAAAGGCCATCCACTGTGTCCAGGGCCATCTCCAGTCAAGATCTATATCTTCATCAATCAGGGTTGATCTCCACCATCATCCATTTTTCCAAAGGTTAGGCATTCGTTAATCATCATGATCTTTATCTTTGTTCACCAAGAAACCACTGACCATCAATTTATTGATTATTTGCTAGCCTAATTATCCAGAAACTGCCTCTTGGGTTTTTCATTCATTTTATTATATATCTAATAAGTTGTCAGATCTCTCTGTTTCTACATCCATAGCATCTCTTGTTTCTGTTAGTCAGTCCATCAACTAATCAATATTTCTTAAGAACTTTCCTCTCCACTCAGTCATATTCTAGTTCAAGCCTTTATCTACTGCAAGTCTATTAATTGGTTTCCTTTATTCAAGATTCTTCTCAGTTCAATCCATTCTCCACAAAACTGCCAAAGTGATTTTCTTAAAGTTTTAAAATCTATGTTACACACACACATACACATACATCCCACAACCTTGCAATAAATTGCAATGATTCCCTATTACTTCTAGGTTCAAATTTAAAATCTATTTGGCATTTACAACTCCTTACAACCTGACCCTGGTCTATCTTTTTAGTCTTTTAATATATTAGTCCCTCAACACATTCTTTGGGTTAACTATCTTGGCTGTTCCTCACACTCAGTGATCCATCACCTAACTCTACATCTTTTCTTTGGCCATACTCCATTCCTAATCCTGACCTTTTTGAATCTTGTCTTCTTAGAGTCAACTCAAGCATCACTTCCTGCAGGACACACACGTCCCCTCCCAGCAGCTAAAAACTTCCTCTTTAACATTACTTTCCATCTACTCTGTTCATATCCTAAATGTCTCAATTTACATAAACATGTCATCTCTCCAATATAAAGCCAGCTCCTTAAACTCTACATAATAGTACACCTGCTCTGTAATTTATGTGGAAATGCTCATTTGGTGTTTAAGTTCAGAATAAAAACAAAATAAAAAGAATATAAGCTCCTTAGGGACAGGCACTATTTTACTTTGTCCCTATGTTCCTAGTACTGATAGTTGAATCATTGATTAATACTTCTTGGTTGATTGAGGGGAGGAACTGTCTCATTTTTGTCTTCTGCCCCAGAGCCTAGCAAAGTCCCTGACACCCAGTTGTAACTTATTAAGTGCATGTCAATCCATTGATAAATGAGATGTAATGTTATAAGATTCCAAAAGCAATTTAGTTGGGTATACCTGGGCAGAAAAAAATGCTGGAAAAAAAGAGATGGCATAACTAGGTGATGAGTTTGTGTTAGAGAACTGGGGGGAAAGAAGGGGGAGAGGAGGATGGAGAGTATTTGGAAACCAGGGAGCAAATATTTCTGTTTCTAGTTTCTCTATTTCCAGGTAGTTCAGTCCTGCCAATCATCACTCGAAAACTGTGCTCTTGATAACAAAGAGAACAAGGTCTGCTTCTCTTGTATTCACCACAAAGAGCTTGTTTACCATAATAATCTTATCATTCCTAGAGATCTTGATTTAACCTTCAATACTTTCATTCATGAAATGATTGAAATGCTATAGGGACTTTGGCTGATAGTTTTGTCTGTTGTTTGTTCTAATGACTTTTTCAGCCAAATTGGAAACTTTGTGTTTGCTCAGGCAGGATGTTGTTCTTCTTGCAGGCTGCCAATCCATATAAATTAAATAATATCACCAGTATTCATTTTTTTTCCCAGAATCTCTCACTGAATGCAGCCAAGTCGTCAAGAAAGTGCAAACAGAAATGATATGGGTTAAGAGGCACAAAAAGGAGACAAAAAAAACTAAATGCTTTATAAATCAAAAAAATTATTAATTGTGTCCAGGTTGAAATTATACCAGGAATATAGGATGTTTCAATGTTGGGAAAACAATTGACATGATTAATTATATTATTTTGAAAAACAGCCTAAACTGCATGCTTATATGATAGATGCAAGGGGAACTTTGACAAAATATAACGTTCATTTGTGCTAAAAAGCCCTCAAAAAAAAAAAATAGGAACTATTATTTAAATATGAGAAAGGGTTTACCTAAAGCCAAAAGCTAGCATTGTTTGTGATGAGGAAATACTCCAAGATAATAAATATAGACATTTATTAACAAGAAAGTTCCACCTTCTCTATTATCATTAGAAAGTTCTTTAACATTAAAGGCATAAGCATTAATCAAAAAAAGGAAACAAAATTATCCTATTTGCAGACAACCATAGTAATACACATAATGAGTAAATAAATGAGTAAATAAATCCAAATAAATCCATGATCTGCTGAGTCACTTAGATTCCCAACTTAAGTATTTTCTTCAGATCCTCCCTATCTCTCATCCCCCTCCACCTTTCCTAGTTCTTTTGATTCTATCTTCACAATATCTCTTATATACACCCTCTGTTGTTCTCTGACCCTGCCACCATCTTGACGCAGGTCCTTATCGCCTTATATTTGTACTATTGCAATAGCCTTCTGCGTGGTTTCTCTGCCTGAAATCTCTCCCCACTGCACTCTGTCTTCCACTTGGTTCTCAAAAGTAATCCTCCTTAGGTGTAGTTTGACGATGTCTCTTCCTCTCCCTCTCCCTCTCCCTCTCCCTCTCTCTCTCTCTCTCTCTCTCTCTCTCTCTCTCTCTCTCTCTTTCTTTCTCTCTCTCTCTCTCTCTCTCTCTCTCTCTCTCTCTCTCTCTCTGTGTCTCTCCTTTTTCCTCCTTTTTTCCCTCCATCTGTCTGTCTGTCTCTCTCTCTCTCTGTCTTCTTCTTCCTTCCTCTTCTCCCTATCTGTCTGTCTCTGTCTTTCTCTCATACATAATATGTATGTATTATACGTACATATCCTGTTCCTTACAATAACCTACAGTTATTGTTGCCTATTAATTCTAGGATCAAATTTTAAAACTTCTCTTTGACTATTGAAGTTGTTTTCATGATTATCTCCCTCATGAGCATCTGAGTTTTTCGAGGGCAAAGACCATCTTTTACCTTCCTTTGTAGCAAGTGCTTATCATAGTGCCTAGTGTATAGTAAATGTTTAATAAATGTTTGTTGAAAGATTGACTGACTGACTGACTCAGAAATCCTATTATTAGTCATAGACTCTAAGGTGGGTCATTGAAGGGTCTCCTATGTACTAAAATAGTAACACCTTTGGGAAGAGTAAAGAACTAGAAACAACATAGATTCCCATCACTTGAACAAAGCCTCAACAAAATATAGTATATGAATATAATGGAATATTTAGTGAGTGGCAATAAATGCCAAGTCTGGGGAATTCAGAAAAACATGGAAAGTTATATTAATTGATAGAGTGAATTAAGCAGAATTAAGAAAACAATATGTAATGATTACAGCAAGAAAAATTTTTTAAAAACAGTAAGATGAAGGAAAAGTTTATTGCAATATTAGTGCAATGAACAATTTTGATCCTAGAGAAGAGATGGGAAAAAATGTATTTTCCTCCATTAGAGAAGTAAAGGACTATGGGCTTTGAATAATATATACATTATCAGATATAGTCATTATTTTTTTTAGTTTAAACTATTTTTTTCTTTGTTACAAAGGAAAACAGTGTAGAGTTGGGTAGGTAGAGGGGAAGAGGGAATATTTCTGAAAATGAAAGTGATATAATTTTTTTTTAATTAATGCATCTTTTTTTTTTTAAAGATGCAGGAAAACTTTTCTAGAAACTACAAAACAAAATGAAATAAGAGTAAACTATAGATAACATGAAGCAGTTCATTTCTTCCCAAAACATTTGTATGCTTTCCTGTAGAAACAACCTAAAAATAAAGACATATCTTTTTGGCATGTAGAAAAGAGATTTATGTAAGGGCTATGCCTGAGGAGCCTATTTGTGTCTTTATCTACTCTTTCTGAATCTTTGCAAGGCTGCCAAGGATTTCTTGCAAAAAGTCTGGCATCTGATAGTGAATCTTCTGAACAGAGCAGCATTGATTTTTTTTTCTTTTAATATTGTTGGTTTCAGGAATGCTAGGAAGGAAAATATTGTAGCCAGACAGACAAGGCCTCCAGGAACTATAATAAAATTTCTTGTTTTAAAATGGAAATAGTAAGAATAAGGAAAGTGAGGGACTCAAATCCCTTGATATATCATAGACAAAACTAAGTAAAATGGTGGAATTATACCTATCCTAAAATGTAATGTCTTTTACATTAAAAATATTGCACTTGTCTTTTAGGAAGAAAAACTCAACAAAATGTGCAATTGCTTTATGGAACAGTATGCATTATCATAATCTAAGTAAATTTAGTTAAATCTTAATATGTTTTCTTCATTCAATTTTATTTTACTTTCAGCTTAGAATTCAATCCAACAAATATTTATCAAGTTCATTATAATATGCAAGTTCTTACGAATACAAAGACTAAAAGAAAACAAAGTATTTACAATCCATTAGGAGAATATACATGCACAGAGACAGAAATATGATTATTTGAGAAGGCAAGAAGAACTAACAACTTGAGGTTTTCAGAGAAGGCTTTGTGGCAAGAGAAGAATCTGCTTTATGTAGATTAGTTGGTTTTCCTTTAAAGGAGTTGTTATAACAAGATTGTGCAATGATCAACCGTGACAGACTTGCTTCTCAGTAGTTTAGTAATCCAAGGCAATCTCAATAAATTTTGGATGGAAAACGCCATCCAAATCCAGAGAGAGAACTATGAAGACTGAATGTAAATCAACACGTGCTATATTCACTTTTTTTCCCCTTTTTTCTTCTGTTTTTTTTCCTCTCATGGTTTTTCCCTTTTGTTCTGATTTTTCTCTCCCAATATGATTTACGAAGAAATATGTAAAAAAAATTAATGTACAGGCATAACAAAAAACAAATGTTGTTTCTATATGTAATTGGGGAAAATAATTTTTTAAAGGCATTGTTCAGGATTACTTTTAGGACAAAATTATAAATCTATAATTCATTTTATCATTCACAAAAGACACACACACACACACACACATCTTACTGGAAGGAAGATGATTCAGTTGAGAGTCCTAGACCTCACAGAAGGGGAAATTCTCTAAAGTCTCAAGTGTAAAAAGTTAGGGATAGATACATGATTGAAATTCTACATGTCAGCTTCCTTCCAAAATTTTTCTTCTTTCAAGGACATGAAAAAAGATTAAAATTTCACTCTTTTTCTCCAATAGCTAGAAATTAGAAGACCCCAGATATTTCTTCTTTCTTATTTTCATCAACTCTGCCCATTAAAGCATTCATGGAGGAGCAAGTTACTGCTTAAGATAGTCTCATACTATTGACCTTTTGAGACAAAGTTATATTTGTAAAATCTCCCTGTGTTGTGACTGGAAGGAGAGAATCTGAGAGATACTGGACCTATTACAGAGGTCATTCTTGGAATTTTATTGGGTACTCATAGCCTGAGACTTGAACTACTGACATGATTTCCTTGTTTTCTGAGGGATAAGAATCCATTCCTAATGGGGAGCTGATATCTGGGAGACTTAACAGAAATTCAATTACTCTGCTGAAGTCTTTTTGACCCATTGTCAACTTTGCCAAACGAAGCAGCAAATGGCAGCTATATTCATTTGAATTATTAAATTATAAAATTTACATATATAACATATGTATATTTATATACATATATATGTATTTTTTAAAAATCCTTTTCCTAGTGATGTTAAGGATGTTATGGTCTATGAATTTCGCATTATATTTCCATTTAGTAAACCTGAACTTCTAGCAGCCTCAGGTCAGACCTGGACCAATGATTAGCCTTCAAGGAGATGTTGCTTAAGGAGAGGTTTGGAAGAAGAAAAAATATTCTATCAGCTAGATATAGGGAAAGAAAGCATTCCCAGCATGTCTAGCATAAGCTAGACAAGGATAGAGAGAATATAAAATGCTGTGAGTGCAATTAGGCCCACCCAGCATGAATAGTGAGTGAGCATGGGATAATATGATAAAAATCCAAAGAGATAAGTTGTAGCCAAATCGTGAAGACCTTTAAATGCCAAACAGAATCTGTACTTTATCCTAAAGGAGATGTCAGAGAAGTGAACAACCTTTAATAATATCGGTTTGGTAGCTGGTTGGAAAATGGATTAGCAGAGGGGAAAAACTAGAGTCTAGAAGATCAATTAAGAGTCTGTTACAGTACTCGTCAGCCAATAAGCATTATTTAAGTGCCTACTATGTGATAGGCTTGGTGCTAAATGCTGGGAATACAAAGATAAAAGATCCTGTTCTTAAGGAGTTTTCAATCTAATGAAGGAGGCAATGTGCAAATAATTATGTAAAAAGAAACTATACTAATCTAATAAATTAATAGCCATGAAGAAGGTTGCTAATGAGTTAATATATTACTTATTCCTTCCTGGTAAAAATATTTTTTTAAACAGGGATTTTCCAGAAAAACTGTACCTTTACCCAAAAGAATCATTCCGTTGACAGGAATTTAGGCACAGTGCAAGAGCCAAGCGCTTCATGGAGCTGAGCAAAGGGACTTTGGAGTAGCTCCTAAATAACATTGTCTTGCAGAGCTGTGTACAATGTGCGCATTCTTCCTAAGGTACTCTAAGGTCAGCCTATGAAAAACAAATAGTATTTTTTCCAAGGAAGTAGTCCAGGTAAGTATTACATAGGCTCTAATATTCAGTCACAATAAAGTAGTCACATATTAACAAAAACACATTAGCTGAAGACTAAAGGACTATGAACTGCTACTATGTTTGCTATATCTATGAGTAGATAATCACATCTTAAAGGGTAACTTTTCTCGATGAGTCTCTGCCTCAAAACTTTAAAGGAACCATAAATAACCTTATCAATATGAATATTTTCCCCAATCTTGTATATCACATACCTATTATGGGAAGTGTGTAGGTAAATGCTTAACAACCATCTCTCTGGATTGAGGCACGTGATATACTTTTCAAGTATAATCTACTTTATTAAAATGTAATAATATGCATTCTTATCATTTATTACTTTATTAATTCTAGATAATCAATAAAATAATAAACCAAGCCCCAACTGTAGTCTGCAATTTCTAAAATATAATTCTCACATTGAAAATTTAACAAATGGCTCTCATAAAGTGGTTCCAACTCATCCCAGCACATGCATCCATAACTTCTTGTCTTGTACTCTATAACTTCCCATCAGTCACTTGTGGAAGATCTACCCAATTCACTGGAGAACTTTCTCTGATTCTTTTCACCTTTCAAGGGTGGAAGGGAAGGCAAAGAAAAGCAATGAGCAGTTATATAATATCTCTTATGTGCCTGGCATTGTCTAAGCCCTTTTATAAATACTATCTCATTTGATCTTTACAACAATCCTGAGATGAAGTGCTATTATGATCCCCATTTGACAATTGAAGAAACTGAGCAAACAGATATTAGTCACTTGCCTAGAGTCACACAGCTAGTATTTATCTGAAGCTGAATTTGAATTCATTTTCTTCACTCCAGGCCCATCACTATATCTACTGCTTTGCCACCTGTTTGTTGGGTACCAGTGATACCCATTAGCTATCCATCCATTTATTGTCTTTCTTAGCCATATGACTAGCCTATCAACACATGGTCTGATGTTTTCTTTGATGACAATCCATACGAATCTCTTGCACAAGTCATAGTTGGTAATTTGCTCCATCTTTCCATTGATCATTGAGTTACCTACAGTTTTTGGCTATAAGCAAGACCCCTTAATTTTTTTAATCTCTCATCTTTTCCATAAAATAAATGATATCAACTGATTAATTATTTGTTGAATACATAATCCATGCCTATAGCTGTGCAAAGGGTGATGGAACACAAAAGTACAAGGCTAAGTCAATGAGAAAAAGGGCAAGAAAGACAGAGAATTTTGCTGGTTTGGAAATTTTGTGGAAAGCTACTTCCTTTACCTACAGAGGCTTATATCTTCTCTATAATTTACAGGCCAAAGGCAAGAAAGGCGGATCCTCAAGGAAATAACTCTGTGGTTATTTCAATTTAAGAAATAAAATTGACTTAAGCACACAAAAAAGAAAAGTAAAGTGAAAGGAAATCAACTGCTGACCTGACAGGAGAGCTTAGGTTTTGTAAAATTTACTATGCTTATCAAAATTCAAACACATTAAGGCTAGACAATCCTTTATCTGGGGATAGCTGAATAAACAGATAAACAAGAAAGCATTTATTAGTTGCCTATTGTGTGTAGTGGTTGACATGATGATAAGAAAAGTGGACTTTTGCCCCCCATAAATTGTTTTTCTCAATGATTTCTCTAGGGGCCAGACTGAAAGCAGAGTTGGTGGTCAGAAGTGTGTTGTTGTTCTTGCTAGGATTCTTGAGTTCAGGGTTCTGAGCTGTTTTCATTGAAGTTTAAAAGGTGGTGGCAGTGGTTTAATTTATCTATCATTTGTCATCGTCTGTTTCTCCCTCAGACTGACTTGCTGAGAAAAAGGGGGGGTAGGGGAAGAAGGAGAGAGAGAGAGAGAAGAGAAAATTAATTTCAAATCTGACCTCAAATATTTACTACCTATATGACACTGAGCAAAACACTATTTGGCTCAGTTTCCTTGTTTTTATTTTTTTTTATTTATTTATTTTTTTGGCTGAGGCAATTGGGGTTAAGTGACTTGCCCAGGGTCACACAGCTAGGAAGTGTTAAATGTCTGAGACCAGATTTGAACTCAGGTCCTCCTGACTTCAGGGCTGGTGCTCTATCCACTGCACCACCTAGTTGCCCCCATTTTCCTCATTTTTAAATAATGGCACCTATCTCCCAAGCTTGTTATTAGGATCAAATGAGATTTTAATTGCAAATCATTTAGCACATAGGAAGTATTATATAAATGTTAACTATTATGGTTGTTGCTGTTGTTATGTGAAGTTATTTCCTATAGTTTCTTCAAATATTCTTGTTGTTTAGGTTCAGTCATGTCTGAATCTTCAGGACCCCATTTGGATTTTTCTTGGCAAAAATGCTAGAGTAGTTTACCATTTCCATCTCTAGCCAGTTTCCAGATGAGGAAACTGAGGCAAACAAGGTTAAGTGTCTTGCTCAAGATCAAATAGCTAGTAAATGTCCAAAGTCAATTTTGAACTCAGTTCTTCCTGACTCCAGGTCTGGCACTCTATTTAATGTGCCAACTAACTGCCCTCAAGTATCTTTATATAGGATCATAGATCCTGGAATACTAGCTGTGTAACCTGGGCAAATCACTTAACCCAATTTGTCTCAGATTTCTCATCTACATAATGAACTTGAGAAAGAAATGACAACTACTTCAGTATCTTTGTCAAGAAAACCCCAAATGGAGTCATAAAGAGACAGGCAAAATTGAAACATTGAATAAAAGGAGCCTTCACAATAGCTTTCTCTTCATTTGCACATATTTAACCTATATCAGATTGCTTGCCTTTTTGGGGAGAAGAGAGGTAAGGGAGGGAGGGAGAAAAATTTGGAACACAAAAGTTTTACAGAAATGAAAGTTGAAAATTCTTTTTATATGAATTTAGAAAAAATAAAATACTATTAAGGAAAAAAAGAAAAAAGACAATAGCTTCCCTTCCTCAGAACTGTTCCTCCCATCCCCATTCTTGCTCCCTTCAGGCAAGAGCCCCATGATCATGACCTTTATCCTTTCTCTTCTCTTAAATTAATGCTTAACCATACTTTTTATATTTCACTGAGTGTTCTGAGCCTACTTCTCAAAAAGCAGTGATAAACTAATCCACGTGATACTTTAGATCTAACCATCACCTATAATTCTGTTACCTCTACCACTTCACCTTTCTTTGTCTTCCCAGTTAGCACTAGCATGCAGTAGGTATTTAATAGATGTTTATTGACTTATTGACTGACCAAAATTTTCCTCTCTCTTCATAGTTGTCTATTCTTTTATCTTTCCTTTTGCTTCATTATTCTTTTTTTTAAGTTTTTAATTTTCAAAACATATGCATAGTTTTCAACATTCAGCCTTGTAAAACCTTGCAAAAACTTGTGTTCCAAATTTTTTCTCCCTCCCTTTCCTCCACTACACAGCAAGTAACTCAATACATGTCAAATATGTCCAATTCTTCTATACATACTTTCCCAATTATCATGCTGCACAAGAAAAATCAGATCCAAAAGGAAAAAAAATGAAAAAGAAAATGAATGCAAACCAACAACAAAAGAAGTGAAAATACTATGTTCAATCCACACTCAGCCTCCACAGTCCTTTCTGTGAATGCAAATGGCCCTCTCCATCACAAAACCATTGGAACTGGCCCAAATCACCTGTTGAAAATATTGCCTCATTATTCTTAAACTTATTTTTTAAATTTTCTTATTTTTTTAATTTTTTCTATCTTCTATCTTTCCCTAATTGAAAAAAGAAAAAGAAAACCCGTGCAACAAATATACATAGTCAAACAAAACAAGTTTCCACATTGGCCTTTTCAAATAAAAGTATGTCTAATTCAGCATTTTAAAGTCCATCATTTCTCTATCAGGAGCAAGTTATGCATCATCATAGGTCCCCTGAAATTGTGGTTGATCATTGCATTCATCAGAGTTCTTAAATCTTTCAGTTGTTTGTTTTTACAATATTGCTGGTATTGTATAAATAGTTAATAGACTTCTTTCCAACTTTTTTTGAAACCAACCTTGTCATCTCTGATTTTGGTTTTGTGTGCATGTGATTTTTTTTGTTTTTGTTTTTGCAAAGCAAATGGAATTAGGTGACTTGCCTAGGGTCACAGCTAATAAGTGTTAAGTGTCTGAGTCCAGATTTGAACTTATGTCCTCCTGACTCCAGGGCCAGTCTATCCACTGCACCATCTAGTTGCCCCCGCTCCTTGTTATTTCTTACAGATCTCGTATTTCACTAAATTCATAAACCACAATGTGTTCAGGTCTTCTCCAATTGATAAACATTTCTTAGTTTTCATACAAACAGAGTTACTATAAATATTTTTGTACATATGAGTCCTCTCTTCTTTCTTGGATCTCTTTTGAATTAGAGGTCTACTGACAATATTTCTTTCTAAAGTGTTTTCTAGAATTGCTAGATCAATTCACAGCCTCACCAACAAAGCAGTTAATGTGTTGGTTTTCCACTGCCCTCCCATCATTTGTCATTTTTCTTTTCTGTAAGTTTGCCAGTCTGACAAATATGAAGTAGAACCTCCAAGTTGCTTTAGTTTTTGCCTTTTTCTAATATTAGTAATTTGGAACATTTTTTATATGATAATTTGGATTTCTTCCTCTGAAAACTACTGTTCATATACTTTAACCATTTATCAATCCCTAAAGTAGAATATGCTTTATTGTTACTATTACCTGTAATCATTCTATCCCTTACTGTTCTCCCATCAATCCTTTTCTCAGCTCATTTTCTTCTTTAAGTCTTGACCTTACAAACCTTATAGTCCAATTTAACTATAATTTTTTGTCTAGCCTTGAATCACACTCTTGTCTTATAACTGGTTATTACTTCTCAAACGCCAGCCAAAAGTTACCCCCACTAACTGTTGTCTCATTTTATACTTCTATGCTGCTTAAGATAGAGAAATTATGGAACTGGACCAATTAGTTCCACTATAATTCCATATTATCAAACCTCAAAGGGATATTCATGTTTCATGAGAATCTTCTTATTTTTCCCAGATTGAATCTTGTTACACTCTTAGAAATAGTTATTCCAGATTTTCTTTTCTCTCCTTCATCTCCCTATATTTTTCCTCATCATTCCAATTGTTAAATGCTTTTTTCCTCCTTGTTTTATCTTATATTTATTAATCTACTGTTATACTCTGAGCTCTCACTCCCCTGGAAGAATGTAAACTCCTCAAGGTTAGGGATATTTTAGTTTTTGCCTTAAATTTCAGATTGCCTAACTTATTGCTAAGTGGAATTGACTTGATCTGGTATTAATAGATCTTACTTTCTAATAGAGAAAGAAAAACAAAACAAAACAAAAACAAAAAAAAAAAGATCATGTTTCTGGTAAGTGAAAGGAGGATCCACAATATTTAATTTCTTTTTTGCTCTTTAAAAATTTGAACTTTCAGAAATATAAGAGCCGTGATAAATGAATAATGAGACAAATACATAATCCATTAATGAAAGTTAGTTTCACAACTGTATGAATATACAATGTATAATTGGTTGTTCTTTTAGACCTGCTCTTACTCCTGTGGATTGGCAATCTATTCTTCCAGGATCAACAACTGCATTGATACTGAAATGTTTGCAGCTACTTAGTGAAATAGTCAAAGTAGCAGGTGTCTAAGAGAATTTATCAGCTTAACTCAATTGATCAATCTACACTGTCCACATTTACCAAATGATTGTTCAATTCCCTGATTTACTCTGTATTGACTTCAATAAAACTAAAAAAAGATGAATCATCAGCATTTCTGAGAAGTTTATTGCCCATGTACACCCTAAGTTATCAGGGAAACATCTTTCAAAAAGTATTTGATTAAAATACAAGAAGAAATGTCAGAATGTTGGCTAAACATTACAGAAAAATCAATTGAGATCTCTCATTCTAAATGAAACTGAACCTGTAACAAAACTAGGAATATTTTTGTTGTTTACTTAAAGTGAAGTGTTAACTATGCCACATTAGAGACCTACAAATGTTCTATAAATTCAAAAGTAGTTACAGGTCATCCTTTGAGACTTTCCATTGTCAACTGTGTCTATGTCACAAAACAAACCAACCAATAAACAAATAATTAAGCCAGTTGAAGAAAGAGTTGATCCAATGTTATTAATACAGATCTCTTTATGGCCAATCCTGTTAATTTGCTAATCCTACAGTAAACAACTGAATAAGATGATGCAAAAAAAAAAAAAATGCTTGAAAAAATGATCAGAACTCAGCAATCAGCCATATGCTGACAAATCTGGAAGTGATTTTGGAGATCTAATCCTACTTTCACTCTTGCTTTATAAATAAGGAAATAAGCCCAGAGAGATGAAGTAATTTGCCAGAGATCACATAGAAAGTTAGCTAATTAGCTAGATCACATAGAAAGTTAGGTAGAACTCACATTTGTTGATTCTAGTTCAACATTCTTTCCACTATAGCACCCTACTATCTATATAAGAAGTACATCTCAATCATGTTATTTTCTTCAAGTAAATAAAACAGCAAAGCACCAGTGAAGGTAGAAAGAATAATTTGTTTTCTGGCAGTTTGAAGAAACTGTTGACATCATCACCATCATTAATAGTTTAACTTAGCCAAAAGACATTCTTTCAACCACCATGATTATACACATTTTTTTATTTACAATATTGGAACTGATCAATTTACATGGGGGTCATAAATATCACCACTAGAGCTAGAACAGTTGGGGTAATTTAATCAACCTCACTCATTTGATAGATAAAGAAATTGAAGAGCTATCTATTGATTTGAAACAAGAAACAATAATTACATCTACTAAGACCAGAGTTTTAATAAACTAGCAGTACCCCCATACATACATAAACTACCAGCAGTGGCCCCAACCTTAGGCTACAGTTATGGCACAGGCATGCTGGTGGCTAACAATGGGGAATTAACGGGATTCAGATAAGAAAGGAAAAGTAGATTTCCAACCACTGCTAGAAAAAAATTCACAAAGTGCATTCATTAGCACCCAAGGGATACTCTGAGGACCTGGGTTCAAAACCTTTTATTTTCCCTTTTCAGTTACTGTGTAACCTTGGAAAAAATCCTTACTTCTTTAGGGCTTAATATCTTCATTTGTAAGATGAAGGGATTGAACTAAACTATTTCAAAGGTCAATACTTGTACTAAATATAAAACTTTTGGAACAATTTATGGATTCAAAGATGAATATAACTTAGGGTTTGTTTTTTTAGTGATATTCACTGGTAGATAAATTTTTGTGTTCAGTCTTCATTTTTGAAGAGGATCAATGATATCCAAGAGTGATGTCTTGACTTGTGAGTAAGTTGTATTTAAGCAAGGCACAGTTGCACAAAGTCATGAGTATCACTCTTTTTTTCCAGAGTCATGAAGTTCTTGATACTCCATACAACTGCTTTAGATACCTTAATAGCCATTGGAACATATTATTTTCATCCACCCATTCCACTGCCCATTCCATGCTTGGGGTAGATATCCCTCTAACTCACAGACAGGTTTGAGGCCTATCAGTTACTGTTAACCTGATTTCACCTATCTGTAAAATGATTTTACTGGAGTGTGACCATTGGACATTCTATAGCTTCTTGAAGTCATAGGAGAGTTGGATGAAGGTGGAAAGGGCCAAGACCTCATGCCAGAGATGCTAATTCTCCCTAACCACCCTACATAATCTGAAAGACAGATTACATGAAAATCCGAATAACTCTCTAATGTGCATATCCAAGATAGCAATATTAAATTAATTAATTCAGTTTACATATGGGAAAAACAAAAGTTCATAAAAATGAAATAATCTGTTCAGAATCATACAAATATTAAGTAATAGAGTCAAGATTCTAACTCCTAGCCCAGTTCTCTTTTCATGACATCAAAGTTTGCTTTCTATCATGGATTAACACTGTTGGGTACAATTTAGTTTATAAGTTTCTGTCTGATTTTATTACAAGTGTACCTCTTAATTTGTCCCTTGATACATAAAATGATATGCTTTATGAAAATGCTCACTAATAGTAGAATTAATTTTTCTAATTTTTTAAATTTCCCTTGTTAATGCAGTTATACACATACTCACACAATGTACGTATATAGAACAAGAATATTCACCTTTTGGAGACTTTTGTATATAAGTGGCACTGAACTCAGTCAGGAAGACATGAATTCAAATCCTGCCTCAGACACTTACTTGCTGTTTGAGCCTGGGCAAGTCACTTAACCTCTGTCTGTCTAAATTTCCTCATCCATAAAATAAAGATAACAATAGCACTCTCATAGGACTTTTGTGAGGGATGCAAACATAAGGTACTTTGCAAATTTTAAAGCATTCCATAAATACTAGCTATTGTACTATATGTGTAGATACTAAAATGAAGACTAAACATGTCAATACTCTAAATGGTTTCCTTAAATTATAATTCATATCTACATTTTTTCCATGCATTATTTCATTTGAAATTCACAATAACCCTGTGAGGTAGAAGCTATTATCACCCTTGTTTTACTGGAAGACTGGGGTTCATAAAAGGTAAGTAACTTGTTCAAGATTAAAGAACTACCAAATGTCTGAGACCAGATTTGAACTAATTTATTCATGATTCTATGTTGTATGTTCTATCCACTATGTCATGCCTTTTCTTCAAATAATGAATTCCCAGCAGGTACTCTGAATGACATAATCATAATCGTATCTTAAAAATGAAAATATTTCCTATTATAAGAACATAGCTGATTCATTAAATCCAGTGAAGTTGATGTCTGTTCTGCCTGCCTATCGATGTTTTTCATTCGTGCATGAGAACAAATTAATTTGAAATGTAAGAGAATCAATATTCATAAGATGCTACACTATTGAATTTGGGACAAGCTTTCCAATTCAAGTAACAGGACAAATATTTTTTATTATCATTAACATTTTTTCCCCATCACCAAAAATGCACTATTATTTCTATTAATTAATGGCTGAGAAGCTAGAAGGTGGAGCTCAGCAAACAAGCCATGATTTACCAAAAATAACACTAATTTCACCAACATGTTCCTTTAGAGTCCCTAATATTCCAAGTTTGGGAATACCCAAAGTTATTTTCAAGGCTGCAAGTTATTTCTATTTGCATATCTGATGAGATACCCAATACCTCATCATGCCAGGGAAGAAAAAGGATCAGAATCTGTTACTCTTCCTGTCCTAGGGAGTACCAAGAATTCTTCTTAGATGTCTCTGGAAACCTGTAATTTGGGGATTGTGTGACTGAGTGGAGAAGTTGGGGAACCCAAGAAAATTCCAAACTCCTAGTCCTACAGTGTGTGTTTGTGAGTGTGTGTGTGTGTGTGTGTGTGTGTGTGTGTGTTGCTGAGACAATTGGGGTTAAGTGACAGGGTCACACAACTAGAAAGTGTTAAGTGTCTAAGATCAGATTTGCACTCAGATCCTCCTGACTTCAGGGCTGGTGCTCTATCCACTGTGCCACTTAGCTAACCACCTTCTAAGGGTTTTTTAATCAGCAGAATCACAATTCTTTTTTGTTGTTAGTTGGTTGGTTGGATTGAGTGAGTCACAGAGAAAGTCACAGCCTTGACTCATTGTGGATATAAGCTGATGAACCCCAACAATCTCACTCAGCTGGTAGAATTCAACCCAGGTCTTCTGATTCTTTATCTTGTAGTTTTTGCACTAGCCAATAGATTCTTGCCTTTTGGGAAGTCAAGGCAACAGTCAAAAGGTGTTTGCTAAAAGAATTCTATGTGGCAGGCACCGGGGATATAAAAAGAATAAAAAAGAGAGTTTCTGCTCTCAAAGAATTCAGTCTAATCAGGAAGAAGTCATGATCTAAAACTTTTCTACAAAGAAGACACAGCTTACGGATGCTTTTTTTTTAAGTCAGAAAGTTTAAAAACTGAAAGTCTCAATAGATTACAACATGCCCCTAATATACACTGGAAGAACTCCAAGGGTCCAGGAGTGTCTAGACTCCAAGTTCTCAATTATTTCTTCTTCGTTACCCAAATCCCAGTACTCTACGCAAACTTATTCCCTCATTCCTTTGAGGGGAAATTTTAAATAACAAAAACAAAAAAAAGAACCAGTCCTATTGAAAGAGGGGACAGCATTTGCCTGAGATAAAGAACAGTGTGTTTCTTAAGTGAGAGAACAGCAACTGTCTAGTTTAGCTACAAGACACAGAAAAACAACCTAGCTACATTTTGGAGATAATGTCACTGACAATAATCATGCAACAGTTTCGTGACTGTGAATGAGCACAGCCAAATAGAAAACAGCAAAGATCTTTGGATTTATTATCAAAAGACCTGAGTTTGAGTCATAGAATCAAATACTCAAAGTTTCAGGACTAGAAGGAATCAAAGGAGCCTAGTCCAAACTGTGCATTTTATTATTTTCCACTTAATAGTATTTTTTCCAATTATATGTAAAGATAGTTTTTAACCTTAACTTTTATAAGATTTTGATTAATTTTTCTTTTTCCTTCCTCCTTCCCTTTCTTTTCCCTTCTCTAAGATGGCAAGCAATCTGATAGAGGTTAAACATGTATAATCACATTAAACAAATTTCCACATTAGTGATATTGTGCAAGAAGACTCAGAAAAAGAGGGAAAATCCACAAGAAAGAAAAACAAAAAAAAAATGAAAATAGTGTGCTTTGATCTGCATTCAGACTCCATAGTTCTTTCTCTGAATTTGGGTAGCATTTTCCATCATGAGTTCACTGAAATCATCTTTTGTGTTGCATTGCTGAGATGCGCTGTTTATCAAAATTGACCATCATATAATTTGTACAATATTCTCCTGATTCTGCTCACTGCACTCAGCATCAGTTCCTATAAGTCTTTCCAGGCTTTTCTGAAATCCACCACATATAGGAGAACAATAGTATTTCATAACATTCACATCCCATAATTTGTTCAGGCCCCAATTGATGGGCATCCACTCAAACTGTTCATTTTAATAGCTGAGTAGGTAGACATTCATAGTTCAGTGACAAAGATCACACATGCAGTAAATGACAAAGCTGGATTTGAACCCAGGTCTTTCAACTCTGATTTCTGGATCCTCAAATTTTATCATACTTGCTATGTTATATACAAAACTATATGATCTTGAAAAAGTAAATTCATTTTTTTGATTCTCAGTTTACTCATCTGTCAAATGAGGGGAAACTATACAAGAATATCTCTGAAGTTCCTTCCAACTCTATTTTATGACCTTATAATGAACATACTTGACATTTAGGTGTGCAGTGGATAGAGTAACAGACTTGAAGTCATGAAGATTCATCTTCCTAAATTCAAATCTAACCTCAGATACTTATTACCAGCTATATGACCCTAGAGCTAGGCAAGTTTACCTCAGTTTTCTTATCTGTAAAATGAACTGGAGAAGGAAATGGCAAATCACTCTAGTATCTTTGCCAAGAAAATTCCAAATGGGGTTACAGAGAGTAAGACACAAGTGTAACAGCTGAACAACAAGAACAAAAATAAGCATATTAAGTAAAAACTTTGTCCTGCTCTCAAAAAACTCTTTCTATGCTCTTCTTTATGACATCTTCTTATAGAAAACATTCTACTGGGGCAAATGTTTTACCTGCTTCAACTTTTGAAGCGATGAAAGAAAATGATCATATATGAGAAAATGCTCAGTAGGATTTTGCTCAGTCAAAAATCAGACATGGTGTTATAGACCTTAAGGGTTCTGTAGTCAGAGGTGTGGGATCAAATCTTGCTTCTAATATATATGTGAACTTGAGCAAGTCACCCAATCTTCTAAGACCTTAAATTTCCTCATCTATAAAGTGAAGGAGTTGGATAAATAGCTTCTGAAGTCATTTCCAGCACAAGTTTTGTGAACTTTTGACACTGAAGTAAAAGGCAATAAAATAATGTCAATTAGTCAGTTAGTCACTAACAAACACCACCTTCTGTGTGTTTTTCTTTAGGGTGCGTATTGTGTTTTGGGTGTGTAAGCACGTGTGAAAAGGTTTCTGAGAGCAACAAAATACTATTTCTGTGTCTTTCTCTATGTGTGGCTACTCATATCTTCTTCATTGCCTAATATAGTGTTTGGAAGTTTTATCAACTTTCAATGTCAACGCAGTTATACATAAAACTCCAAATCATACATTAATGAAATTAAAGTGTTTTCCCCCTTGAATTCACTGTATATCTTGACCAAAAAGTTAATCAACAAGCATTTTTTTAATTTCATTTATTTATTAATAAAATTATTATTTAAAAATAAACTTCTAAGGTCTCCGTATTATTCTTTAATTTAAAATAATTAATTATAATTGTTAATTTAAAAGACTTACTAGCCAAGTCCCTTCATTTCCTCTCTGTACCAAAGACACTCCCACTATGCATGGTGACAATATGTTATAAGAAAATGGAACCAGTATTCTAATTCCTATCCTGCACTTTGCAAGCTAAAGGATTTTAATAAAGATCTCTTTGACATTCAGTTTCTTCATTTGTCAAATGGAGATAATAACACCTAAGCTGCCTACTACAATTATTATGAGACCAAAGGAAATAATGTAGGAAAACTGTCTTGTAAGTCATAAAATGCCAAGTGTTTTGGGGTTGTTTTTTGGTTGTTGTTTTTTTTTAATAATAAGGACATGAAGAGCCTGGGGTATAATTTAGCTCTGTTTCCAATTCATTATGACTTCCAGATTATTATATGAAACTTTTTTTTTTTTAAGAGTGAGAAGATAAGAGGAAGTTTGAGCTTGATCTCCAAGGAATCTTTCAGCTCTAACTTTCTAGGACTCCATTTTCTTATCACTGGAACTTAACACTTTACCATTGGAGCCAGCTTTTCCACCAGGAGTAATTCAAGCATTTTGAACTCAATTCTTTTTGGACTCTAAGGGTAAATTTTTTACTACTGAAGGAGTGTATCATGCTAAACAGCATCCCTTTGCCTTTGGTAATGAATGACAGGTAATAGTATCGTATAAAAATGATCTCCTTGACTCATAATGAAATCTTAACTTTTTCCCTCGCTCTGCTCCCACCTTCAACATGTTGCTCTCCTCAGGCTAATGAAAACCAAATGTCCTTCCCACAAATGGGCAGTGGCTTCATGGAAATTGCTTAATAAACCCTACCTAGTTTCCAAGGTTTCTCAATCATCAGTGAAACTCAGGACACTTGATAGTAATTTATACCATTTGTAAGAAGAAAATAAAGTGTCACTTAATTATCAACTTAATTATTTAATGTGGCACTAGCAATGTTATTCCACAAAGTTTATGGTAGAATTGGTAGGTTGGTTGGCCACCCTCATTCTGCAGATTCTTCTATAGTATTTCTATAGGGTACTACATGAAGAGAGAAGTAAATAATTTTCAGGATAAGTTAGGGTTTTTGTTTTGTTTTTCTTTTTAACTTCTGGAAGAAAGGGAGGGAGGGAAAGTATTTTATCTTATAAGATGAATGATCTCCAATAACTATGAAAATTGTTGCCCTTGTTCAATCATGTCCAAATCTTTTGTGACCATATGGGCCATAGGCATGTCAGGTCCCTCCCCTATCTCCTGAAATCTATCTAAATTGACATTTGTGGCTTTCTCTGCCACTATCTATCCATCCTGATGAGATTGGGGAAGACAATGTGTGGGGGAAGGAGAGGAGAAGAAAAACTAGTGTTTTTAGTTAGTGAAACCCAAAAGAGATTCAGCAAAGTGATGTGGTTTGAGGAAGAAAATGATGTGAGGGTTGTTGATGTGGGGAACCCTGAAACTGTATCTATTTTGCCTCTGTGAAAGACCCACCCCAGGGAAACAAGATAAGTAGTTTCATTCTGTTATCCTGGTGGGACTAGTTGAGTCCAGGACTACTTCCTACTTAGCTCAAACTTAAGTAGTCTCATTTAGCTGGAGATCTAAAATTCTATCAACCCCTAATGAGCTGAAGATTGGCTCAGGACCACTTTCAGTAAATTGTTTCATTGTACTGGAAATCTAGGCCTAGGGGCAGGGACACTCATTCAATTGAAACTTCTATTCAGTTCGAAGATTTCAGTCTGATTTCCACTCAAATGCACTCAACCCCTAGCAAAAGTTTCATATTATAAAAAGGGGCAACTGGGGCAGAGGCCCAAGCAGCAAGGGACCTCCCTTGGCATAGCTGCCTGAGAGGACCTTCTGCCGGCTGAGAAGGCAATCTCTTCTCAGCATTAACCTCCTTATCTTTCTCACCTATTTCCCTAAGAGGACCCTCTTTACCTCTCTGTTGAGATTTTTCTGCTAGGAACTTTATCTCTCTCTGTTGGAATTTTGCCACAAAGAAAGTCAGTCTTCCTAGCAAAAGGCAACTTCTCAGTTCCAACAATAAACTTCTTTTTGCCAGTCTAACTTTTCAGGTTTGTACATTCTTTTATGAAGGACCTGTGCTGACCAGAAGGGATTCTCACAGCTCTCTGCCCTACTCTGAACCTCATCAATGTAGACACCAGATGATGGTAAGCACAAAAAGTTGAGATTAGTCATGTGAAGAATTCACAATCGCCATTCTTTTTGGCAATAAGTAGATTTATTTAGGGATGAGGTTACAGACAAAATTAAGGGATACAATAGACATCAGGGATGATAAGCGTAAAATAGAGTGGGAGAGCATAGAAAGGTGCTTTAATATTTAATGATGGAAAGGGCAAATTCCCTCCTTCAAAAGGATGAGATTAGATTCAGGGAACCAAAATGATGAAATTAGGGTTCCTGGTGGTCAGGGAGTTAAATGATGAGGTTAGTGGCAGGTTTGGAGTTCAGGGAACCAAATGAAGAGGTTTGGCTCCCCTCAATCCCCTTAGGATTCGGCACAAGGTAAGGAGTTGTGGGAATCGCTTTCTGACAGTGTAGAGGTCCTTCATAAAGGAATTTACAAACCTAAAACGCTAAACTGATAAAAAGAGATTTATTATTGGCATTGGGAAGTCAGTCTTTGCTATGCATGAATAGAAAGACTGAATTTCTTAGTGGCAAGGTCCTGGCAGAGAAGGAAAGTTCCTAGTAGAAAATCCCAACAGTTATAATGTCTCGTTAAGGAAATAAGTGAGGATAAAGAGAGGGCAACGCTGAAAGAGAATATTATTTGCTGCTATGCCGGGGATGGCATATTAGATCCTCTGCAAGGACTGAGCCCCAAGTTGGTGTTTTTATAAGGAAATCTGAGACAGAAGTTTCCCTTAATGATATCACTGCCCCCAGGCCTGGATGAGACCCTGTACTGGGAGTGGTTTTGAGCCAACAATAGGAGTCAATAGAAATCTAGATGTCCAGCTAAATGAGATAACTTCAACTAGTCCCACCAAGATAAATCACTTTATTTTGGTTCCTTGGGGTGGGTCTCAGAAGCAGGATTCAAGGAGACTTTCTCCTTGAAGGAATTTTCAGAGTTTCGGAGTCCCCCTTCAGTTTCAAAACAGCTCGTCAAAAACAGCTCAAATTCCACCTTCTGCAGGAGTCATTTCCTGTTCCCTATTTCATATTCTCCTTTGAAATAACTTCCCAACTCCTATGTATATATTTTGTCATCAAAGACCATAACTTTGAACAACTTTGCTTCATTTAAATCCAATTTATACCTAAGTCAAGGCAGCATTCTTGTTATGTCATCAGTCCTCTTTGAGGACAAAGGAGGAAGAACAATATATTTTCTAAGAAACTTTAATTGTCTACATGTTACTTCCCCCATTAGAATAAGCAAGGTGTGTTACTGAGTTTTGCATTTGGCACTTTCAGCACCAAACCTGCATATAGCAAATCCTTAAAAAAAATATTTATTGACTAACTCAACAGATAATTCAGTGGAGGTCTCCAGTAGTGTTTATTCAAGGAGTTTTCATAATCATATTGATTTCCAAGAAAGAAAAGAAACACACTAAAGCAAATTTACAATCAAACTATAAATTTAGATTAATGTAACTGAACTTTGTCCCATGCTTTAGTTGACCCTTCTCTAATCTCACAGAAAAAAAAAAGAAATGGAAAACAAAACAACCCATGAGTAATTACTTAGCACTCCAAGCTAGTTAGAGTGAGACAAAATGTAGAGGGAGGCCTAAGTTGGTAGAATTTTTAGGAAAAAAAGAAAGAAAGAAAAGCAACCAACCTCCCATCTCCTCCCTACCCCAGGGCTTTGGGAGAAGTTAGGGTTCTTTTTTTGTTTTAAAATAGAACTGGTTTTCACACCTTTAATTGTGACACAATGAATTGATTGTCCAAGAACATCTCAAACAATGAAATCACCTTAACTATGTTTTTACTTCTAGTAGGGTGTGTTTGTTTGTGACCAAATCCCTCCACCCTGACACTGCATACACTAGCTTTGCTTGCCTAATTAAATTTGACCCATTGAATATATTTGGCTTTTTTTCCTATATAATTTAGACACAATTAGGAGAAATTATTGTTAACTTTATAACACTTTTGTTTGTCAGTTTCATACATTGAGTTTAGAGATGATGAATTATCACTAAACCATCACGTTAGTCATGATGGAAGTTTAAGTTCTGATAAACAAGATTGCCTAACAATTTTTTTACATGTAAAAAGTAATAGATTGAGTTCTTATGGTTAAGAATCTGGCAGGTTAAGTTCTTATTCTGCTTTCAACATTTACTAGCCCTTTTGATGTGATCTATGATGTGAGGTTTGTCACCAAATAATAGCAGACACCAAAAGTTGGGATTCTGTCATGTGAAAACTTCACAATGTTCATTCTCTTTGGAAAAAGGTAGATTTATTTAGAATAGATTACAAACAAAATGAAGGGATACAATAGACACCAGGAATAGTAAATACGAAATTGAGGGGGCGAGCATAGGAAAGACACAATTATCCAGTAGAAAGTGAGCACACCATGAAGTTGGAGCATGCCCTTAGCTGGCAGACTAAATCCTGAAAGGGACTCAGCACACTAAAAGAAATAGTTAGCTGTCTGGAGAAGAAGTAGGGTTGGGAAATATAGTGGAGTTAGGGGAAATACCACAAGGGATAAAGAAAAGGAAAAGGTGTGTGGGAGAGTGACCACTAACCTAAAATAATTCCAATACACATTTCTCAGAACCACAGCAGAAAGCAGTTTATTCAGTTTCTGCAGAAAAGGGGCATCACCCTCATCAGAATATTCTGCTGAAGTGAGGCAAAAAAACAGGCAACAGAAAACAGGTTTTGTACCTTAAAACAATTTTTTCACACCATCATGGGTCCCAGCTGTCCCTGACTTATCAGGGCTTACAATCTATCATGGGAATCCACTCCACTCTCAGGGTATGAGAAGAAGGGAACTACAGATTACAAAGTGGTTTGTGTAAGATTAAGCAAGAGTACAAATAGGAGAGGGATTTCCTGGTGTTGAGGGGTGAGAGAGACCCTAACAGTGATGGGGTCTTAGGCCAGTGTAGCAGATTTTGCGAAAGAATTCTCAGTCCCAATCTCCAAGCAAGGTTTTTGGCAAAATGGATTTATTTTCACTGAGAAACTATTTCTCTCAGCGGGCTGCTTCCTGATTAGGAAGATAGCAAAGGTTTGGATACAGAATCTTGTTTTTTATTTAGCTTTTTATGGTTTAGGGCTAGGGATCCATTAGGAGTTAATTTCCAAATCAACAAGGGTAGTGATTGTTTAACCTGATCAAAGTGATTCCCAGATCAATTGGAAGTGGGAGTTATCCACGTGACAAACTGGATAGGTTTCCCAGAGGAGATTCAGGTTGGTGAACATCATTTTTAGGAATTTCCCCAGGCCAGGTGGCCCACCATCCACAAAGATCAGGGAGACACAGAATCCTATTATATCACTGGGACTGTAGGCCCAAACTATGGTAGGGGTCAATTTTCTGAGAAGGCCCACATAATCCTTCCTCTTTTTTGACCATTTGAGATCACCAATCTCACACCAATCCTGATACAATTTTCCATCATTTATATCTATCTCATCTTCAGAATTTTCTCTCTCTTCCTGATTTATGGGCTCCTACCCTGATTCCCCATCAACTGGATGCCATAGAAGTCACAGAATGTGAATCTCTACCTTTCACTACACAGCCAGTACTGCTCCAAGAAGCCTACATTCTATTGGGAGAAAATAAACTCCACCTTTGATTATTTTCTGATGTCCTTGTGAGCTTCAGTCCTTTGGTTCAAATTTCATTTCTCCAAACCAATTGTCACAACCATGAAAAAAACAAATGTCCATTTATTCCTCACAATCCCACTGTAATGCTAGAGAAACTAAGGCAAGATAGAGATGAGAGAGTTTTTAATATTTTAATTGTATTTCTGGGAGGGAGACATTTTCTAGGACCAAAGGATCCAGGGCTGATGTCTTAAAGCATTCAGCATCAGCATCGAATGTGAGATTCCAATGGTTTATGTATATGGCTCTAAGAGATCAGGGTAGACAAAGGCAGGGGGTGAAGTCCAAGTATTGGTAAATGGCAGGAATTTCCAAGAAGGGACCATCAATCCAGTTCTGACAGGGTCAGGGTAGGACCATAAATTCTCATAAACTGGGAACAAAGGGAATAGTCACTAGAGACAGAAAGTCTGGAACTTAGAGATACAGGATGCCAATTAGGTATCTGAGATAGGACATCTGGAATTTTATCTTTTGGAATACCCAAGTAGCTAGATCTCTACAGCCCTAATTTTCTCAGCTCTAATGGTCAGGAAAGGGGGGTTACAACCAGGGAAATTGAGGCAGAACAATTCAAGGAACTAAATCAGAACAATTTAAAGAAACTGAGGCAGGACAATTAGGGAAACTGAGAGAGGACAATAAAAGAAAACTGTGGCACAACACCATTTTTTCCTTTTTTTTAATAATTTGGTTTCCACATCCTTTTCTACAACCCACTTCATAAAACTCTAAGACCTGTGTAGATCTCCTTACACAGGATGGATAATTAATTCCTGAATTCTCTGGTAATTCTGATAGGACTGTATATCAGGATTGAAATTTTCAATTGTAACACATATTCCTTCTCTTCCTGCCATTAACTTTTCTAGAATCATTTTATTTTACCATGCCATTATGCTAGTAGCATCTCCCTATTCTGTTATTCCCTTCACTGCTTCTCTGATGTGACTTATCCAATAATATTCACTCAGCAGAGTAGGAATGACCCAACTCCAGAAGTAGATTTCTAGCCTTTAATTCATCAGTTATCATCCTTGACTCAGTTCTTACTGATTCAATCTTTCTTACTCCATCAAATGCCAAAGTAAAAGGAATAGCCAATTGGATCAGTGCACAGGTGCCCACAGTTCCCCGGCAAAGCAGGAGTGCTGCCTCTACCCAAGGTTTGCTTGGAGTCTGCTCATCCAAGAAATTGTCAGAGCTCCCCTCAGTTACATCCCTGACTCAGGTACAGAGCAGAACAATCCCTAGATTTTGGGATCTTTCACCCTGCCATGAGAGGCAAGGTAATTAATCTCCAGAGGTAAGGGACTAGTCTAAAGCACTGCAATTCTCCCCAGGAATCTTATTTTGGGAACAGGAAGAATTCACTCTCATGTTTTTCTATTCTCAAAGAGAATGGTACTATGTGGACATGAGGCAACCTGGAGCACAGACATAGAAATTGCTTTTTGTTCAGATTCTTTTACTGAGTACTTTACCAATTCTACCCAGACACTGGTATCTATCACTTGCCTTAAGTCCTTAACTTGATTCCAGATCTTCCTAGGAGGTCTACATTTATTACATATATAACTATCACACTTTTTGGTCTGCATTTTCTAAATGTCCAGCCCTTGTAGCAAATCAAATATTATTCCGGATTGGACATGCAATTCCATAAAAATCTCTTTCTTTATTAGGACACAGTTGTACCTACTTATCAAGTTAGTCAAGACTCTACAATTCTATAATTTGACAAGCACGAAACTGAACTGTTTATTCAATATCCTTTCCCAGTAAAATTAATGCAATCTTAACCCAACGTCCTCATCTTAACGCCAAATACTACTGCAACAGGGGATAACATTAATCTCCCCCCTTCACAGGATTGATGGATTCTTTATGCGAAACCCATTCAGACACTGGGGAGTCAGGTCCATTTACCAACCAGTTCCACTTCTTTCCCAAAGAAATAGGGCTCAAAGTCTTTTAGGGTATGGGGTGATGATCCCATCTTCTGAAACTACTTTGTGCTGAAAATGGATGTTGAGCTGAGTCATCCTTCAGGTTTGCATTTGAAAGGGATTGAGCTGATTGAAGATTCAGTGGGTTGAGTCAGATCCCTGAAACTGGTCAATACAGCTGTCTAGTCCTAGTCCTTTGAAAGTGAATTGCTCATAGCTTAGAGGAAAACAAACCTAAGAGAACTAGAGAAAGAGAGAGAGAGAGAGAGAGAGAGAGAGAGAGAGAGAGAGAGAGAGAGAGAGAGAGCGAGCAAATACAAAGAGCAGAACCCTCATTCCTGGGAAGTGTGCTTATATCCTTCCTAAAGATTCTGTAACTAGTTAGGTATCATCTCCTTCTTAGAGATTATATTATACCCCAAAGCAATTTTCAGAAAGGGGAAATCCATCAGAATAACAGAGGTATTCACAAAATCCTTCATTTACAAGTCTCATTTAGCTATCAAAAGCAGGATAGTAATAGAGATTAATCTAGATTTCTGCATAAGGCATATGTATAAAGCTATATATGTAATTAATTTTTAAAACAAATATATATATATAATTTTTTTTAAGACAAATACCCCTATAACTCTGAACAGGTTTCAGGAGAAGGAGGTTCAATGGCACTTCAGGGGTCATTTGGACTCTCAGACTGAACTAGTAAAAATAGATTTCATAAGTCTTTGTAGCCTGTTGTAGGTTTTAAGAAGTTCCTTGGCTTGGTTCTGAGATTAGAAGCTGGCTGAAGGTGTTTAAAAACCACCCAGATTTCTATAGATTTTCCCACTGATGTAACAAAATCCCTCTAAGAAAACTTGAGTACACTAAAATCCTTACTCTAATCCATAAAAAAAGATATGTCAGCTTCAGTTTCAATAATCAATATAATAACAAGTCTCACAGACAGTTTTATCAATTGTTTTTACATTTACATAATAAGGTTCTTAAAAGATCTTATTTCAAACAGACACATAGATCTAGCAACAGATAGATGACCAATTATTTACTTAATTATAAAATATAATGACTATATATTTTCAGATTAAAAGGGACAAAATATTACATTCTTGATCTGTACTTATGACTTCTACTGACCACTTACTCTCATTATGGAAATTTTCTATAAGAGAAAAAAGCAGTAGCATGATTATAATAGCATCAAAACTGATCCTTCAGGACCTCAGCCTGAGGGCATAGTTTGACAAATTCTAATAACAACCCCACTTCAGCCAATTCAGCTCTCAAATGGTAGGTTACTAATTTAATATTTTATCAGATAATCATTCCTAAATTCAAAACTCAAAACAATAATAGTTATAATCCCAAGAGATTTTATCTCAAAAGCGAGTTTCATTAATCAGGTTTTAAATCCTAAACTATCTGTCCCATGTACATAAAGAGCAAAAAAACTATAGATCACATTCATCAAACAATGAGACCATGGTGCACTTAATAAATTTTAGATAATTTACTAAATGGGTTTTGAAATGACCACTTTCAGAAAATTTGCAGTTAACCAAAAATCTAACTTCTTTTAGAAGTTAATTGCATTGACAATAACAAGATTATAATTATATGATGATCAATTTGATGGAGGTGGCTTTCTTCAATAATGAGATAATCCAGGCCAGTTCCAATTGTTTAGTGATAAAGAGAGCTGTCTACACCCAGAGAGAGGACTGTGGGAATTAAGTGTGATTCACAACCTAGCATTTACATTCTTTTTGTTGTTTGTTTGCATTTTTATTTTGCTTCTTTTTTTTTTCTTGTGCGGCACAATAATTGTATAAATATGTATGCATATGTTGGATTTAACATATATTTCTATCAAGTTTAACATATATTGGACTACTTGCCATCTAGAAGAGGGTGTGGGAGAAGGGGCCTAATGTTGAAGAATTGTCCATGCATATGTTTTTTAAAAATAAAGTTTTAAGAAAGAGGAAAAAAAAGAGATAGAATTATCTGGGAAAGAGAAAAAAAATTTAATTGCATTGCTAAGTGGTTGAACCTTTGATTTAGTATCATAAATGACTTTGCCTTAAAACAACCACAGACTTGAAAAATAAAAACATTCAGTTATTAACACCATGTAAATATAAACTATTCCTTTAAATAATAAAATTAATTAACATTAAAGTAATTTCATTTAACCAGCAAGGAGGGTGGCAGAAGCTGGGAAGTGAGTGGATTTGTTTTCTCACTTCTAAGAAGCAGCCACACCCAGTGGGGGAAAGATGGGCTAAACCTTCACCTTCCCAAGCCAACAGATCTTTCCTTTTCCCCTCCCCCCACTCTATGTGGTATCTATGCTACCTCCACTATGCTTTCCAACTCCATTTTTCCTTATGGCTAACACTTTTAGAGTGCTAAGTCCCTTTCAGGATTTAGCCTATCAGCTAAGGGCATGCACCAATCTCATGGGGTATTTCTTTTTCCTGGCAAATGCCAAATTCTACTAAGGAACTTGCCCTTTTCATAATTAATTATTAAAACCCCTTTCTATGCTCTCCCACTCTATTTCATATTTACCATTCCTAGTATTTATTTTATCCCTCCATTTTTGGGTCCTGGAAACACATCTTTTGTGCCAGCCAAAGCATCCTACTCCTTTCTGCAATAATCTGTTACATTAATAATTCCTTACAAAATTAGCAATTTCATAATTTTTATAAATCATAGCCAAATAGATATAACATAGCTTATCACAAAAATGGTTAGGACTCTCATGTAATTTATAGTCAAATCAATTTTATCACACAATAACAATTATTCTAAAAATCAGTACTTTATGAGATTTTAACTGGATGTTCCATTCAAACTATCAATTGCTTTTACAAATCAATCTTTCTTGTTCCTTATTTTTAAAACCACCTTTTTAAAAATTATCTAAATAACTTTGGAACAAACATCATAAAACTTATACATATGTCCAGCAGAGCTGACTAAATTTTACACAATATGCAATTTACAAAACAATATATTTCATCTATTTAGGTTATATGAATATGTGACCTCTTTAGGTAAGTTACTAGACAATTTTGTTTTAATAACTATTTTTTCCAATTTAAAATCTAATCAAATAGATTTAAATTTCTAGTAGCAATACTACAATATTAATATTGTAATGCATTAATGCATACATATTTCTAAAATCTTATCCCCAAATGTATTAAATTGAAAGTAATTCTATTATATATCATTTATATTTAAACAAACAATAATCTAGGCCATATTTTTTAGAGAAAATTTCTCTTCCCCCTCAAAAATTTCATTCTTCTAATTTGCCCAAAATCTTTGAAATGGCAGTAAACTCTTTGAGACCTAAGAAAGAGACACAGGCCCCCTGGGAACAAAATGGCAATGGCTCCTATCTCCCCCCTTAAATTTTGTACTCTTTCTATGAATTGCTGTTTCCAAGCCACATAGAGATAGATCACACCCTTTTATAGAATCCAGAGTCCTCTGAGAAGTTGGGACTTTGGGGGCTGAGGAACATAGGATCCCATCTAGAGAGAAACTGAAGCTGACTTCAGAACATGGAATCTTGGGGAGAGCCTACCATTCTTTGGAAAAGCTGGACTGGATATAAGCCCACACACATCTCATCAGCAGCCATTATTCAATTTCTTCTTTTCAGTTTGTCTTTAAAATTCTGGTTTCTCTTGTGGCAAGTCCATCTCTTTGGGCTCCTACTTCCCACAATATTATCTCTCCTGTCAAGTCTAAAGACTACCGGGGCTTCTCACCCAATAAGCACCTGTCTTTGGGAGTGAGGAGAGAGAATCACCAATGAGAGAGAGCACAAATTGTGGATGAGGCCCCAGAAAACTGTGTGGGACAGCAATCACTAACCTAAAATAATTCAAATAAACATTTCTCAAAGCCAAAGAAGAAAACAGTTTATTCAGTTTCCACAGAAATAGGGTGTTGCCTTCACCAGAATATTTATACCTTATAACAGATTTTTTTACCCCATCTTGGGCCCCAGCTGTCCCTGATTTACCAGAGCTTACAGTCTATCATGGGAATCCACTCCATCCAGTAATCTATAGATTACAAAATGGTTATGTGAGATTATTCTGGGAAGGGGGGAGCAGTTTCTTGGAACTGTAGCCCCAAGTTATGGCAGGGGTCAGTTCTCTGAGAAGGCCTCACATAGATCCCACATAAGGGAAAAGACACCACAAGGCAGAGTGCCTTGGTGGGCTGACCGAAAGAAAATAACAGCAAAGCCATGGGCCACAAGTTGTTTTACAAGGAAAATTCAGCCTGAGGCCCTTGACATAAGCTGGATTTCTTCTTTTTTTTTTTTAATAACTTTTTATTGATAGAACCCATGCCAGGGTAATTTTTTACAGCACTATCCCTTGCAGTCACTTCTGTTCCAATTTTTCCCCTCCCTCTCTCCACCCCCTCCCCCAGATGGCAAGCAGTCCTATACATGTTAAATAGGTATGTGTGCAGAACCGAACAGTTCTCTTGTTGCACAGGGAGAATTGGATTCAGAAGGTATAAATAACCCGGGAAGAATAACAAAAATGGAAACATTTTACATTCATTTCCCAGTGTTCTTTCTTTGGGTGTAGCTGCTTCTGTCCATCCTTGATCAATTGAAATTGAATTAGCTCTCTTTATCGAAGAGATCCACTTCCATCAGAATACATCCTCAAACAGTATCATTGTTGAGGTAGATAATGATCTCCTGGTTCTGCTCATTTCACTTAGCATCAGTTCATGTAAGTCTCGCCAGTCCTCTCTGTATTCAACCTGTTGGTCATTTCTTGCAGAACAATAATATTCCATAACATTCACATACTACAATTTACCCAGCCATTCTCCAATTGATGGGCATCCATTCATTTTCCATCTTCTAGCCACTAAAAACAGGGCTGCCACAAACATTTTGGCACATACAGGTCCCTTTCCCTTCTTTAGTATCTCTTTGGGGTATAAGCCCAGTAGAAACACTGCTGGATCAAAGGATATGCACAGTTTGATAACTTTTTGAGCATAGTTCCAAATTGCTCTCCAGAATGGCTGGATGTGTTCACAATTCCACCAACAATGTCCCTGTTTTCCCACATCCCCTTCAACATTCCACATTATCTTTCCCTGTCATTCTAGCCAATCTGACAGGTGTGTAATGTATCTCAGAGTTGTCTTAATTTGCATTTCTCTGATTAATAATGATTTGGAGCATATTTTCATATGGCTAGAAATAGTTTTAATTTCTTCGTCTGAGAATTATCTGTTCATATCCTTTAATCATTTATCAATTGGACAATGGCTTGATTTCTTACAGATTACAGTCAATTCTCTATATATTTTGGAAATGAGGCCTTTATCAGAACCTTTGACTGTAAAAATGTTTTCCCAGTTTATTGTTTCCCTGCTAATCTTTTCTGCATTAGTTTTGTTTGTACAAAAACTTTTCAATTTGATATAATCAAAATTTTCTATTTTGTGGTCAATAGTGATCTCTAGTTCTTCTTTGGTCATAAATTCCTCCCTCTTCCACAGGTCTGAGAGATAAACTATCCTATGCTCTTCCAATTTATTTATCATCTCATTCTTTATGCCTAGGTCATGAACCCATTTTGACCTTATCTTAGTGTACAGTGTTAAGTGTGAGTCAATGTCTAGTTTCTGCCATACTAATTTCCAATTTTCCCAGAAATTTTTGTCAAATATTGCATTCTTATCCCAAAAACTGGGGCCTTTGGGTTTATCAAACACTAGATTATTAAAGTTATTGGCTGTTTTGTCCTTTGAACCTAACCTATTCCATTGATCAACTAGTCTATTTCTCAGCCAATACCAGATGGTTTTAGTAACTGCTGCATAAGCTGGATTTCTAACTGAACCAACTTTAGAGGGTGGAATCAAGGAACCAAACTAATCTCCATATTCAGAGCCTTCTTCCTGCTTGCTTAAAGTAGCAATTTTTTTCAATTCCTTTGCTAACCACACATAACCCTGAAGACCTCATCACTTCTCCCTGATTCAATTACTTAACCTTTATACATACCTTAAAGACTACATACATCCTAGGATTCATCAACTAAGTCACTGCTGTTAGGAAATAGATATATTCTAAATGACTTCTGATGAAGCAATTTAGAAATCTTTATTGCTGTTCTTTGTGGTAATTCCTCAAGTCATAAGGGAAGCATTTCTCTCAACCTTTGGCTTTTATCAATTTTTAAAGTAAAGCATGAAAAACATAACTTTATTTTCATTCTTTTTTTGTTGTTGGTATTGTTAGAATCAATAAAGTTTTGGGCTTCTCATTGAAATTGTAAATAGATCTATTATCTACATTATAAATAGGATGGCTGCAGATTTTCCATCTGTTTCTGTGCAACCTGGTTTGATTCATTTGGCAGCCATATGTATATAACCAAAAGCATCTTGCTGTTTCATTAACTTAGTCGACAAGATTTGCTTGTATGTGTATTCCTTAGAAGTATTTTTATTTCCCGTAGATATTCTGCCTTTTCTTTGGCAGCATTTAGAGACCAGCTATTTCCTGTCTAAAATAAGATTAGTCAGTGGCTTCCCCTTGCTGCTGGATGCAAATGCAAAATGTTTTGTTCAGTATTCAAAGCCCTTCATAACTTAACCCTTTCCTACCCTTGTAGTCTTTTTAACACTGTACTCCCCTATCCAATGACACTGACCTCCTGGATATTTCAAGAACTAGCTGCTTCATCTCTCATTATTTGAAATTTTCTCTGGCTACCTCCCATATCTAGAATACTCCCCTCCTCCACTCTGATTACTGATCTCTCTGGCTTCCTTAAAGTCCCACCTAAATTCCTGCTTTCTACAGGAGGTCTTCTTTAACCTCTCTTAATTCCAGTGCTTTCCCATGTTAACTATTTCCTATTTATCCCATACATAACTTGCTCTTTTTATATTTGTTTGCCTGTTGTCTCAACCATTATATTGTAAGCTCCTTGAGAGCAGGGACTATCTTTTGCCTCCTTTTTGCATCCTCAGTACTTAGCACAATACCTGTGTGTAGGACAGTATCCATCACCAAAAAAAAAAAAAAAAAAAAGAGACTGTCATAATTAGGTCATAGGCTAAAACCACATTTTGATGAGAGGGTCTTCACTTAATTCATTCCATATACCTAGCACATAATACATATTTAATAAATATTTATTGAATTGAAACAGAAATTAGTCAGATATTTTAAAACCAGCATATCATAAGTCAAGAGATGAAAGAGGCCCTATAGCCCAGTGCTTCTTAAATTTTTCCACTTATGACTCCTTTTCATCCAAGAAATTTTTATGTGAATCCAGATATATAGGTATATAAAATAATTAGACAAAGCAATCAAGCTTTCACTGATAATAAATCCTAATTTCTCCTTTTTTTTTTTAAATTTTATTTTATTTAATAATAACTTTGTATTGACAGAATCCATGCCAGGATAATTTTTATACAACATTATCCCTTGCAATCACTTATGTTTCGTTTTTTCTCCTCCCTCCCTCCACCCCCCCCCAAGATGGCAAGCAGTCCTATATATGTTAAATATGTTGCAGTATATCCTAGATACAATACATATTTGCAGAACCAAACAGTTCTCCCGCTGCACAGGGAGAATTGGTAAATCCTAATTTCTCAACACTTCCCTTCCCCATTCAGTTATAAGACTTGATAGTGAGTTCAAACCTTTAAGAAGCTAAACTCTAGCCTAACTTCATTTTATAGATGAAGAAACTGAGGTTTCAGAAAGTTAAATCATATAGCTAGTAAGTATTACTGGTGAAGTTTCAACACATGTTCTCTGACTCTTTTCAGTGATCTGGGCACTTGTCTATTGATTTATTCCTCTGTACCATGCCAAGTGATGAAATGGTGAGATTTCTGGAACTAAAGTCAGTAAGTCCTGAGTTCATGCATTCTCATGCACTTATCTATGTGACTCTAGTCACTAAACAATCTATTTGGATCAGTTCCTTCATCTGTAAAATTAGTATAATAATAACATCTCTCTCATGATATTGTTATGAAGAATAAATAAGATGTTTGTAAAATGTATTTTGCACATAGTAGATGCTATATAAAATGCTTGGAACCTTTCCCATATTTCCTGACAAGTGGAGATGAATCTATATGTGCAGGTTGGACAGTAACCTGGTCTTTATTTCCCCATTACAGAATACCTTCTAATTAGTCAGGAACTCTCATAGATTCTCTTCCCTTATAGGGTTTCTCCTCTTTTTGCCCCTCTTTATGAATTTGCATTTATATGTAAATAAAATATACTTTTAAAATCAGTCTAAAAATAATTTAGGGGGACCAAAACCACAGAGTAGCAATATCTACATAATTGTAAATTTGGATTATCCTTCTTCCTCCTAAGTGAATACTCCTTCCCCTCTGAAGAGAAGAGAGATCCTTTAGCTACTTTTAAAAATGTCTTATTTTAGGAAAAAGAAACTATTTGTACATCAATATTTATAGAGACTCTTTTTGTGGTGACAAAGAAGTGGAATTTAAAGAGACACTCATCAATTGAGGAATGGCTGAGCAAGTTGTGATATGTGATTGTGATGGAATACTATTATGCTATAAGAAATGCCAGGCAAGATGCTTCCAAAAAAACTAGGAAGTTGGGGCAGCTAGGTGATACAGTAGACAGAGCACTAGCCATAAAGTTAGGAGGACCTGAGTTCAAATCTGGCCACACTTAATACTTCCTAGAGGTGTGATCCTAGGCAAGTCACTTAATCCCAATTGCCTCCGTAAAAAATTTTTAAAAATTTTTTTTAAAGAAAGAAAGAAAAAACTAGGGAAATCATATATGAATTGATGAAAAGTAAAGTGAGCAGAACCAGATAGCATAACATAGTCACTAGAATACTGGCCTTGTTGTCCCAAAGACTTGGATTCAAATCCTGCCTCTGAAATTTACTATGTGAAGCTGGATCAGCATCTTAACTTATTTATGCACAAATCACTTATCTACTAAGTCACAAACAGGATTGTTGATATTCTTTGATGGAAGGAGTCCCAAATAAAGAATTCCTCATACTTTCTTTGGAGAGCACAGTTTGAATACGAACTAGCTGTTAATTCCCCAAGTGTCTTCCCCTCATTCTCTCAGTAGCATGAAAAAGCCCCAATCCCCCAAAGCTGAGCCTATTAAACCCAAATAAGAATCCACCAGACATTAGTATGTTTTAGAGTATTCCCTATTCCCTCAATGATCCCAGTGTGATTCATATAATTTCACCCAGAGGACAAGGCCATCTACCTTGAATGCTCTTAATATTTTGTGGTCTTTCAATAAACCCAGCTTGCTTTACTGTTTTCATGAACACTTCATGTTTCTTTGTACGAGACCTTGGTCTTTTGAACCTTCCTAAGTCTGGATTAAAACAATGATCTGGCTTTGCCCAACAATGAGCTAATCATGACATACAAAATGGTTGAGAACTCCCTGTTCTTGGCTAGTTAGTCTGTCAACAAGGGGTGGGAACAGAACACAAAGTATGATACATGTTCTTGGAACACATGTTACAGGTCAGGTCGATCTATGCATTTAAGAGACCTATAATCTAATAAAGTAGACAAGACAAGAAATGCAAGTAATCAAAAGAAAAACAAAAGTAAAAATAAATAAATAAATAAAAGTATATAATTCTAAAAGGGAACAGGAGAAAAAAAAATCAGAGATTTTATTCTTTTCTGTCACATTTCACTGAATTATTCATCTGAAAGAGCTTTTAAAATTTGCATTATTTGCATTATTTACCTAGAGACAGCAAAAGGATAAAGTGGGTAGAATACTGGGCCTGGAGTCAGAAACACCTGAATTTAAATCTAGCTTCAGACACTTCACTAGCTGTATGATGCTAACTAAGTTATTTTACCTCTGTCTGCCTCTGTTTCCTCAACTATAAAATAGGGATAATAATGGTACCTACCTCCCAGAGTTGATCTGAGGATCAAATGGTAAAATACTTAGAATCATACATGGCACATAGTAAGTACTATATAAATGGTAGCTATTATTATTATTATTTCTCTTATTACAGTTTCCATGGCTCATGGCTGGCTCCCCAAAACAATTTTTAATTTTAAAACATTCAACCATTGTAGGATAAAACACCATCTGAAAATGAAACTATAGGTCTACACAAGATTTCTAACTCAAATCAGTCCATTCCATTTTCTAATGTGATTTCTGATATTATAATTGCTTATGTAAATTATAAAACATCACATAAATATGCTAATAAAATAATAATAAAATATCACTTTTGTTCAAAAATTGAAATCCTTCCCTTTTTTTCTGACACTACAAAAATAGTTGTTAGAAAATGTTTCTCTACTCAAAATAAGGATGCTTTGTAGAATAAGTAAATAAGAAGTAGGCAAACTTCCCAGAAAGAGTAAGGCTTCATTATTAACCTTATTTTTCCTCTTGTATGCAAAAGGATTTTCCAATACTCACATTCACAATTCAGTTCAATTCAATAATTCATCTCTTTTCCCCAAAATTTGCTATTTGCATAGCATTGCACTAGTTGCTAGGAAAGTTATAAAACTTACATAAGATACTGATCCCTCCCCTTGTGGAGCTTACTCAATTTGAATCAATATCCTTTCCCTTACTCTATGAACAATCTTATGATATTCATCCAGTCTCCTGAATCTATTAGATCTGGTATACTTTCAGGGAATGCTCCTGTAAAGAAGAATGATGATTGTGATATTTCAGCTCAACTCCCTTTGGCCATTCATTCCTCTTACCTCCTGAATAGTAGGAAAACAATAGGGCTAAATAACACAAAACATTAAACTAGAAATTAATACCTGCTGAGTCCCAGGGAAAGCAATTGAGTGTTGTCTTCCATGCCTTCTTCATAAAATGATTAGGTTTTTGAATGGCATATAGAAGGTACTCATTAAAAGCTTGTCTGTTAATTTATTAATTAATATATCAAAAATTAAGTTAACAGAATGAAAACTCGGGAAAATCCTATCAAACTGAAAAAACTTTGAATTCAGACCCAGTAACAGAATATATGACTCTTAGATAGAAAGTCTAACAAGATTCTCTAAATCTTGTTGCCAACTATTGACCATTAATTGTTTATATTTCCCCCCCACAGAAGGTAGCATTTAGCCTCTAAGTCAGAAGATTAGAATTCAAATTCTGTCTTAGATATTTAGGTACTTAGTTCTCCCTTGTAACTCTTAACTACCTCGTCCTGTTTCTTCAGCTCTAAAAAGTCCTGAGGTCCCTTCCAGATCTAATTCTGTGGTCATTTAACCATGAACTGTTGATCCATGTTTAAATACCATCTTCTCCATGTAGCCTTCTTTGGGGCATCTTCCTAGTGGTATTTTATTTCATCCAACTTCCTAGTACTTTGTGTATTTACTGTATATTTTCAGGATTTTTGAAAAGGACTCTTCATGACCATCTATAGATACCACAAAGAGCTTGTGATCTCTATTAATGAAAGAAATACTTTAAAGTATTAAAACAAAATATTTTTATTAGAAGATTCTATAATTATTTACCAACTTAATAAAAAAAACTTTGAGTATATGAGAGTTGTTTTCCTACTAAATAAGTTAAATTTTCAGAATTTTAAATTCCATTGAAATTCAATTTTAAATGCAATAGGTATTATTTTATATATTTTGTGCTAGAAGCTAATTATAAAGTCCATATTATTCTTTGATCCCTCCCTATCTGGGAAGAAGTATAGCATGATAAAGAATCCTAATTTGGAAATTAAACAACCTAATTCAAATCCTACCTCTGACAAACACTATGTAACCTTCGGTGAATCATTTGCCCTTCTCTGGACCTCAATTTCTTCATCTCTAAAATGAGAGGATTGGACTAAATGACTTCTAGGATCCTTTTTCATTCTAGATCTATGATTCTACAAATTTATCCATCTTCACTTTTAGGATAAAAGAAAAAAGTGTTCATTTATCTTAGTGGATTTGAAAAAAAAAAAGGGCAAAAAACCTGATCACCTACAATCTAAATTCATTTAATTGATATAATGTTGACCAATTTTCTTTACTTTCATTTGATAATAAAAAGGAATGACCATAAATGGCAATTTTTTTCCTCCCCTATTGATATCTCAACTTGAATACACTGATACATTAAGAATACAATAAGGGGAAAATTAAGTAAAAACAAAAGCTGTCAATAAAAAAATCTTTTTTTTTTAAAAGATAACAGTTTATATATACAACATGGAAAAATCACTATTTGCTGCCTCAGAGTTTTCTGTTTCTCAGATTCAGCTGTGTCCTCACAGTTTGTTATATATACCCACTACCTTTCTTAAGGTCACCTCAGGTTCACCTTTCTCTCGATGCTTGAAATACCACAGAACACTGTGACAGACTTCATGGTATTTCCTGGAACTTTTTACCTCAATTCTATTTGTTTTATTTTTTTTTTCCAAGCCTCAATTCAGTCTCGATCTGCCCTAAGATCTGCCTCTTGGCTGCTGTCAGAATCCCCATTCTCTGAAGTCAAGAGACTAAGAAACGACCCTTCTAAGAAATAGCCTTGTTACTTTTTTTTTCGAAATCAAAGAGAAAAAAAAAGACAAAAAAAAAATGCCCATATCTTTAAAACTGTACTAGCTAAGGAATCTTCCTTATTCTTTTAGAATTGTCCTACTTCAGTGACACAATAGTCAGGCAACAATCAACCAAAGCATTTAAGTATTACTATAGCAGGCACTGTGCTAAGAGCTGAGGTTACAAAGAAAAACATCCTTCTTCTTCAAGGATCCCATAGCCTAAAGTGGAAGACAATATGTAAATAGTTTTGTGTTGTTCAGCGTGAAATCCTCATTGACTCCATTTGGTATTTTCTTGGCAAAGATACTGGACTGATTTACCTTTTTCTTCTCCAGCTCATTTTGCACATGAGGAAATCAAAGCAAACAGGACTAAGTGATGTACCCAGGGTCACACAACTAGTGTCTGAGGCCAGCTTTGAATTCAGGAAAATGTCTTCTTTCCTGGCTCCAGACCTGCTGCTCCTTGCACTATGGCATCACCTCATTGTCCATGTAAATATCTAGGGATTTACAAGATATGTACAGAGTAGATTAAGGGTAATCTGAGAAGAGAAGACTTTAGTAGTTGAGGGTTTCAGGATTAACATAGGCAAAAGTAGGGAAAGGACCAGTAAAGGACTCCAAAAGAAGATAAAATTTGAATTGCGTTTTAAAGAAAGCAACAAAAACTGAGTCAGAGGCAAGAGGCATTTCAGAGCATTTTAAACAGGAGAGAGACCCACTGTAAGCTAGACATGGGAGATGGAGCTAAGGGAAAACAAATAAGCTTCTGGATCATAGAGCACATGGAGAAGACATAAGTTTTAGGAGAATAAAAAGGTAGAAAGGGGCCAGGTTTTGAAGATCTTTAATGCTAAATAGAGGAAGAAGAGAAACAAGCATTTATTAGGCTCCTACTATGAAGTAGGCATTTACTATGTAGTACTATGTACTACAGCAGCCAAGAGACTGATAGCACTATGCTAACATTACCTCATTTTATTCTCACAACAACCTGGAAGGAAAATCCTATTGTTATCATTCCCATTTTACAGTTGAAAAAGCTGAGGCAGATGTGATTTCTCTAGTCACACAGCTAGATGTGAATTCTAAGACTTCCTAAATCCAAGCCCAGAACTCTATCCATTGGATCACTGAACTACTGGAATTATATTTGATCCTGAAGGCAATAGTGACACACTGGACTTCATTGATTGGGGGATTAATATCAGGAGCCAGACCTACATTAAAAAAAAAAAAAATCTTGGCAGCTCAAAAAAAAAAAAAATGAGTTGAAGTGGGGAAGAAAACAAGGTAAAGAAAGAAATTATAAAACCATTGCTACTGTCCAGATAAGAGATATTGAAGACCTGAGCCTTGATGAGTTATAAGTATGTGAATGGAGAGAAATGGATTTATGCAGGCAAGAGACTTTGTGAAAGTAGAAATGATAAGATGAAGCAATAGATTGAACAAGTAAGTACAAATGATTATCTGGGGTTGACAACAAGGTTTCAGGCCTTCATGACTTTAGAGGAGGTTGGTAACAGAGAAATTCAGAAGAGAAAAAGGTTTGGGGAGAACGAGTTTTTGGACATGTTAATTATAGTTGAGTGATGTATGACTATATGGAATACAAGAGAGAGATTACAGTTGGACATGTAAATCCAGCAAAGAAAAGGAAGTGTTGGATTTGGAATCAGCAAAGCTAGATTCAAACTTGATTCTGCCACTTACATTCTAGGGGGTCCTGAACAAATAAATCACTTCATGATTTATTTTCCCCATCTGTAAAATGAAGTTGAACAATTTTGTTTTTAAGATCCTTTCTAGTTGAACATCTATCATCCTGATTTCTACAATCATTCTACTCTAACAAGCATGAGATACTTTGCTCATTTTGTTCATTATAACATTGTTAGCTATCAGTTTCCAAAATTATTCTCAGAGATAAAGTTATTTCAGTTTAAGAAAGCTATTTTTAGCTGCACATTAAACATGAATAGTAATTCACAGACTCACATTTTTATTTAAAACTTTCTGGTTCAGAACATTACAAAAGTCTATCTAGACTATTTTGTAAAATACCATAACAAAAAAGTCTATCTTTGAAGACTTATTTCATACTATTGCCCTTCATGTATACTGCAGCCAAACCAATTTGTTTTTAGCCCTGATCAGATTCTGCACTTGGTCACAAAATCTCAACTAAGATCCCATCTTCTATTGGAAGCCCTTCCCAATCTGTGTTAATTCTAGTGACTATTCTACATATTTGTTTGCTCTGCCATTAAATTGTGAGCTCCTTGAGACCAGGTAGTAGCTTTTACCTCTTATTATAACCCTGGGACTTAGTACTATGCAGGGTATACAGAAATCACCAAATAAATGTTTATTGACACATTTCTTTCCCTGAACTTAGAATGCCCTTCTTTCTCTATCCTATCTTTTTAAAATTTTTCAATTAATATATTTGATTTAAGCATTTAATTTATCACAGCATCTTTTTTTAATATATACGAATACGTCCTCCAAAATAATCAATCCTCTCCTGTATAATGAGGAAATATTTGCAAAATTCAACCACTAAAATGACCAGATTTAACATTATACGAAAATTCTTCTATTTCCCTTTTAAGGTCCAACAAAAATACCACAGTTCCTAGCATGATATAGTAGATAGAGTGCTAGACTGGAAGTCAATAAAACCTGGGTTCAAATTATACCTCAGATATTGTATCTGACCCTTGTCAAGTCTCACTTTTTTCATCTCTACCACAGAGATAATATTTGTGACATTTGTTTTACAGGGGTGTTATAAAGTTTAAATTAGATGTTTTGTGTAATATATTATACAAACCTTTTATAAAATAATATACAAATGTAATATTTGTATAATATATTGTATAAAGTGCCTATAAGCATGTTATTTTTCTCTTTATAAATCATGGAGAGAGAGTTTCATCAAAGGACTGCTGAGTCACAGTACCTTAGTTCAAATTCTAGCTCTGCTACTTCTTTTGGGCAAGTCACTTACCCTCTGAGTTAAATTGTGCCTTGTTCTCATCCCCCTGAGCACTATTACCCCAACTTCCTTTCAGCTGTACTAGCTAGTATAGTAAGTAGCTATTATAAGATAGCTAGTATAGTAAGTAGTAGTATAAGGTAATTAATATAGTAAATAACTAGTATGGTAAATAGCTGGTATAAAGTAGCTGGTATAAAGAATATAGTAAGTAGTTAGTATAATGTAACATTGCAAAGGGAAACCTAGAAGTCACTTACAAACTATGGCATGAATTAAGGGATTATAACAATTACTTACAAACTGTCTCATAAATTAGGGAGAGCATAGGAGTCTTTGGAAAATGTCTTATAAACTAAGGCCACATCCCTGAGAAGATGTGCTAAATTAGGGGAAACTAGGTAGGCCTTACTGTAAGTGTTTGTGGTCTGTAAACCTCAAATAAACTCTAGACATTTGCAGTGAGACCAGCAGTACACTAACAAACATAATGCTAATGAATTAACTTTGAGATGAGAGTTAATGAATTAACTCTAACATGACATGGATAAGAGTGAATCCATCATCTACCAACAAAACACTATAAAAATGAGACCCAAACTTCTGCAAATTGAGTTCTCATCCATCTGCTAGCTGTCCATGCTGCCCAAGTGCTCTCAATTCCAACCCATAATTAGACAGTTGCTTTCTGTGCCCCCAATTCTCATCTTCATGTCATGCCCCTACAATAACCCCCCATCCCCCAATCCACCTTTGTACCCCTTTCCCACCATTTGTCTCTGTACACTGTCTTATCAAGGTGTGATTGAAGCATTACTCCCCAGTTGTTGCCATTACCATCTTTCCAAATGTTATCTAAAAATAAATAAATGAATAAACTAAATAAAAAAAGATGTGCCTGACCCTTACTTTACCCAGAAGAACTCTTTTATAGTCTTGTTCCCTTAGTCTTAATCTGAGAGTTCCAGAACTAAAACTATAAATTATTCACAAGCTGGTTGCAATAAATTCATAAGTAGAAAGCAAGAGTGAAGAACCAAACTTATGTTCCTTCATAAATCAAATAATAATTCAATAAATTAATTGGCAATTTACTCTCTTTGTGATATGGATTTTGAAAACTTTCTCTCTTCTCTTTCCAGGAAGAAGCCTAATTGGCTATTATCAGATATAATTAAGTCCCAGACCATTCTGTTTGTAGAGACTGATTATAAGAATGGAACTCTATCAGCTCCATTGTCTATTCTCTCAAACCTCAGGTATCTTTAAACAATATTTGAAATATTGATTAGCATGTATTTAGACAGGTCTGGGACCTGTTTGCCGGGAGCATTCCATATGGCTCCTCCTTAATCCCTCATTTAGCTACCAAATTCTTCCCTGGTAGATCTCCTCCTTCCCTGAGAAACTCTTAAGATTGTATTTTCCCTATAAAAGATGAGGAAGATTTTTTTTTAGACTTTCTCAGAACTAAGCCTACTATGAAATTCTCTCTGTCTGTGTCTCTGTCTCTGTTTCTCTGTCTTTCACAGTGTCTTCCCTTTAACAGCATCTTTCTCCTTATTATAACTAACTCCATCATTCTGGTGACCTGGTACAGGAAGAGTCTGACTGCACCTATAACCTCAACATTTTGATGGCCCTAACCTACCACAGACTATACCCCTAACTATATTACACAAATACATGTTCTTCTGTGGTTGTTTGAACAGAGACTATAGAAGAATTGCCACAAATTCCCTATTGCTACTGGGAAAAAAGCACCCCAAAAAAGTGCATGATCTATGGGATCACAACTAATTGGACGAACTAAACAACAAAAACAAGAACAAAAACAGAGCTATGCAAAATCATCAGTCTCACTTTCTCCTCCAGTCATTGAAGTCCAGTGGTGAGAAGAATGGTAAATGCCTTTCTCAATTAAGTTCTTTCTTAGGTCTCACTTGGTCTAAGGCAATACCCATTCAAAGACTAAGGATTAGGTAAGGATTGAGACAAAACATTGGCCTAACTGCCATCACAAAAAAGAGGGCAAGACCCTTATGATTTCTGGCCAGAACAGAAAACAATTCTCTCTTTACATTCATTTTAAATTATTTAAATATAAACAATGAGCCAATGAGTTTAAAGACTTAGTTAAGTAGCTCCATTTGAAACACAAGAGGATTTTTTAAAGCCTGTTTTTCAGAACTGTATTTCAAGAAATCAGAAAGGAAAATGCACAAGACAAAAAATAAATTGTCCCAGCTTTGGAGGTGGGGTAAGGGAATAATAAAAATAAATAAGGTACAGACTGACAAAGAGAAAAAAAAACTTGATGCACAAATTGTTCTTCAGTGGTTCTTCCTAGGAATCCTTCATAAAAGGCTTAAATCCACTTACACAGATTCGAGTAAACATTGATTTCATGATAAAGAGCTTATTAAACTAAGTCCAAGTCTACAAAGTTACTGACTTAGAAATATTGGGTTCCAGGATGGGATAAACCTTAGAAATAACCTAATAATAAGTAACATTTATATAGTGCTGTACTAATTACGGGGCTAAGTACTTCACAAATATCTCATTTGATTTTCACAGCAATATTGGGAGGTAGGAGCTATTATTACCCCAGTATTTCTCAGAGTGTGGTCAACAGATTCTTAGATGTCCCTGAGCCTTTTTCAAGGGATCTTTCTACTAGGTCAAACTGTTTTCATAAGAATACTAAGCATCATTTGCTTATTAATAACATATTCAGGGGGGAGGAAGGGAAAGGAAGGAGGCTGGAACCAAGATGATGGATAATAAGCAGATAGGACATTGCCTGAGCTTTCCCAGGCTTCCCTTAGAATCAACACTAAATCAAGCCTCTAAACAGATTTTTGGAGTTACAGAACACATTGGAGTGTAATAATTTTCCAACTTAAGGCATCTTGGAAATGCTTCAGGAATGCTCTATCTTATTGGTCAGGAAGAAATGTGGCCTAGTGCAAGCATAGCACAGAAAAGTCCAGTGGCCTGATGTGGAAAATTTAGAGGGAAGCACTTAAGCAAAATACAATAGCAGTGGTTACTTCGATCTACTTCAGAAGGCCAAATCAGCAGTGAGACTTCCAGTGCAATCACAGAAGGCAAATTGTGAGCCCCTGAACCTTAGCATAACAGGAGGTACTTGGCCAGGCCATTCGGCACAGTGGGAAAGCCTGCAGCATCACCGGCTCAAGCACAATCAATGAGAAGTTCCTGTCACTTTTCAGAGGAAGCTTGGGACAATTTCCTTTGTACCCTAAAAGCAGATCTCAATCTTTAAAAATGAGCAAGGAGAGGAATAAGAATTCTGACCATAGAGAGCTACTATGGATTCAGGAAGGTCTAGAACATAAACCTAGAAGAGGATAATCAAGGCAAAATGGCTGCAGCTGAAGCCTCAAAGGGGGATATGAAATCATCTCCAATTCAAAGGCTCTCTCAGAACCATTCAAAAGGGAACTTAAAAGAGAGAGAGAAGAAAAATGGGGGAAAGAAATGAGAGTGTTGAAGGAGAATTATGAAAAAAAATTTTTGACAGGGGAAAGTCAGCCCCTTGGAAAAGGAAGCACAGAAATTAACTGAAGAAATCAACTCCCTAAAAAAAAAAAAAAAAATTGATGAAATGGAAAAAATGTATATTGAAGAAAACAACTCCTTAAAAAATAGAAATGGTGAAATGGAAAAAAAATACACTGAAACAATAACTCTCTAAAAGTATAATTGGCCAAATGCAAAAAAAAAAAAGTAAAGAAAATAATTCACTAAAAATTATTATTGAACAAAAAGAAGAAAAAAAGAATGTCTCAGTGAGACATAATCAATCAAACAAAACTCTCCCCAAAATAAAATTAAAAAATAGAAGAAAATGTAAAATACCTCACTGACAAAACGACTGACCCAAAAAATAGATCCAGGAAAGATAATCTAAGAATTATTGGATTGCCTGAATTCCACGATGAAAAAAAATTTTTTTTAAAGAGCCTAGGCAAACTCTTTCAAGAAATCATCAAGGAAAACTGCCCTGATATCCTAGGACTAGAAAGTAAACCAATCATTGAAAGAATTCAACCACTTCTGAAAGAGACCCAAAATGAAAATTCCAAGGATCACTATAGCTAAATTCCAGAATTATCAGATCAAGAAGCAAATGATGCAAGCAGCCAGAAAAAAAATCACTTCAAATATTGAGGAACCACAATCAGGATTACCAAGACTTAACAGCTTCCACATTAAAGATTGGAAGAGCCTAGAATAAAATATTCTGGAAGGCAAAGGAGCTTGGACTACAACCCAGAATTAACTACCCAGAAAAATTAAGTATTATCTTTTAGGGGAAAAGATATTCAATAAAATAAGGTATTTTCAATCATTTGTGATGAAAAGACCAGAACTGAATAGAAAATTTGATATCCAAATACAAGCCCCAAGAAAAGCATAAAAAAAAAAGGTAAACAGAAGAAAAAAGTTTTTAAAGGTTAAAATGTTTATATTCCTATATGGGGGAAAGATAGGTGTAACTCTTGAGAACTTGTCTTTATCAGGGCAGTTGGAAGGGGTATATTTAGAGTATGTAGTTATGAGTTGACTTTAATGTGATGACATAAAAAAGAAATTAGGAATAGAAAAGGGATTATACTGGAAGAAGAGGAAAGAGGGGGTAAAGTGGGATAAATTATGCCACATGAAGAGGCACAAAAGACATAATTAAGGGAAAGAAGGGATGGGAATGAGCATTTTTTGAACCTCAATTTCATCAAATTTGGCTCAAAGAGACAATATCTATGTATTTAGTTTGGTATAGAAACTTGCTTCACCTACAGAATAAGAGGAAGAGAAAGAGGAAAAGAAAGGGAGAAACGAATAGAAGGGAGGACAAAATGAAGGGCTGGTTCAATATAAAGAAAACTATCAGCATAATTGCCTAAATTATCACTCTTTGCAGTCCTTTTTATAGCGGCAAGGAACTGGAAATTGAGTGGAGTACCATCAGTTGGGGAATAGCTAAATAAGTGGTGGTATATGAATGTAATAGAATATTATTATTCTATGAGAAATGACGAGCAGCCTGATTTCATAAAAATCTGGAAAGACTCACATGAACTGATGCTAAGCAGAGTGAGTAGAAACAAGAGAACATTGTACACAGCAACAAGTGATGATCAACTATGATGGACTTGACTCTTTTCAACAATGAAGTGATTCAAGGAAGCTCCAATAAATTTATGAGGGAAAGAGCCATCCATATCCACAGAGAGAACTATGGAGGCTGAATATGGATCAAAGCATAGTGTTTTCATCTTTTGTTGTTGTTTGCTTTTTTTTTCTCTCACAATTTGATTTGATTTTTCTTGTATAACATGACAAATATGGAAATATGTTTAGGAGAACTGCACATTAGATTTCTTGCTGGAGGAGGTTGGGAGAAGGAAGAAAAAATTTGAAACACAAGGTTTTGCAAAGGTGAATGTTAAAACTATCTTAGTTTTAACAATATAAAAATAAGTAAAAATAAAAAGCTATTAAAAATAAATATATATATATAATAATTTTTTTCAAATTACATATCTCTGTAAGGCTGGATTTTCTTTTTATGCTTCAATCAAAATGGCATATCTTGCCAGATGAAAACAAGATCAAATATGAGAATCCATGTGTTTTTTATTAAGCTAGATATCAGAGAAATTGAGCAAATAGGTAAAAATACTGTTAATCTCAATAAATTGCTATTGTTTTTAAAAAATACTTATTTTTAATAAAAATATTATTCTAAACAAATTAATAAATATTTTAAACTGTATAATTTAAAAGATCCCATATGATATATATTGATACACATAACCCACACAACTAATTATTACTATTATTAAAAGGATAAGTTATTATTTTTATGATTGTTAATAACTAATCACTTTAAGAGCATAAAGGAGTTCTGAGACCAAAAAGTTTCAGTCATTGACCTAGCCCAATCCCTTAATTTTGCAGAAGAATTTGAGGCCCTGTAAGGTCAAGGGATGTGCCTTTAGCTAGGGGCATATAATTAATAAGAAGCAGAGCTTCTTCACTAGCCAGATGAAAGAGTAGCAAAGAGACCGAGTACCTTTATTCCCTATAAACCCTAATCCTTCACTGAAGGAAGAGACTTGAAAATGAATCTGGACTGTGATTTAAAGCTAGAGCTTTAGATTCCAAATTATTCAGAACTCTTGCAATTAAATTATAGCTGCCATTCCTGCAATTCACATAGAAAGAAATATTTCTTTTGCTCAAATTAAGGAAATGTTGCTTTGAAATATCTAGGCTAAGGTCTGAAAAGTTTTAATTCATTGGGAAATCTCTCAAATTATATCCTTCACTTGAGTCATGGGGAGATAAACAAGCAGCACATCATACAAAGTGAAGACAAAACTAAAACCCTGACCTTTCCCTAGTCCAGGTGCTCAGAACCTCACACTTAGATTCCTACAATAATTCCCAGTCTAGTTTCCCATTTTCTTATATGTGTGTGTGTGTGTGTGTGTATGTATGCATATATATGAGAAAGAGAGAAATATTCCTCTATGATTCCTGTTTCCTTATGAGAAAGAGAGAAATATTCCTCTATGATTCCTGTTTCCTTTTCCTTTATAGAAATGGGCAATGGAGTCATCTCTGGTGACCTAAGAAATAACTTCCTCTTGCCATATAATCTAGAATATTTCATTCAGCCTCTGCATGAGCACTGCACCCCCTTGCCTTGTAGATATCTACTTGGATGGAATCAGAGCCAGATGCTTTGCCACTCAAGAGAGTCTTGATGACATTTAAAACTTCTTCTTCAGTTGGAAGTTCTACTAGAGAGGGATTTACTACAACCTTAGGTTTCCAGTCAATGACTTTAGTATTGGTTGGTGATAATATGTTGTAAACACTATGGAAGTGTTCAGCCCATCTTTCCAGGATCTTCCGTATCAATGACAAGTGTGATTCCATCACAGCTAAATAAGTGAGATGCAGCAAAGATCTTTGGCCCACAGTCTTTAGGACATCTCAGAAGCTCTTTGGATTGTTGCTGTCTGTGTAAAATTGAATCTCATTTGCTTTCTTAACTGAGCCAAGAATCCTTCATCTCACTAAGTTTTACTTCCACTTTACTTTTGCTAATTAAACACTATTATTAGAGATGGAGGAGTTATTTTGCTAGTAAAACTTATGGAATTATTTCTCATTTACTAGCTTCTGAATTTCCTTATTCTTTTCATCAAGCCAATTTTGATGTTTGTGAGTGTTCTGGCCCAGATGAGCAAATGCATAGCTGTACACCAAGTCCCTGAAAGCTATCGACTCCTACAGAGCCATTGGTCATAGTAAATGGAGAAATGTTAAATTCACTTATTCTAATTAAATACTTTCCAGGGATGAGCACATAGATGATGAGACTGATACACTCATTGCCAGAACTAGCTCAACATTTGGAAGGCTCCAAAAGAAAGTATGAGACAGAAGAGCTATCAGGCTACTACCAGCCTGAAGGTCTACAGAGCTATTGTGCTGACTTCATTGTTAAATGTCTATGAAACCTGAGCAATCTTTCAGTGCCATGCCAGAAATTGATTAGCTTTTATTTGAATTGTCTTAGGAAGATTCTAAAGGCAAGGTAAAATATTAGCACTGAGATCCTTTCTAGAGCTGAATTGCCAAGCATTCAAACTCTACAGCAGAGAGTACATTTCCAATGGATTGGACATTTAGCTTGAATGTCAAATGCACATTTACCTAAGAGACAATTTTATAGAGATCTCACTCAAGGCAAGCACTCACATAATGGCCAGAAGAAGATGTGCAAGTTATCTCTATTTCCTAACCTTCCCCCTCTGTAAAGTCTCCTTGGAACATATCAGATATCGTGTCCTCTGAAAAGATATATAAAGCCACATATTATCTATTATGCTCATTTGACATGGAACACAATTCAAGACTTTGAAACATACATGATTTCTTAGGTGAAGATGTTTCCTTTTCTGTATCACAATACGTAGGTGTTTTTTAGATACTTGCATGAGTTATTATAGCAAAAAAATATATATTTAGTTTTTTAAATCATCACTTCATATCAAATCTTCTTATGATTAATTTCTCTGAAGTTAGCTAGAAGTTAGCTAACTGGTTCTTGAATGAGTTGTTCAAGCTTGATGGGACCTCCTCATGCTAGAGATTCTCTGATATATCCTTAAAGAACTCACAGTCACATTCACATCATGAGGCATCAGGAAAAATTGTTAGTAAAGGCCATATGTTACCCTGTCTTATTTTTGTAACCCAGAGTTCAAACCTACATCATTCTCAATTGTCTCTTCTCATTAGTGGAGAGGAAGATAACCTGATACCTGCCTAAGGGATGTTATTGTTTTTCAGTCATTTTTCAGTCATGTCTGACTGTTAATGACATCATTGGGGTTTTCTTGGCAGAGATAGTGGAATGATTCTGCCATTTCCTTCTCTACCTCATTTTACAGATGAGGAACCACGGCAAACAGTGACTTATTCAAGGTCACACAGCTATTAATTTAAGGTCAGATTTAAACTCAAAAATGAGTTTTACTAACTCCAGTTTCAGCATTCTATCCACTACTCTCCTGCCAAGGGGTAAAATTGACGTAAAAAGCTTAGGGAAAAAGAGGCCTTTTTTGCTTCCTGCTTTGAGAGAACAGACATTTAGTTCTATACCCTATTTGGAGAAAAATTGAGAGACAGAGATAGATAGAGACAGATATTTAGGGAAATCTGGTTCCCCTACATAACCCTGCTTTCCAGTTGCCTCCTTTTGGAATGTTTTCCTTTTGCTGAAATTGGATATTCTGTCTCTGTTTCCTTTTATGTTTCTTTTTTCTCTCTCTCTGTCTATCTCTATATATCTGTCTCTATCTCTGCATGTGTTTCTCTGTTGTTGTCTGTCTCTCCTGAGTTATCTCACTCCCAATGGGAGTCTTCATTGTGTATTGTCTACTCAATTCTAATATGTATAACTTCTTTTATTTCAGTTTGCTATTTGTTTGGATAAATGAGTTATTTGGAAGGAAGGAACCAAGTTTTCAGATATATCATATTTCTTCTTCTTTAAGAGACCCTGGAAATTCTTTGAATCCAAAAATCATTTCCCTTAAACTAGCACTATTTAGAGGGACATATAAGTATAACTCTAGTGTGATATCCCTAATCGAGGAGAGTTGAGTGGTCAACCTTATAACTCTAATTCCCTCCTTGTCTCCAGACAAGAATTAAAGTCTCTTTGGAAAGGGGTGGGAATTGTAATGTTCTGGTTAGCTTTCTGGAGGTCTTGGGACCAGTCTTCATTTTAGGAGAATAATGACCACAAAAATAGTCAGGAATAAAGTACAAAAGTTTTTATTGTCTCCTTCACAGTCTGTCTCCTTTACCTGGGGCTTGGCTAGCTTTCTGGGGTTCTAGCTTTCTGGAGGGCCTTCACACAGGCCTTGGTCTCAGTGGAGAAATGAAGGAGGACAGGTCAGCCACTATGATGGTGGGAGATGGAATGTCTCTCTCCCGGTCTTTGTTGGCTCATATATACTCTATTTTAAGTACATCATCGTAGGTGTCAGTCTTGTAGAATAGATGTCAATCTTGTAGAACTATATTAAGTACTAAGTACTTGTAAACTAGAGAATAATTATCTTAATTCTATTGAGTTAATACTTTGTTGTAAGATTAAATCAGTCATACTGTAACTAGAGAACTATTCATCACCATGCTAAACTAGATAGCCATTGTCTTATCAATTCCACTGAGTTAACACCTTCTTTCAAGTATTCTTCAGAGTTCTGCCCTTTACAGGGAATATCCAGAAAAAGAATTGATGGACTCTGATTGCAGATCAAAGCATACTATTTTTACTTTATTTATTTTTTTCATGTTTGTTTTCCCCCTTGTTCCATTCCTTTTTCTCCAGCATGACTAATATGGAAATATTATGTTTTTGTGATTGCACATATATAAGCTATATCAAATTGCTTATTGTCTTAAGGAGAGGGAAGGGGAAAGAAAGAAGAAAAGGAAGAAAAATTTGAAATTAAAAAAAAATTTTAATGAATATTAAAAATTAACTTTACATGTAATTGGAAAGAATAAAATACTATTTTTTAAAAAAGGAACGAGGTGAGGGAAAATACATACACAATATGTGTTTGTGTGCATACATATGTGTGTATGTACAGATACATATATACCTTGTTTAGGCAAACCCATGTGGACAATCATACAACCTACATGAACCATACATACCATACATCCTGTTAGTCAACTTTTCACATGAACATGTCTTACTTCCTCCAGCTTCTTGACATTCTGAAACGTTTTATACATTTTGTCATTTGTTCATTCAAACATTTACTAATTCAACAATCATTTATTAAGTATCTACTCTGTGACATACATTGTACTAAGAATAGAAAGAGAAAAAAATGAAACAATTTCTGTCCTTAAGGAGCTTATATTCTATCAGAGGAAAATGACAACTATACAGAAAATTAAAGAAAATTTAGATTGGGAGGTAATGAGAGCTTGAATCAAAGTAGGAGCTTTAAGAGCAAAGAGAAGTGATTGGATTTTTCAGAAATTTGTAGATGCAGAAATAGCAAGATCTGGGAATAATGTGGAGTGACACACAATGCCAAAGTTACAAACTCAAGAGACTGGAAGACAGTAGGGTCTTCAATATAAAATAATATTTAGAAGAAGAAAAGGTTTATAGGGAAAAGATAAGGAGCTCTGTTTTTTTGACATGTTAAGCTTAAAACAGTATAGGATTAACCTAGGTTCAGAGGGTTTTGCTTTCAACATGCAGAGACTTAAAAAAAAGGGAGAAATACAGAAGTTTATTACTGCTCAGAACTTTGATTTAAACAAGATATAAGAAAAGAGAAAACATAGCATAAAAGTAATGTGCAATTAACAAACATGGTGATCAATACAGTAGAAGAAGACAATATAAGAAACAGACAACACGCGGTATACATCATCATCACTACAAGGAAACACCAACATCTGAATTCCTTGACTGGGTGACTCCACAGCTATTCAGAGTCTTAAGTGGGAGGCATTGTTAGGCAAGTTGCACAAGGTTTCCTAACTGAATTATCAAAGTGTCTTTCCACTAAGGGATGGAGAGGTTTTGATAGGCTAATAACAAAGAAGGCAATACACTAATACACAATACACTATTCTCATTTGATTCATGACTCTTCAGACAAAGCATCCCCCTCAGGAACAGAATACTCCATAGCAAGAGGCTCACCAAGGAGAAGATTTGTTCATTCCTTTAGAAGAATTATGTTTATTCCAGAAACTGGCCAAGTTTCTGGAGTAAATACAGGCCTGTCATAAAGGATATTCATTAATTAAGACACCAAAAGGGTGGCCAATCTTTCTAATGCTTCCTAAGATTTTATCAGATAACTGATATGGGAACACATTCCAAAGTTCTTAGGAAATTTACATAAAGACATGCCAGAGGACTCCTCACTAGGATTCCTTACAGATGTCTCCTGCAATCCAGTGTGAAATGTTCAATAGGCAGTTGGTGATATGGGATTGAATGGAGTTCAAGGAAGAGACTGAAGGATAGTGCATATTTAATCTTTATCAGATTGCTTATCATGTTGAGGAGAGGAGAAGTAAGGGAAGGAGGGAGAACAATTTAGAACACTAAGTTTTACAAAAATGAATGTTGAAAACTATTTTTACATGTATTTGGAAAAACAAAATACTATTGGAGGAGACTGAGACTGAATGTACAGTTGATTCTGCTTATTCATGGTAGTTATAGTGTACAACTCTTCTCAAACATTGAATTAGTGACTCTGATTCATTCATTGTGGCTGTGTATTCATAAAGACAGTTGCTCATGTCTGGGATTTAATTTTGCTGCTGAAATACTTCTTTGCTTTAAGATTACAAATTAATATCTCCTTCCTAGAGCAATTCCTGATTTCTACCTGGCCTCCATCAAAAAGTGAGATCTTCCTCTTCCATGTATCCTAGAGCTCTCTCTGTTTCTGAATCTTTCTTTTACCTTTCTCATTTTCTACCTTGAATTTTTCTTATTCATGTGTACTAAAATGTGAACTCTTTGAAAGAAAAGACTCTCGTTCTTCTTTTTTTCCCCAGAACTAAGCATTGTGCTTTGCATATAGTAAATGCTTAATAAATGTTCTTTTATGTTATTCATTTATCTATATGGTATGACTGTCCATGTAGTATGACATCCATGTCCTTATGGGCAAGGACAAGACAGTTTTTGGATTTTGCCTTGTTGTTTTTAATTGTCATTCTTTTGTATCATTGCTAGCACATATTGAGAATAGTTTGCTGAGTTGAATCTTCAGAGGCAGACATTCATTAATAGGGAAGAATAATCCTACTGTAATAATAATGTCCTTCTTCAGTACTGACTTTTTCACCCCCTACCAAATAGACTAATCACTTTACATGTATGTGTTCATTTACCCAGTTTATCACAAGTTATAGAATCAAAAATTTAGAAGTGAAAGGGACCCTCATTTTATAATCAAGAAAACTGAAGGCCAAAAAGTGAAATATTCTGCTCAAAATCATCAGATACAGGATTGAAACTCACATTGCTGTTCTCTTCCATTATATCATACAGTTTAGTTTAAAGAACACAAGATAGAGTAGAGAGAATCACTATGTCTGGATACTGTGTAACCATAAGAAAGTCAGTTAATTCGTCTGATTCTTCTATTTCCTTATCTATAAAATGAAAATAATAGCTAAGGTTCTTTCTAATACTAAATTTCAATTATAATATGAGACAATGTAAAATCCATGGAGGAACAGAGAATTAGTGGAATAGCCCTAAATAAGAAATAGAGATATAAACTATTTTTTGTGATACTATAAAACATTTAACCACAAATTTCAATCAGTCAGTGATCAAACACTGATTAAGTATGGTGCAGGAACACTGTGGTACGAATATAAAAGAAAGAAAAAACATTTTATAATGAGGTTTAATAAATATATAGAGTTGGAAAGAACATTAGAAATAATTTGTTGTAAATTCCTCCGCATCACATTATGAATGAAGAAATGGAGGCCCAGAGAGATGAAGTGACTTACATTATTTCTTTTTTTTTTATTTTATTAAAACTTTTTGTTTACAAAACATATGCATGTGTAATTTTTCAACACTTTTTGTTCCAAATTGGCAAAACTTTTTGTTCCAAATTTTTCCCTCCTTTCCTCCACCTCCTCCCCTAGATGGCAGATAATCTAATACATGTTAAATATGTTAAAATATATGTTGAATCCAATATACATACATATTTATACAGTTATCTTGCTGCACAAAAAAAATCAGATCAATAAGGAAAAAAAAAAAACCTGAGAAAGAAAACAAAATGCAAGCAAACATCAGCAGAAAGAATGAAAATGCTATGTTGTGGTCTACACTCGGTTCCCAATGTCCTTTCTCTGAGTATAGATGATTTTCTTCATCACTGAATAATTGTAACTGGTTTGAATTATCTCATTGTTAAAGAGAGCCATGTCTTTCAGAATTGATCATCTTATAGTCTTCTTATTGCCACATATAATGATTTCTTGGTTCTGCTCATTTCACTTAGCATCAGTTCATGTAAGTCTCTCCAGGCCTCTCTGAAATCATCTTGCTGGTCGTTTCTTATAGAACAATAATATTCCATAACATTCATATACCATAATTTATTTAGCCATTCGCCAGCTGATGGGCATCCATTAAGTTTCCAGTTTCTTGTCACTACAAAAAAGGCTGCTACAAACATTTTTGCACATATGGGCCCCTTCCCCTCCTTTAAGATTTCTTTAGGATATAAGCCCAGTAGTAATACTGCTGGATCAAAGGGTATGCACAGTTTGATAACTTTTTGAGTATAGTTCCAGATTGCTCTCCAGAATGGCTGTATGCGTTCACAATTCCACCAACAATGTATTAGTGTCTCTGTTTTCCCACATCCCCTCCAACATTCCGCATTATCTTTCCCTGTCATTCTAGCCAATCTAGCCAAGGTGTGTAGTGGTATCTTAGAGTTGTCTTAATTTGCATTTCTCTGATTAATAATGACTTAGAGCATCTTTTCATATGTCTAGAAATAGTTTCAATTTCTTCATCTGACAATTGTCTGTTCATATCCTTTTACCATTTATCAATTGGAGAATGGCTTTAATTCTTATAAATTTGAGTTAATTATCTATATATTTTAGAAATGAGGCCTTTATCAGAACCTCTGATTACATTATGTCTTGCAACTCACACTGTCATATCTGCAATGCAATCCAGTGCTATTTCCTTTATCCAACCATTTCTTGTACCTCGTCCTCAAAATGTCAAAATCCAGGTTGGGAGATGGACTATCCATTGGGGAAATGATTTGTTAGTAGTACCTTAGTAAATAAATCAGGAAGCATAGCACCTAATTAATAACTGAATTTCTGAAAGTTTATGAAAGAGTCAGTTGTGATTTAGTTTCCTGAAGATATTAAGCTGGAGACCGAATGAAGAAACCATGGAGAAAGGGGAAAAATATACAAACACACTCAATCAGGCTTTACTTGGCTGAAACTGAGCATCAAAGCGTAGGTAGAAGGAAGGAGAAATGTAATTAAAAAGATGGGAGGGAAAAGTTGATGGAAGATCTTAATATTCTCAGAATTATGAGACTTTGCAAATTCTTGAGCAGGGATATGAAAGGACAGAAAAGATGTCTTGGCAGATGACTCTCACAGCTGCACGAAAGACAGATTGGAGCAATGAAAGACAAAGGTTTGGGAAATTGGCCAGAAAGGCGTTACAGTTGTCTAGGAGTGAGGGAATGAGGAAATAGAAAGGGAGGGGTTCCATAAAAGATATTGCAGAAGTAAAATCAACAATATGGAGTTGCATGTTCTATATGAATGGAGAAATACATTATAATAGTGGAATGGTTTATCAAGCACGTAGTCATCATCTTTTCTATTTCCCTTTAGCGGGCATACAGCCCTGACCCACCTCACCTAGAGATCTTAAAACCTGTCTTTCATCCACAGGTGCAAGATGATGAATCTGGGACAGTACTAAAAACAAAATGGCTGAACACAGTCATAAGTAAGAATTCTGGCATCAAAAATACATTCAAAAGAGCAAGATTTAGATGGAAGGAAATAGGATAGTATGACCTCTCCTTTTTAAAGTTGAGGTAGACTAAATATAAAATCAGTAGGAATATTTTGTCTTCACTTAAAAATTATTGATTAACTGAGGATATTGAGGAATTGGGAAACCAAGAGTGTAAGGGTTAGGGTTTTTGTTATTTAATTATTTTAGTCATGTCTGACTCTTTGTGACCCATTTGGAGTTTTCCTGACAAAGTTTCTTTCTCCAGGTCATTTACAGATAAGGAAACTGAGGCAAGCAGGGTTAGGTGACTTGCCCAGAGTCACAAAGCTAATGTCTCAGAAGTTCAAATGAGCAGTCCTCTATCCACTGTGCCACTTACCTGTCTCTGGAATTAGGATAGAAAACACTATAAGCCAGATATTATATGTATTGCAGTAAAAGCTGATGAGATCTAGATGGGAAAGGATGGACTTTATTATCATTCAGCACCCTTCTTCTCTTAGTCCTATACTTTTCTTCTTCCCTCACTTCTATAATTTCCTCCTTCACCTCCACATTTCTCTTTCTCCTCTTCCTCACAATTACTCCAAGATGGCACTCCTATCTTCCAACTTAATGCATTTTTTAAATTATTATAGCTTTTCATTTACAAATATATGCATAGGTAATTTTTCAGCATTGACAATTGAAAATCCTTTTGTTCCAACTTTTTCCCTCCTTCCCCCCACCCCTTCTCCCAGATGGCAGGCTGATCAATACATGTTAAATGTTTCACATTTACAGTTAAAGTTACTATTTCTGTATTTCCTGCCATCCTAACATCCCCAGATTATGCTTTTATTTTTCTTGCCCCCGTCTTACCCCCTTCCCTAGTATTAAACTTATGGGTTCCACTTGCATCATACAGCTCTCCCTTTTTAGGATCCCTCCCTCCTCCCTTTGAATCCCTTCCCCTTTCCTGTACCCTTCCCTTATTAGTCTTTTTCCTTTTCCCTTTTCCTCTCCCACTTTTTAATGAGGTGAGAGAAGATTCTCTGTAAAACAAATATGTCAATTATTTCCTCTCTGAGCCAATTATGATGAGAGTAAGATTCATACAAGGTTCCTCTCCCTCTCTAAGTTCCCTCAGACATGATAGGTTTGCTTTGCCTAATCGTGGGATGTAGTTTCCCTCTTTTTAAATCCCCTTTCCCCTTTTTCTGATACTATCTCCTTTCCATTTCTATTTCCCTTTTTTTTTAATGTTATATCAGTAAAATCAAATTATACATGTGATCTTTATGTATATCCACGACAGAAATATAGTTCTCAAGAGTTCCTTTTACCTTTTTCTGCTTCTCTTGAGTTCTATGGTAGGAGATCAAATTTTTTGTTTAGATCTGGGTTTTTCCTTAGAAACAACTGGAATTCCTCTGTTTCATTAAATGTTCACCTTCTTCCATGGAAGAAAATACTCAGTTTAGCTGGGTCAACTGCATGCATTTTTACCGTCCATCCAGTATACCCAAAATTTTCTTTCTTCATTTTTACCTCTTGGCTTCCTTTGCTTTCTTCAGATTCCAGCTAACATACTATTTCCTGCACAAAACCTGCCCTAATCCTCCTTTCTGCTCATGTTTACCTCTTTAAATGATCTACACTTTACCCCACATGTATCTTGTTTGTATCTGGTGGTTTTCATGTTGTCTTCCCTATTAAGTTGTGAACTCCTAGGAAACAGGAACTGTCTTTTGCCTCTCTTTGTACAGTGTTCTTAATATATATTACAGTGACTGACATATAGTAGGAGCTTAATAAGTACTTACTGATAGACTTTTCTTTCCTTAAACCTAAATGTCTCTACTCCCTCAAGTTTTACATTTCATTTTTCTAATATAAACACAAAATTTCCATCCCCTAACTAACCTTTCAATCACTCTTACCATGGTATCACATATTATCTTGAATTGAGACAATATATAAAAATAGGAAGGACCTAGCAAATGGGAAAGACTGTCTATTTGTTCAAAAATCTTCATTTTAATTTTAATTTTTTTCAATTAACAAGCATTTATCAATGCTTATTAACAAATACAAGGCTTGGCACATAATAGATGCTTTAAATATGTTCATTATAAATAAATCTCTTCTTCCCTTCTGCTGAAAATAAGAAAAATGAAACTCTTGTAAGAAATAAACATTGTGAGGCAAATCAAATTCATGCATCAATTTGTCAAGAAACATCTTATTCTGCATTTTGAATCCCTCACCTCTTGGGGAGGAGGTGGGTAGCATACTTCAGCACTGATCCTCTAGAAATATGTTAATCATTGTACTGCTAAGAGTACTGACGTCTTTCAGAGATGTTTTTTCTTCACAATGTTGTAGTCATAAAAATTATTCTGCTCTCTTAACTCAGATTGTACTCACTTTGCCCTTCATCAGCTCATACAAGTCTCCTTGGGACATTTTCAAAGCTAAGAAAGATACTTTCCTGATTAGGTTACTCTAAATTTAGTTCAAAGTGGGAAGACAAACTTAAATAAACTTTATAAACACTATATGCTCCCAAGGATTGTGAAAAATTTTAGCAAATAGTCATCCTTATCATCGCCACACCCATACTTGAAATATTTCCAATTTGGTAGGATTCGCCTAACTTGCATTTTGCTTAGAAAAGTTTGGAGAGACCAGTCACCTTTACAGCATGAGAAGACATCAGGGTGAGACTCAAAAATGGCGGCCCAGAAAATGGCCTGCATAACTGTTACCCAAAGATATAGTGAAAAGGAGAAATGAAGTTGAAAAGATGGAAGGGAAGAATTGATGGAAGATCTTGATATTTCTCAGAATAATGAGGCTTTGCAAATTCTTGAGCAAGAATAAGAAAAGAGAGAAAAGATGTCTTGGGAGATGATTCTTGTATCTGCATGAAAGATAAATGGAAGCAATGAAAAATGAAGGTCTGGGAGATTAGCCAGAAAAATATTGCAGTTGTCTAGGAGTGAGGCAATGGGGAAATAGAAAGAGAAAAGGAAAATAGAGAGAAGAAGGAGTTAGGTTTAGAGAGATTCATCATTTTTTTTCCACAAAAAATATAAGAAACTATCTAATATGTTATTATAATGACAACTGATATTCTTATATGAGCTTATATTTTACAAAGCACTTCAGGTATCTCTTCTATATTAACTTTATGATTTAGTAAGGTAGGTTCTACAGATATTATTATCCTCATTTTACAGATAAGGAAACTGAGGCCTAGAGAGGGTCAGGGACATAGTGATACCATATGGAGTATTCTTCTTTTAATCAAGAAAATATGAGTTCAACTGATGCTAAATCAAGTGAGTAAAACCAGGAGAACATTGTACACAGCAACAAGATTATGTGATGATCAACTGTGATGGACATGGCTCTTTTCAACAATGAGGTGATTCAAGTCAGTTCCAATAGAGTTGTTTTGTTTTGTTTTAATAACTTTTTATTGACAGAAGTTCCAATAAAGTTGTGAATGGGCCTGATCAAATGAAGTATTTCTCAGTATTGAGTCACAGGATCCCTGTTCCCAGAACTAGGATCCTGGGATGGGGGTGGGGGTGGGGGGAGGTGAGGGGAAGGGGAGGGAGAAGAGAGGGGGATGTCACATGATCTCTGGAAGGATGAACTTTGAATCCTGGGATACAACAAGTTGTAGGAAGTGACATGACCTGTGGGAGGTAGCCATCATTGGTGACCATTGGTCAAGGATGGTTACATCCTTTTAGTCTATCCAATGAGAAGGCTTGGGTCTTTTGCTTTTAAGTTCTGGACAAGGTAGAAGCTGGCCAGGTTCCAGGAGCACATGGCAGATTTGAGATGGCTCTCAGGTGTGTCTGGGTCTCTCCCTGCAGGGATTAAATAAATACTTTCTCTTTGTACCTGAAAATATCTCTGATTAGGTAATTGGGAAAGGGGGTCTTGCACCTGTCCCACACAGTTTATGGGAGCTTGTCCAGGATCTGTGGCTTCCTAGAGAGATGACTTGGATCCTGATTCAAGGTAGACACCAGGTTGGGTTCTCCAACTGACCTTGAGATCAGACTCTCAGCCTCCCTCTCTGTGAAAAATGGGCCTAGGAGAGATACTCAGATACAAAAAGAAGGCACACAAGCCTTCGAAGATGAAGCTTAGGTAAGAGAAAGCCAGGTAACTTAAACATGATTTATCCATAGAGGCACTGTCTGTTAATGTGCCCTTGATCTATCCTTGTGGGCCTTGGGGTAGGGGTCTTAATCCCCAGATTAAGGGATTCTGTTAACAGCACAGGATGGGGGTGCTCTATAGTTGGCTAGAAAGATAGGCAACTCCTTCTGACCCTGTCTGCCAAGCCACCCTGGCGGAGTCAGTTGTGCATCTGCTGAAGACCAGGGGATGAAATTGGATGCTCTGAGAGGGGGCAGTCCAACTCAAATCTTCAGAGCAAAAGGAAAAAAAAAAAAAAAAAGGTGCATTTGAGTATTTCTGTTGTATGTGGGAAAGCGGAGAGGGAGGGTCCTTCCATGTTATTTTTGTCTGTTTGTCTTTGTGCAAAATGTCTTTGTCATGTTTGTTCTGTGAGCTAGAATTTGTTGAGGAAAAAAAAAAGAGAAAGGTCTGACCTTTCTGTAAGTTCCAAGTCTGGCCAAAATTGGAGCTTTAGGAAAAGTCCATTGGGAATAATGATTGGGGAACTTGGCAACTGGTCATTTCAAAATTCCAAAGCAATTCAATTAAATTGGGGGGATTGTGCAGAGAGTGAAGATAGTTTCTTTCTTTTCCTTCTTCATTCCCAGTCTGCAGCAGGGGCCAGAGGGAGAGAAAGAAAATATGTTTAATCACTTTAGTGAAATTTATTGAGATAAGTAATTTTATATTATTGGGAATTTAAAGCTGTATTTGATTGGATTTTAAGTTAAAATATAGGTTATTAAAGCAAAATGCCAGTAGATTACCTTAGGAGAGGTCATGTTTGTATCTCCCTACTTAGATGGTATGTAAGTACCATCTCCTCCTTCCTTTAAGTGTGGTGCAGCTCCTTGCTGATTCACACATTAATTGCTTATACTGCTTAAAGGAACAGCCTACATTTACATGGTGTTAATAACTGAATGTTTTATTTTTATTTTTCAAGTCTATAGCTGCCCTAAGAAGTTTGTTGGAACCATAAGTTTTCTGAAAGTAATTTATTTCTACTAAGGTATCCCATCTGTCTTCAGCAAATTATTTAATGTTTATTTAAGTGAATAATGGTCTTCTTGTTTAAGGAATATGATAACAACAACAACCAAAAAAAAAAAAAAAAAAACCTAGAGCAGAATTTTAATCTGATCTGATAATTTGATAGGGTTATTTCCAAAAAGTTTAATGTTTTTTTAAGAATGAAGAAATTATTAATGTTAAATCTGAAAGGTTCTTTTATGTGGAAATGGGATATTCTGTGTGAGTTTTAATTGATTGTATGGAATCATCTTAAAGATTTACCATTAAAGGGACTCTGAGAATAATAGTTTTTGCCTTTGTACCTTTGAAAATATTTCTATTATGGACAATATGCAATTTAGAATTTTTCTGTGTATTGGGTATTTTAAAAACAAAATGATCTGTGTAATGTTGGACTTAGAACCATCTACTTAGATATGAAAGAGAAACTGTATAAACTATGAACTTTCCGGGATGAATCCCTTACTGTGATCCTTGAAAGCTATATTCATCTGAAGCTTTGATAATGATAATTGCTAGAAGAGATAAAATCTTTTGGGATTGCAGCTGATATTTATTTGGAGTTTTAAATTCAGGTATGATTATCTGGATAGATCATCAACCAGTGCTCCACCATCTGAAAGGAATATGCCATAAGCTACTCAGAAGCTGTTACAGGTGCAAGTTAGTATCTAGGAACTAATTAGAAGGATGATCTTGGTCTCTGCTGAAAGTAGGATCCTTCTGACTCAATTTCCCAGTGTTGTTCTTTTGAATGAAAACCCACTTGATTATTCCTTAGTCTAGTTTAAAGTGGAATTGTTTTGGGGGTTTTTTAAATAGTTTTTTATATACAAAACATATGCATGGATAATTTTTCAACATTGACCTTTGCAAAACCTTCCATTCCAACTTTTCCCCTCCTGCCCCCCACCCCTTCCCCTACATGACAGTTAGTCCAATACAGGTTAAATATGTTAAAGTATATGTTAAATCCAATATATGCATACATATCTATGCAGTTATCTTGCTACACAAGAAAAATTGGATCTAGAAAGAAAGGAAAAAAAAAAAAAAAAACCCTGAGAAGGAAAAAAAAAATGCAAGCAAACAATAACAGAGAGAGTGGAAATGCTATGTTGTGGTCCACACTCATTTCTCATTTTCTCTCTCTGGGTGTAGCTGATTCTCTTCATTACTGAACAATTGGAACTGGTTTGAATCATCTCACTGTTGAAGAGAGCCACATCTATCAGAGTTGATCATCATACAATCAATCTTCTTGTTGCCTTGTATAATGATCTTCTGGTTCTACTCATTTCACTTAGCATCTCTGTATTCATCCTGCTGGTCATTTTTTACAGAACAATAACATTCCATAACATTCATATACCACAATTTATTCAGCCATTCTCCAATTGATGGGCATCCATTCAATTTCCAGTTTTTAGTCACTACAAAAAGGGCTGCCACAAACATTTTTGCATATGTGTGTCCCGTTCTTTCTTTAAGATCTCTTTGGGATATAAGCCCAATAGTAACACTGCTGGGTCAAAGGGTATACATACATAGTTTGATAATTTTTTATCATAATTCTAAATTGCTCTCCAGAATAGTTGGATCCATTCACAGTTCCACCAACAATGTATCAGTGTCCTGTTTTCCCACATCTCCTTCAACATTCCTCATTATCTTCTCCTGTCATCTTAGACAATCTGACAGGTGTGTATGGTATGTCAAAATTGTTTTAATTTGCATTTCTTTGATCAATAATGATTTATAGCGCTTAAGGTGAAATTGTTAAAAATTAGGACAGTTGCCTGAAGTAAAACTGCTTTAAGGAAATCAAGTTCCTGGCTTTTCCTCTTGTAGCAAATGTCTGTAATCAGAACAACTAGTCAGTGCGAAGATATAAAACACAATATAAGCACATAGATATTTTAATTTGCAGCCCAGCCGTGGAGGATTTTCTGGTTGCTGCTATAACTTCTTTTAACTCTTTTGCTCCCTGGGGCTAGAGTTTCTTTATCTCAAGGCCTACTTTGCCCAAGTATTTAGGGCCACTCCCACTTTCCCTTTTGTTCATTGAGAAAAAGCAAGCAATGTTATCATGCCTGGTTAGGCTAAGGGTTTTTTTTAGGATCCTAAAAGTTAAACTAATCTGCCTAGTCTTTTACACTATATGTTTATAGAAGGTGGGGCTAGGTCTTTGGGGTCTCTGGAACCCCAATCCTAGACCCCTGACTTACTTATCAAAGAGATTATACTCACCAAAGGGCATATGTTCTACCCATTGAATCTACTCCTTGGAGGAAACAAAAGCAAGAATTGGGGGAAAACATTCTTTGGTATCTATTCTAGGAAAAGCTGTTTGGATGAGAGGCATTTATGATAGCCTCATCTCCCTCCCCCAGCCTTCTTCTGGGTAGGTTTCCCGATTAGTGTCCCTAGTAACCTCCATATTAACTCCACTTTTGTTTATTCTTTCTCTTTTGTTCATATTTAGTCCTTGTTTTTTAATATACTTGTGAGAGTTGCTTCTTCCAGGTTCTAAGTCATAAAATTCCAACCACTTGGCCAACCTGAAATCACCTGAGATCTGCTTCTGACATTCAGCACCGGGCGCGGCTGCTGCCATTTACAAGTCACTCATCTCCCCTCCTTAGTCTTGACCCACTGGGCAGGGCCATCGCTATGCCCCTTGTCGGCCTGAAGCGACTCCAGAAGATGAGACCTTCATCCTTTTATCCCAAATGAATCTGAGGTGGGAATGGTGTGACAATGGCCCTGAGACCCCGGGCCTCCACAGTGATGGAGTTCTATGGTTGCCAGTTGCCGATCTGTTCTGGGATGACTGGGTTTCCAACTCAGATAGTGGGAGTTGATTCCTGGGTCTGATTCCTGCTCTTTGTTTTAAGCAGCAATGTCCCGTCACCCGCTTGCTTATGCACTTAATCATCAGAGTAGTTCAAGAATTAGCCGAGTTCAGGAGTAGCCAAGGTGGTTCCTGAAAGCTTCCACTGATGTGGGGATTTTGGTTCTAAATGGCAGAAGGCGGATTACAGTTAGTACTGGAGAGGGACCCGCACAAAGACGCCTTAGTGAAAGATGTATATAATGTGGTAAGAAATCTTCAAACAGATGAAAAAAAGGGAGGATTAAATGGGCCTGATTGGATAAAGTATTTCTCAGTATTGAGTCACATGATCCCTGTTCCCAGAGCTGGGACCCTGGGGGAAGGAGGTCACATGATCTATGGAGAGTTGCAGGAAGTGATGTGACCTGGTGGGAAGCAGCCAACATTAGTGACCATTGGTCAAGGATGGTTCGGTCCTTTTATCCAATGAGAAGACTCAGGTTTTTGCTTTTACATCCTGGACAAACCAGAAGCTGGTCAGGTTCCAGGAGCACGTGGCAGGGGTTGGGATGGCTCCCAAGTGTGTCTGGGCCGCTCCCTTCAGGGACTAAATAAATGCTTTCTCTTTGTACTTGAAGATGTCTCGGATTATTTAATTGGGAAAGGGGTCTTGCACCCATCCCACACAGTTGTGATAAAGAACACTCTGCACCCAGAGAGAGGACTGTGGGAACTGAGTATGGATCACAACATAGTATTCTCACCCTTTTTTATTGTTGTTTGCTTGCATTTTATTTTCTTTCTCATTTTTTTTCCTTTTTGATCTGATTTTTTTCTTGTGCAGTATAATAAATGTGGAACTATGTATAGAAGAATTGCTAATGTTCAACATATATTGGATTACTTGATGTCCAGGGGAGGAGTGGGGAGAGGGAAAGGAAAAAAAAAAAATTGAAACACAAGATTTTGCAAAGGTAAATGTTAAAAATTATCCATATATATGTTTTGAAAATAAAGTCTCAATTAAAAAAAAGAAGAAGAAAATATGAGTTCAAATCTTGCCTTAAACACCTTCTAGTTGAATGATCTTTTATACAAGTGATCTGGCCTCTGAAAATCTCAGTTTCTTCATCCTTAAAATGAGGGAATTGGATATGATGGTGTCAAAGAGCATTTAATAAGCATTTACCATGTACCAGGAACTCTGTTAAATGCTCTGTTAAATTTAATTTTATTAAATACAAAGAAAAATTAAAATAATCTATTTCCTAACAGAACTGTTAATTTACTTCTACTATCCTGTCCAAATCTAAACCTTTTCTCCTATGACTTGTCACATTGTCCATATGTCTATTGTCACATGCAAAGAATCAGAAATGGGAGTCAAACTGAGGTTTTCTTAAAATGAAAAATGATTCACTGATTCTTGTCCCAGCACTCAAATTTTGTTTTGACATTTGACACTTTCATGTTTGCAAAGAACTTTTCAGACATTATTTCATTTCATCCTGTGAGAATTTTTTGGTCCAATTCAGTGAAAGGAATACTTTCATCAAGAAATCACTGATCACTGAAGCAGTAAGGTAAATATTCTTTTTAATAAACCCATCATTTATTAGTTAGTAAAAAACTGAATTTTCTCTTTGCAAGTCTCGATGACTTGGGAAATCCAATGTTAGCATACTGAAATAATGAAAAAGAGGGAAATACAATGTTTAATCAAAGACACATCACTATCAAACCTGAATTAGGAAGTACTCTTCTCCCCTCCCCAAACAACAAACGCACAATGAAAATGTTTTCTGATGGTGTGTACAAGAGTTGTGGTCACTGGTTTTACCTTAATGATATCAAAATAGGCTGTAAGAATTAACTATTTCTCAGTCAAGTTTCTCTTTTGGTAACAATAGCTTGACATTCTTTACTAGAGAACTTTTGGGAACATTTTAAGATATAACAAGCATTGCACAATATTTGATCATTCATACATTTACAGTAATGAAAAAATATTGGTGATCTGCTATATACTTCTGCTTCCAATTCATTATGGGAGATAGCCTCATGATCTGAAAAACTGGCGTAAAATTTTTTGGTCCTCCCTTCATGCCAAAGAAGAAGTCTGAATTTTTTCTTTTTCTTTTACAGAGTGTTTCCAGTATCTTATTTTAGAATTTGGGTAATTATTTGGACAGATGCTCTGTGTGGTCTGCTAGCCTTTGCATGTGGTCTGAGGCTTTTACAAAACCCCTTCAAAAATTCACATTTAAATTCTCATGCTGACCCATGATATATAGAAACCTTGATGGGGAAAATTGCAATATGGAAGGGGTAGATACAGGCACAAAATCAACCAAAAAAACAAGGAGGCCTTTAACAGGTCCTTCACTAGGACCTCACTTTAGGCTGAGATCATTCAAATAAGCAGAATCAGGATGAAAATATATCCTTGAATATCCTGAGTCTAGGTCTAATATCCTAACTAGCTGGATAATATTGAGTGAGTCAAGACATCATTCTGCACTTAGTTTGCTCATCTCTTAAAAGAATGGGTTAGAGTAGATAATAAATAAACCTTATTTATAAAATAAATCTTTGATCCGGTGACACTGCCCTTCTGGTTGTTCCAGGAAGAAAATACTCATCTCTTGGCTCAAACCATTTTCTCTGGCTGTACGTCATGTCTGGAATGTTTTACCTCCTCCATTCTGATTATTGACCTCCCTGGCTTCTTTTAAGTCCCATCATCTGGAGGGGGTATTCCTCAACCCCTTTTAATTCTAATGCCTTCACTCTGTTAATTAATCCTATTTATAGTGTATATAACATGTTTGTACATATTTGTTTACTAGTTTCCCTGGTTAAATTGTGAGCTCCTATAGGGCAGGGACTGTTTTTTTTTTCTTCCTTTATATCCTCAGTGCTTAGTATTGTGCTTGGCACATAGTAAGCTCTTAATAAAAGTTCATTGACTAACACAGAACAGTTATTACATATGGATTCTGCCACAAACTAGTTATGTAACCTTGGAAAAATTGAATCATCTTTGGGGGTCCTATGTTTCCTCATATCTAAAAAGAGAACTAATTCAGTTTTCTAATGATTTCAATTATAAGAAATTAAACTAGAGGAACAGAATATTTAAATTCATATCAAGTCCAAATAGATTCAGAAGAGTAGAACTGAGAAGCCCTTGTCCAACAAACCCCAATTTTATCTCTTTTCTATGCTTGCTATTTAAAAATTTTTATTTGGACTTTTGCTTTCAGCTGGAGTTATACAGTTTAAAAAAAAAAAAAACCTTAAATCTGTAATTTTATTGGCATAAAGAACTTTTAGAGAGAAAATTTTATCTATCAATGCAGAGCAACTACTGCTTCCAAAATTTTCTGGGGTCAAATGTCTTGCACAATTACACAATATGTTTCCTTTCTCCCATATCCATTGAGAGGCCAATAATTGGACAGAACCCTGAACTAGAGTCGGGAATAAACATTTAAGTTCAAATTCAGGTTCAGACATTTACCAGCTGCCTTGCTTTGGCAAAGTTACTTAATCTCTTAGTTTTCTTATCTGTAAAATGGGAATATTAATACTATAATACTCCTAGGATTCTTGTAAAGATCAAATGAAATAATATTTGTACTTGGCACAGTGTGTGGCACATAGTAAATATTTAATAAATATTTGTTTCCTCCTTTTCACCTTTCTCCAAGTGAAGAGTTCTTCTTCTGAGAACTTCCATTTTGAATAGGGGCCTAGATCAGCCACTGACTTTGCCTTAATGATCTTGTAAATAGTTTTTTCCCCACCCCCTTTTCAGGTTCCTTTAACTTCATGTATTCCCTGTTTAGAATGTTAGTTATCTTAGGGTCTGTCTTATTTGTTTGCTCATTTGTTTACTGACTTGTATTTATTTGCTCATCATAATTGACTTGATTTGGGACTTGAACTTTCTTTCTTAATCCAGTCTACTTTCTAGCAATCTCATTTTCCCCATTACACATATTAAGCCCACATTTACATTATATTTTATATTTTGAAAGTCACTTTTCTTTCAACTGAATTCTGAGATAAGAGGTACAAGTTGCATTATAATGATTTTGCAAATTAGTAAGCGTTTACTCTGGAGGGAGAAAGAAGAGAGAATACCTGAATACCTACTAAAGCCCTATCTTTCTCCTTATTAGGATCCCAGAATAAAACCAGGCATTTCAATGTGATGGATGAAAAGGACCTCCAAAAGAAGACGGTGATAGCCAGGGACCTCCTTGAAGAAAAGAAAATGATTCATTTCCCTAAGTCACAGCCCTCTATACTATGGCTTATGGCTTATTAAACTTTCTCTACTTGGCACCTCTTTTCATCCAAGAAATTTTTATGTAAATATATATAAATATAGATATATACATCAAACATTTACTGAAAATAAATCACAAAGAAATTTATTTTAAAACATATACATATAATTTTGCCATTTATTAAAAATGAAAGCAAAATTCCCATACGAATGAGATGGATGTGCTTTCTTTTTACATAAAGATTTAAATTTTGGTAGAATATTTGATACCTTTCACTATTGCCAAATTTTCCATGATCCCTACATTCAATTACATGACTCTATATGGGATCAAGCTTTTCTCTATACCATGATATGATTGTTTCTTGCCATTTAGAGCTCTATTTAGGATTTTATGCACAGGAGGGAAATGTAATGACTTTTCAGTGAACATTGTCCATCTAGAATATGATTCCTCTTGTGTCAAGCCCTACATAAAATTATTCTAATATGTTTTCCACAAAGTCAGTTATCATGGGAAATGAGTTGATATTTCAGTAGAGATCTCAGATCCAAGTGAATGCCTTATGAAATAGAATTGATGCACTACAGAGGAAAAATCAACAACTTATGCAATAAGTGATTCTTCTTTTTTTCATCAAACAGTTACAAGGCTCAAATACTACTAGAGGACTTATGAAACTACTTGAGTAAAGGAATTACTGTCAAACAGTTCAAAGTTCTCTCACCTCAAACTGCTGTGTGATTTTATTGATTTTTCTCCCACTTTAGCTTACTTTGGCTTAGTATTGAGACAGGAAATTCTGGGGAAAGTCCTAAAGGCATTGGAAAATAGCATGCCACATAGTTTTTTCCCCCATTCCATTTCTGTTTTAATTAGTATGGTATTAGGAGAGGTTCACCTCTTGGATGTCATTCCACAAGTTTGATTATGCAAACATCAACTTGCTTCAATGTTTTTGGCTTGTTATGCATCCATTCCTGCATGGTCTACAGTGTTCCCGGCACCAGTTGGCTGCTGTCCACCACCTGCTGATGTGACCATAAAGGGGACAGGTTTCCAGGATCAATTAACAAGTACCAGAACCTGTGTACAAAATGAGCATTTTGAGATACATAGCAACCAAATATTAATTTCAAAAACAAATTGTTTATCTCTAGACCATTTCTATTTGGCACTACCTAGAATCTCAGCTTAAAAGAAAATTTACATATATATATTTATAATATAATATGTTATATGTATAATATATTTATAGTTGGAAAAATGACCTGCTCCCTCCCCCAAAAAAGGCAATAAAAGAGAACCACTGGAACATATATATTAATGATGCCAAGAAAAAATAGAAGGATGCACAGAAAAGGTCAGTTTTGAGAATAAAATATGAAAACTTTTCTTTTCCCATATTTTCTTGCATTTTAACAACATACCTCTCTTCATATTTATCTGATATAAAATCATCTGTTATTTAGCTCCAGGGTTATCTTGTATATGTAAGGAATGAAAGCTCAGTAATTGTCCTCCATTAAGACAATCATCTTGGCTAGAAGTCCCAACTAATTTTTTCAGGTGGGTCCTTTGGCAATTGTCTGCAACTCATGCTCAGGGATTTCTAGAAGCATTCCTTTGGAGATAGGAATTGTCTAGTGACAATGATTAGAGCTCCAGCTGGTGTTTTTACTTTCAAGATTTACTCTCCCGAAGCATTTAGATAGGAAGCCTTAAATTTTTTTTAGAAAAAGGCTAAGGTGATATAGTAAGGACTGTTGATATAAATAATCCCCCACTAAAAAGTCTATGATACATTGTTCCACAAGTACATGAAAAGTCCAGGGAAAAGTAAGTTCACACTAGGAGAGCACACATAGCAAAAGGGAAACTCAGAATTCCTGCATGGGAATCCTTTTCTCTCATTCATGGAATGCTCAAAAGGTTTACTTTAAGGGAGATCACTTTGTGACCAGGTATCCTTGACTCCTGATGTTGTTCATTGGACTGGGGATTCTGCTAGGATGCTGATGGTAAATAAGAAGTCCAAAATCTTTCAGAACCTTCAAAGCTTGCAAGGTCCTTTTCTGGCCAAAGAGGAAGGGTGGAAGGAACCTGTCTTACACCAAAGTTGAGGCCTCTTTCCTTCATGGAAAATTATTTTTCTCTAGCTGTTCAAGTGACTCAATTCTCCAGACTAATTATTTATATACAACCTCTGGACCACATTTGGTACAACTCCTGACCCTAATCCTAGCATTTAAAGTATTTGCTTTGAAACTTTTTTTCTCTAAATCTACTTCCCAAGAAAATGTTTTCTCATCATTGTTTGTATCTCTGTGATCTTATCAATTCACTAGGTTTAGTAAGCAAAGATAAAAAAGGGATTGGTGATAGGATAATCTCAGATACTGTATTTGATCTGTTTGGTGCAATTTTTGGAAAAGGTGGTTTGGAGGAAGGGAAAAACTAGTTTCCTCCACCTATCAACATGATTATGCATTGGTAGAAGAAATGTTAATACTATTAAAATAATATAGGTGAACTAAAACAATAATTATTTTCTGGTTTAATATAAACTTCTTGAAAGTATGGGTCTTCTTGATCTTTGACATTGAATCCCAAGGCCATAGTGGTTCCTTGAACAAAGTAACAATTTCATAAATCTTTATTAAATTGAGTTTGTGCTAAATCATTTTCATAATACAATATACTCCATTTAGATCAATCACTTAATAAGCATTGAATGAATGTCAAATTTGTTGTTGGGGAAATCAAACTCTATCCTTATTCTACAGGTTGTTCTTTTGGCTGAAAAACCATTCTTTTAATTGATCTTTCATATTCTCTCAGCATACGTTGACTATTGCAGACTTGCTGATTTTCAGTTATTTTTGGGGGGAAGATTCTGAGTGGGGGTAGGGTGTGAATGAGAACTAGGAGGAGCAGCCCAGTTACAGTATTAACATATTCTCATTGATCTGGTTTTGATTAGAGTAGACAGACTTAAAAGGACTACAGTTCCCTGGTATATCTACTTAACCTTCTTATGAAAAACAGGAAATATAGAGACATACAAAGATTTAAAACACAATTGTTGGCAATCTCATTAACCATCAGAATAGTAATTATGAAAATCCACAGAGTGAATTTTTCCCCTCTTGGGGAAAAAAGTAAGATGGGGTGCTTTTTTGGCAAAGGATGTTAAGCACTTTGGTTAGAGAAATAGGGTATTTCCTGCCTTCCTTATCAACTGTAAAAACTTTTACAGTGAGGGAAAAAATGCCTAGAACCTTGTTCATCAGAATTATTGATGGTAACTAAGAGCTCCCTGAATTCTGTTGAAGGACAGTATTGGTTGCTTCTGTACAGAAACTAGCCTAGAATTCTAATGCAGGATCTATGCAGTCAGTGAGCATTAAATCACATAAAATACATCACCTCCCAAAAAACAGTTCATGAACTCTCTCCAAGAATAGTATTATTTTTTTAATTCCTTTCAGCATGAACTATACAAGACTAAGAACAAATCTCACTGCCCTTTTTATTGCCTTTCTAAGACATTTTACAAATATGAGTCCTTTCAGGTTTATAATGAAATTATTATAAAATTACTTCTAAACCATGATTAAAGTCAACAAGAGACTTTCTCACAAAATTACTATCAGAGTTGCAATTTTCTTGATTTGGATTCAATTTGAATGCAAACTCAAAGGAAATATAGGCGATATAGTTTTAACAAAAGATCACCACATCAGCCATCTGTAATACATGACTAAACTATCAATCAGTCAACAAGCATTTATTAAGAGCCATTTATGGGCCAGATTTTATATTAAGCCCATAAGAAACAAAGATAAAAGTTTAACAGTCTCTGTCCTCAAAGAGTTTACATTCTAATGGGGGAAACAACACATCCAATTCTTTCATATATGAAAGAAATACAAGATAGCATGAGAAGGAAGGATACTAGCAATTGTAGGGATCTAAAAAATGATGTGTAAGGTGGTACTTCAATTCCAAAAGGCACAGATGAGGAAGGATAACATATCAGCTACCTAATGTAGATATTTGTTGTGAGAAAATCATTTATAAAATATAAAATGCTATATCAACCAATCAATAAACATTTATTAAGTACCTACTTAGGCTTTATGGTAAGTATTGAAGTTGATGAAAAAAGACAAAAGAAATTCCTCTTTTGGGGAAAAAAGTAAGATGGGGTGCTTTTTTGGCAAAGGATGTTAAGCACTTTGGTGCTTAATTTATGGGCAAGACAATATTAATATATTAATTAGTAATTAATATTAATTAAATAAGTATTAATAAAGCAAGTTATAAAAAAATAAATATGAAATATTTAAAGAGAGGAAGAGGGATAAGGGAAGCTAGGATTTTAAATAAAATTTAAAGAAAGTCAGGGATGCCAATAGTAAAAGTGGAATGTTCCATAAATAGGGATGGCAGAAACCATTGGAGTTTATTGAGGAGGGAATGACATTATTGGAGCTAAATTGGATTGAAGTGACTGATTGGAATAAGAGAGACTTGAGATAGGCAGACCCACTAGCAGAAATAATCAAGTTCTATACTAGAGCAACAACAGTGTCAGACAGAAGAAAGAGGTGTATTTGAGAGATAAAAGTAAAAGTAAAAATGACATCAGTCCAGATATGGGAGCTGGAAGGATATGAGACAGTGAGGAATCCAGAATGACTTCTAGGCTGAGAGCCTGAGGAATGAGGAGGAAGATATTGCTTTTTTCAATAATAGGAAAGTAGAAGGCAAGGAGAATTTAGGGGAAAAATTAATGAATTTCATTTTGAATATTGAGATAGACATCATCCAGTTAGGATATCTGACAAGCAGCTAGAGATGTGATATTGGAAGTCAGCAGAGAGACAGAAGCTATTATTTTTAGTAAAATTATTTTCAATTACATATAAAAACAATTTTTTAAAATTATAGCTTTTTATTGACAGAACTATGCATAAGTAATTTTTCTTTTTCTTTTCTTTTCTTTCTTTCTTTTTTTTTTTTAAATAATTTTTTATTGACAGAACCCATGCCAGGGTAAAAAAAATACAACATTATCCCTTGCACTCATGTCTGTTCCGATTTTTCCCCTCCCTCCCTCCACCCCCTCCCCCAGATGGCAAGCAGTCCTTTACATGTTAAATAGGTTACAGTATATCCTAGATACAATATATGTGCGCAGAACCAAACAGGGAGAATTGGATTCAGAAAGTATAAATAACCCGGGAAGAAAAACAAAAATGCAAGCAGTTTATATTCATTTCCCAGTGTTCTTTCTTTGAGTACAGCTGCTTCTGTCCATCTTTGACCAATTGAAATGAGTAATTTTTCTACATTGTTCCTTGCTCCTCCCTTCTCTCCCTCCACCCTCCCCTAGATGGCAGGCAGTCTTATCCATGTTAAACATGAAAAACAAATTTTAATATTCATTTTTTAATTTAAAATTTGAGTTCCAAATTGATTCCCCCCTTCCTTCATCTTTTCCCTCCCTAATACAGTATATATGTGCAATCATATAAAACATATTTCCATATTAATCATGCTGTGAAGGAAGAAAAAGAACAAATAAAAAAATAAAGAAAGCAAAAATAGAATGCTTTTATCTACATTTAGAGATCATTAGTTCTTTCTCTGGTTGCAGATAGCATTTACCATTATTAGTTCATTGGAATTGTCAGCAATTGGATTGCTGAGAACAGTTAAATCGTTCAGAGTTGCTTATTATGCAATCTTGCTGTTAACTATATACAACGTTCTCCTGGTTCTGCTTATTTCATTTTGCATTAGTTCATGTAAATCTTTCCAGGTTTTCCTGAACTCTGCTTATCATTTCTTATGTCTTGAGTCAGCTTTGATTTCTTCATATGAGAGCTACCTGATATCCTTTGACTATTAATTAGAGAATACTTATATTTCTGCAAATTTGTTTTTCTTCCCCATTCAGTTGGAAAATGAAGTCTTTTATAAGAGACACTTGCTATAAAAATTGTTTCAATGGAAGCTACAATTTTTGAGCCCCTAAAAACCATTTGACTCACATAGCCCTCACCACTTCCCCTATCTACTTTTTCAACTTCAAATTAGGGTTAAGTTTTTTACTTCTCGGCTTTTCATTCTTATTTTTCTGTTCCTCATTTCTCACACCTTATCAAATAATTGAAAAAATACTTTCACTTTACTGGTCCTAGTGATAGAGTGGTTCTCTTTTTCTCAAACAATATAGGAATGAGCCTGAACCAGGGCCTATGATCCATGCTCACCCTCTTCAATGTATGTTGCACACTGCACATATGGACCCACCACACCAAGGCTGTATTTACTAAGCAGCTATTCTCCTCCTCTTATAACTAGCAATAGTTTGTTAAAAACTGCTTCTGTGAAGGCTGACACCATCCATCTTAATGCCCCTCGAGTACAAATATAATTCTAACATTTAAAAACCTCAGAAACACAAAGCTCTTAACTATGAGCTAACTTTGGCATTGACTATTATCAATTTGTTTTTCAGAACAAGAATTATACAGCTAGGATTTTCAATAGATAGTGGGTGATTTTACTAAGGTATATCTTCTGGGGATAAAGGTGACCTTATGTTCTCATAAGCTTTTTAAGCAAGTTCTGACAACATATTCCAAACTAGAAAGACTGAGTATGGGTCAGATGATTGACTACAAGACTGTAGCCTAAGGTTAAATTCAGAAAGACTAATCACTAGGTTGGCTATTGAATGGAGAATTTTTGTGCACAGCTATTTGCAAAGCCCATCTGTTGGGTCATAATAATAATAGAGATTAATTTAGAAAGATATATGTATATCTTCAGCCCTGAAGTCAATCCCTGAAGTCAACCCTGAAGTCAGGAGGACCTGAGTTCAAATCTGCTCTCAGATACTTAGCATTTCCTAGCTGTGTCACCCTGGGCAAGTCACTTTACCCCAATTGCCTCAAAAAAAAAAAAAAAAAAAAAAAAAAGAAAAGAAAAGAAAAGAAAAAAAAGAAAGTTTTATATATATCAGGAAGTTGAGATTGCCTGACTCCAGGCCTGGCATTTTATCCACTGTTCCACCTAGCTGCCAGATGGCTGGATGGCTGGAAAGGCAGACACATATGCAACATATACATATATATATATATACACATATATATATAATGTATGTAATTTATATCATATTATAATATATTTATATATTTTACATACACACATATATATTATACATAATTTAAGCCTCACAAAAATCCCATGGTAGATGTAATTCTTTTTTTTTTTAAATTAGGAAACTGATGATCTAAGAAGCTAAGTGACTTGCCCACATTAATTTGTCATAAAGCTAATAAGTGTTAAAGATGACCATGAATTTGGGTTTTCCTCTCTCCAAACTTAACATTCTACCCATATTGACAAAATCATAAGTCCGTACAGCAAGAAATTCCTACTCTGTCCCCATAGGTCCTACTCTGATGTCTTTTGAAGTGTGGAGTCGAATTAAATGTATTCTTAAAGATCGTGTAATTGAAGTGATATCTCATAGGTTGTATCAAGCTACAAAGACTGTATTTATAATCCAAGATCAAATGTGAGTACAGAGAGATTCATAATCAGGGGATAAACTCTGACCATGGCAACCCACATTAAAATGCAAAATAGCCTTCAGTACTACCTGGCCCCTTCTTCTTTCACAGGGACACCACCAGAGAGGGGTATGGGGAAGAGGGAAGGGCTAAGGGCACTAAAATTCACACATTTTGAACCATCTGCAAATATTAATTCTATTTTAAATTTAAGATCTTTGTTTAGTACCTAGCAATTTAATATACCCCTGGAAGAACTAAACCACATTTGTAGAAACATATTTGCCATATATAAAAGAATAATCATAAAGACATGGAAGTTACACGGAAAGGTGGCTCATAGGTCTCTTGAAGTAGAAAAAATAGCTAAAGAAGTTAATAAATTTGGTTTCATTGTGTGTAAAAAAATGGAAAAATACAATTTCATGGGAATTTTATCCAACTTGTCTAATCTATCAATTAGAGCAAAGATTAACTATCATATTAGAAAACTGGGAAAAGTTTAGAAGATATTGCATTTAATTGCAACAATGTCAACATGGCCTATTAAAATAGATTGTTGATGTTGAAAATGGTTAAAAGTAAAGATGTTAAGTCTGATTGTCACCATTTATTAGAAAAATATGAATGGCATAGAACAATTACCTGTCCAAATTTCCATATCTATTTTTTTAATCAATCACAATGGAGTCACCATAATGACATCATTCCTTATGGGCTGAATGAAGAAGTCAAAATGATATTAATAAAAAAAGTGGGGGGGGAAATAGTTGGACTAGACAAAACGCATAAAGAAGATATCCATGCTGGAGGTGACAAAATTTGAAGTTATTGAGAGATCAATTGTCAAAATACTTGAAAAGAAATTATATAAAACTTTTTTTTAAATTCAAAGATACTATCACTACTAGGAAAAGGCAATGGAGAACACATTAATAACTACCAACCTAAATATCTACCTTCTTGTTCCTACAAAATCTTCATAAAAATCTAAATATGCATCATGGAAATCTTTTATTTATAAATTTAATAAGGGAACAAGCTTGCTTTCATAAATGATATTTTTTAGCATACCACATTTTTATAATATGTAATTGAGTGAAAGGTTTGAAAAATAAAATAAAATCCCATTTTTTTAAACCACATGAAAACATTTGATTTAGTAGAGCAAACTATGGCCTTCAAGTATCTTTAAAGTGTCTCCCATGAATGTGTTAAAATCATACAAGATTTCTTGGTAGATACAACAAAAGTAACATTTTTAATGACTTTCTAATTTTTGAAGCTCAATTGTTCAGTCAAACTCTTTATGACCCCATTTTTGAGGTTTTTTTGGCAAAGACACTGGAGTGATTTGCCATTTCCTTCTCTAGCTCATTTTATGTTTCTTTCTAGTTATTTAATATCAAAAGCATAAAACAGGAACATGAATATCCCCCAAAACTGTGTTCCACCATCAGGAAGAATACCTAATATAAAATCCAAAAGGAAGAAGGATTCATTATAGATAATAATAATAATAATAATAGCTAACATTTATATAACATTTACTATATAGCTTGTTCTAAAAACTTTACATATACTATCGCATTTGATCCTCATCACAATTCTTGGAGGTAAGTGCTTTTTTTATCCCCATTTTACAGATGAGATAAATAGAGGTGAAGATTCTTGCTCAGGATCACAAAAACTCTAGACCTAACTCTCTAGCCCCTGCACCACCTAGCAGCCTTTAAGCATAGTAAAAATCCTCCAGACATTACTATTGACAGATGACATTGCTCTGATCAGATCAAGGTCCCAAACACAGAAGATTCCTAAATTGGAATCACAAATATTTAAAGGAAGAAAAAATAAAATAAAGAAGATATGGCATGAAGGTGATTAGATCATCAAGTTAGTCTTGTATGACAAACGCTTAAGGAGAATGATGAACTAGGCCCAGAACTGAATATTAAGTAGACCGTAAAATCCATTGCCTAGTGCTTAACATTTAAATTCTCTATTATTTGATTGAAGAGTATATATTGGGAAGTAAAGGTAAAGGAAGACTGGAAAAGTAGGAGGGCACTAGGTTGTGAAAGGTCCAATCAGTTGTTAAATGTTCACTTTAAGCATTTATTACATGGAAATCAACAACCAGTACAAATCAGGATTTTGATGTTTTGATTGTATAAGAAAGTAATGGAGAAAATGTTAATAATGCTTAATAATCTTTAAAAGTGTGTCACAATATAGTTCTCTAAAAGATGACTGTTAAACATGTACCAGAATACCACTGCTTAAACTTCTCAGTTATTTCTACTGCCCCAAAGAGTTTATAATTAAAATTGTGATTCTCTATTTTTCTTGCTTCTTTTTCTCAACAAGAATCCACCCACAAATTTATTTTGTAGTCTCAACTTATCCACTCTTTCTTTACAATAATATTAGCCAACTTCTAAAGTTGGCTCTCCCAAGGAGTCTAGATAAGCGCCGCCTCCCGCCCCCCCTCCAGTTCTTCTGTCATCAGCAGGACTTTATGTGTTCTAATCAGCTATCATAATTCTGTTTCCACAAAGCAGAGCTCATGCAAAGTCTAATTTTTCCCATCTGTTCTTCCTTCTCAAACCAGAGAGAGGATAAAAAAGCAGTTATCAACTTCAATTATCAACTTCATGTTTCTCAAACTTATGGTGATGAAGAACGGTAGCTAAAACTGCAAAGGAGTTCTGCTCTTCAATTAGCATCTTTCAAATGCAGCAGCTGAAATCCTTTTTTCCATGTGCTTCTCTTGGTTTTTTTTTTCTCTTTTATTTCCTATTGTGTTCTTAAGTGCTTCTAGTTTTTTTTCTTCTCCTGATGGATTCTTTACATTTTCCAAATAGCTCAAATCATCTTTCTCTTATGAAATGAAATTCAGGAAATTCAGCTTTTGGTCTACTATGAAACCAACTGTATTTGCTATCTTCCTGTGTTCTCTAAACAGTTATTTTTATTTATCACTCTTATGAACTTTAACCTTTCAAGCTCTAAAAACTGTAACATGCAAATGAGTTTCAACTTCAACATTTTTCTGCCCTCAAACAAGTCCTCTCAGTTCTCCAATAAGAGTTCCTCTTTCTGTCCTTATATTGTAATTTTTTTCTTCACACATAGATTTTAACTATTTTTCCTGAACAAGTGCTATTCTTGTTATTTTTGCATCCCTTTTCATTAGCCAAAAAATTTGTCAATGAAAAGGATAATACTTTCATCTTTTTTCTTCTCTAACAGCTCACTTTCTCTCCCTTTCCACAATCAAACTAATCACATAGGACAAGATCACTACCTTACAAAAATAAGGAAATGATGTAACTCTTTCTTGTCCACAATTGGAGTTAATTGACTTGCTCCGGGTCACACAGCTAATACATATTAAATATCGAAAGATGAATTTGAACTCAGATCTTCCTGACTTCAGAGCCAATAAGTAGTCTTATACCATCTAGCTACCCCTTAATGTGATTCTTTCAAATTGTAGACTTTCATTTAATTCAGATTACAAAATCTGTAAAAAACACCTAGCATGGAAAATGAAAATAGCTGTCCTTTAAAACCTCCCTGGTGAACAGGCAAAGAAGCCAATAAGTCTATTTCTAGCTAGAATAGAGAAAAAGCAGAACAATGGTTGTAATTTCAAGATAGAAGGTTCACACTATTGTTACTTTGCTATCTCTATTTTGCCCTAAATCTCTCTCTTCTGCATATTTTAATGAGCCATTTAGTGTCCTCCAATCCAACACAACAGGCATTTATTAAGTATTTACTATGTGTAAGGCTCTGTGCTTGTTCCTATCCAAGCTATTCTTGGAACTTCCTCTACTTTGCACAGATCTTCAAACTGAAGCATCACTCTAAACATTTACATACTTTTCACACATTAGAATTAGAATTCACACATTAGAAATAGCTTCCACTCTTGGGGCCTCTCCTGTTTGGATGGCTTCTCCCAGAACCTCCACTTCATGAAGGCACCCAGACCCATGAATCATGTCTCATTCTTCTCCAAGCTTCACTCTGGAATTTCCCTACTATGATGGCAATAGAAACTGTTCCTCCCATTTTTAGCTCTTTTTTTGCGTTGTTTTTCCCTATTTGTATTTAAGTTCTTTGATGATAGGGACTTTCTTTCCATTTGTATTTGTATTTCCAGCATTTGGCACAGTACTTGGCACATAGGAAGCTCTTAATCAATGCTGTTGACCAACTGATTAGATGCTAGAGATACAAACAAAACAAAAGAAAATCAACAAAAGAAAATTCATCAAAATCCTTGACTTGGTCAAATGGCTCAAAATCAATGGAAATGACATTAAAGAACCAAACTATAAATATTTATTAAGTGCTTATTCTGTGCTAAGGATACAAAGAGACAAAAGTGTTTTGCCATAGTCTAAAGATCATGGAATCTTTCCATCAGCTGAAACCTTCTGTGTGTTTTGTTTCTGCCATTAGAATTTTAGTTCCTTGAAACTGTCTTTTCTATTGGTAACGCCAGTTCTTAGCACAATGTTTTGCATATAGTAAGAGCTTCAAACTTTTTTTATTCATTAATTTATTAAATTAAAAAAAAAAAAAAGGTCCTTCCTGCAAGATGGTTCTACTCTATTGGAATTCCGTAAAAGCTCTACTTCACCAATTTCTATTTTTTTTTAACTCCCCTTTTATATCTCTTCAAGACATCCTCTGTCTACAGGGCGCTGTGTTAGCTACTAGATAAAATAGAAAATAAAAACAAAATGGCTAAAGATAATGAGAAATCCATTTTGAAATTTTTCACTATCCATTAATGGACAAATTTTGAATTATTGAAGTGTCATTTGAATCCAATGAGGATAAAACATTGATTTTTTTTAATATGACTTCCTTATGTCAGTAATGTTACTAACATAACCTATATCTTAAATCTTCAACCTGTAGCTAATAAAATCAGAAATTTTCCAAATTTGTATGAATCAAAAAAGACTTAAAGAGACATTTTAGGCTCATAAATTTAGGTACTATAAGATTTAAGAATATCATCTCAAGTCAAGGCACATCAACAAGCATTTATTAAAGTGAATCTATTTGCCAGACACTGTAGCTACACACACAAACACATACAGAGAGAGAGAGAGAGAGAGAGAGAGAGAGAGAGAGAGAGAGGAGAGAGAGAGAGAGAGAAACAAACCAAAAAACAGATCCCTCTCTCACTGTAAAAGAAGTGACAACATACAAACATTTGTTTGTTCAAACAAGAGATAGCTAGAATATACAGAAGGTAATCTCAGAAGAGGAGGCACTAAGATTAAGGAAGACTGGGAAAGGCTTCATATATATATATATATATAAATTTTTAGTTGAGACTTGAAGGAAGCCAGGAGGTAGAAATAAGGAAGAAGACATATATATATATATATAATTTTAGTTGAGACTTGAAGGAAGCCAGGAGGTAGAAATAAGGAAGAAGACAATTCCAGGAATGAGGGACAGCCATGGAAAAGATCAGTTAGAAAAAGAACCGCCTAGAAACCAGAATCAATCAATTACAGTCTGGGGAGGGATGTAAGGCAGCAGAAAACTAGAAAGAAAGGAAAAGACTTTAGGACTTTTTTTAGAACTTTGAAAGCCAAAACATTTTATATTTGATCTTGTAAGTAATAAGGATCTACTGCAGTTTATTGAGTAGGAAGTAACATGATCAGGCCAGCATTTACTTAATTATGGGATCATATTTATAGAGTTAGATGGAACCTCAAAAGTCTTAATAATCTGGAAAAGATGATAATGTTTCTGAGGATATAGATTCACATCCTGGCTGTGACTTTGGATATATCACTTCCTAGAGGAGTTAACATATAATGGAAAGAGAATTGATTCTGAATTATAGACCCTGGGTTCCCATCTCACCTCTGACACTATGTGCCACTTTTAACATGTCACTTACTCTCACTGGGCTTCGGTTTTCTCATCTTTAAAATGAGGAAATTGGACCAGATGAATGTTGAGGGGTTCTGGCTCTAAACTATGATCCTGTGACCTCACTGGGGCTTGACTTCATCAACTATAAAATGAAGTGGTTGCACTACATGAATCTCCAAAGGTCTTTCCTTTTCTAAATCTTGTACTTCACCTAGCACTTCACATCATACTTAATAAATGCAACTGATTGCATGAGCATTAAGCCTCAGACACTTATAAATTGTATAATCCCGAGAAAGTTACTTCATCTCTGTTTACTGTACTTTTCTGAGATGTAAAAAGGAGATAAGAATAATAATACCTCTCTTCCAAGACTGTTGGAGGATTAAATGAGATAATAATAATTATAAAGCACTTAGCACAGTGTCTGGAAATAAGTTACTATTATTACTAAGTGACAAATAAAGGTACTTGATAAATGCTGTCTGATATTGATCTAACCCAATTCTTTTCATTTTACTGATAGGAATGCTGTGATCCCAAAAGTTGATGAAACTTGTGTGAGATAGAATAGGTCATAATTAATAGATTTTTCTGCTTGAATCTTTTGATCCCAAATTCGGTGTTCTTTTCAAATAACCAAATCATCTCACTTCCTATTTTGATAGGAGAGATTTTAAGGATATTATTTTGTAGCATTGAAGCAAGCGAATCTCTGTGAAGTTAACTCTTACCTTTATTCCTCCAGTTAAGCATGAGAGTGGTCTGAGTTCTGCCTCTGACTATATACGATTCTTCCCTCATTTTGTCCACCAGACATATTTATTATAATTATTTTGATTGCTTCGTAACGTGTTTCTTTCATAATCATTCTCTGACATTTTCAGGTCTGAAATTTGTTCCTGCTTCCCAGAAGTCACTCATCATCAAAGTAGCTTTGACACTAAGCGAAGCAAAAATGAAAACAGGCTGATTGATTTTATTATTATTCTCAGGTTAGCTGTACATAATTAGCACTGCTCCCAACTGGAGATGCTTAATTTTTTTTAGAGTTCACAGTTAATAATAATTGCACTATTGCAATTGCAACTTGAAGAAGAAAACATCTCTTCTTGGCTATTAAATTGCCATTGTCCCATTACTGATACTTTCGATTTATTAAAATACTAACATTTATTAGCATTATTTTGGGAACTTTGTTAATGATTTATCATTTGGTTTAGTCCATTTATTGTCATTAAATTTATTTAAAATGGACTTACTATCTTAAATACTTGACAGACGTATGAAAATATGGAAGCTAATCTTGAAAAAACCTAAGCTAATCTTGATAGACATGAGTATTATGAAATTCCATTCTCTCTGTCACCAAAGATTTCATTCATAGAGAAAGAACTTTGCCCCTAAAGCCTTCAAAAACCACACACACAAAAAAAAAAAAAAATCTCTAGTACAATACAAATACATGTAGATTCCACTGATAGAATATAACTCTTTGAGGATAGGGACTCTCATTTTTGTCTTTGTGTCTCTAGAGACTAGCACAATGTCTGCCATTTAATAAATGGTTAATAAATTTAACAAATTAATAAATTATTTATTTTGGCACCATAACAGGGGGAAAAGCTCTATGTACTAAGTTATATCCAAAGGTCTTAGGTTATTTTTCTGGAGTCATTGATGGGATACCAAATTACAAATTACTTTGCAGAGCTTTAACACCTCCTAACTCTTTCCTCCATTCCCAAGATGTCCATAGGATCAAAGATTTAGAACAAGAAGAAATTTTGGAGGCTATTGAGTTTAATATATTCATTTTACAGATAAAAAAACCTGAGACACAAAGAGTAAGTCATTTGTCCAGAGTCACATAAGTAGGAAGTGTCCAAGCCAGGGTTTGAATTTTGATCTTCCTGATATCATGGTCATTGCTCTATCCATTATGCAATGATGCCTCTCCCATCAAAACCTGTCTGTATGTAAAGCCTCCTATATACTTAAGAGATGCCATCTCTTTGTAACTTATTCCTTTGTTCTCCTGCCCCAATTCATTCCCATCTATAGCCTTAATAGTTCACAGAATGTTCACAGTAGACAGTGAATATTTAAAATCTTTTCTTACCATAGTCCCAATCAAAGGAACCAAGAAATGACAAAGGGAACATTAGACATCACCAGAACATTCTCCTTGATGAAAAGTTAAAAAAGAAAAATGTCCATATCTTTGGGAAAGATTGTAGGATCACAGAGAAAGAAGATACTACAGAGACCATTTAGACAAATCTTTACTGATGACAAAAATGAATCCCAGATAGGTTAAGGGACTTGCGAGAAGTAGCTCAGGTAATTCATGTCTCAGGCAGGATTAAAATAGATTTTTTCTTCAGTGTCCTGGACTTAAAATATGTTTGTAACAAGAAAACCATAATTACTCAGAGTAAAATGGAATGCAGAAAGTTGAATCATGACTTTAAATAATTTTAATAACACTTTTTAAAGATTGAGTCTTCATTTCAAAGTGAAGAATGTGAGTTTGGCTTCAGGTTTTAGTCTTGAGGATTGAACCATTATTCATTCTTTCAGTTCCAGTTTAAAATGGTCTTTTGAATTTGGGGTTTTCCAGGCATGATAATTGTTGGGTTTTTGTTTTTTATTGTTGTTTTTTCCCTTAAGAGAGAAGGGAAGATTACACCAGGAAGTCAGTAAGACTTTTTTTTTTTTATTAAAAGAAAAATGTGTGTATATGTAATTCTAAATTCATTATTTTAGAGGGTTTTTTTTTTTCTTGCTAAGGTAGTAATAAGGAAAAGGCAAGAAGAGAAGTCCATTCTACCACTTGCAAAATATTTCTATTCTTTATGCCATATCAGAAACATTGTTCATGGACGTAGTGGCAGGTAAAACAAAATAATCTGTAAAGATGTTTTAGAGTAAACTTTTTTCTCCACTAATGAAAATGAGACCATATTGGACTCTAATACCCTAGTCTCTGAAATGCTGGAAGAGGAAGTAGAAACGCCAAGAAAACAAAGATGGGAAAAATTGCTGAAGCAAATCAAGTACACACAGGGAAGTATATACAGATAACATAATTTAGGGGATACTGGGAAATGTAATTCTCAAAATATCTGAAAAAGAAGAAGAGGCCAAACTCAGGAAAAAATCATGCACCACAGTACAGACAAAGGTACATAAAGGTTCTAGTGGCAATGGATAGAGTGCTAGATCTAAAGTCAACAAAACCTGAATTCAAATCCAACCTCAGACACTTACTACCTTGGGTAAATCATTTAAATCTGTGTTTCAGTTTCCTCAGTCATAAAATGAGCTGGAGAAAAATCCAGGATCTTTGCCCAAAAACCTCAAATGAGATCATAAAAAGTCAGATATGACTGAAACTACTTAACAACAAGAAGAAGAACAAGATATATATGCATGCATGTATATATGTGTGTATAAGTATACATATGTGTATTTTCAGGTGTATACACATATGACACATGTACAAGTTTACATATACATATGTGGTATTTTATAACTTTCTGTGTGCTTGCATGTGTTGTATGTGTGCATGTGTGTATGTGTATATGTTATACATTATATATATATGTGTGTGTGTGTGTGTGTGTGTGTGTGTGTGTGTGCCCATATTGCATATTTAAATGTCATCAGGAAAATATAAATAAATATCACCTTTAATACTCCTCTATGCAATGTGTTGCAGTGGCTCACTATTGTCTCCAGGATCAAATATAAAATATTCTGTTTAGCTGTTATAATTCTTCTCAACCTAGCCCCAACTAATAATTTCAACCTCAGTGGACATCTAGGCATATAATTTAGAATTCTAGATTATTATGAAAAAATTATTAGTGATTATATGCATGTATTCATGTCATAGATGGGAACTCTGAGGCTCATCTTATGAAAAATATAATTTTTTGAACCATGCTGAAGGAGCAACTGACTCCTCAGAAATGATCATAGAATTAATTGGCCATATCCATATAAGTAGCCATTGTTATCAACCATCACTCATCCTTATAAAACAAGGTTTCTCTCTTATTCTACGATTAATGATGCAGTTCAAAGAAAATGGACTTCTTTATCTTGGCTCCTTGCTCAGGATACTCCACCTGTCTGTATGCCTTTTTTGCAGTCTATGCCCATGCTTGGAATGTACTACCTCCTTATCTCTGCTGTATAGATGATAACTTCTCTTCTTTTAAGATGCAACTCAAACATTATCTTCTATAGGAAATCTTTTCTGATCTTCATATTTTTATTTGAATTTACTATCTCTTCCATTAGCTTTAGGTTAGGACCATGTTCTATACATTCCTTCTGGGAATATCTTGGCTTAGTTTGTGTCTTGGATTTTTTTGCTGCTTTCTTGGAATATTAAGTGTTAAGTTTATTCGAGGGTCTTAGGGATAGATTGGAATGGATACTTGAAAGCTTTCAGAGTTCTTAAAAGGCAAACTATATCACCATCCTCTTGTCTGAGCTCTACAAATGTATAATCTGTGTTTGGATGCATGCTACATACCTGTGAGTTTGCCCCTGTTAGAGTTCAAGTAAACTGTGGCTGTATTCAGTCACTATTAGCTAGATCGCAAAGTCCTGTAGATTCAAGATGACAATCAGAATTGTAATTTCTGTCCTAGTTATTTTGCTTCATTCTTCAGTCTGGGCTGGAAGCTGGAATTGAGACTTCACTCTATTTCAGAAATAATTTGCTCCTCAATCAGTATTCAGTCTAGGGTCCTATACCACATCTCATACTGGAATGTCCCTACTGCCATCACCCTACTCCACACAAGGCATGTTTCCTCTTAGCCCTCCCTGCATCTGTGGCCTAGCAATGAGTAATCAATAATAGAGTTCAAAGCTCTTACCCTAGTGTTCTATCCTGGCTCTCTTTGCTTTCTCCATGGAAGAATGTTCTGTGTAGTACATTGGCCAGATCCCACGCTATTTCCACAGATCTCTTTATCTTCATATGTTGACCTGAGCTGAAAATATGATCACTTATTTTTTTAGTGTCCTGATTAGGACTTAGTTTGGCACACTCTTCAGTTTTTTGTGGAAGAGTTTGTGTTGGAAAATGGAGTTGTACTTCATCTTACTACTAATTTGATTCCATCTTCCCAATACAATTTCTCCATTTGAGGAATCCTATCTTTTATTCTTCTAATTTTACCAACTCTGCTCTACTCACTTTTTTGCTCAAAGAACAGGATCAAATGTAGTCACACCTGCACTTTAGGAATATATAATTGGCAGTTCTGTGGAATACAAATTGGAAAGGAGAATGATTGGATGCAAGGAGACCAAATGGGAGACTATTACAATAGTCCAGGTGAGAGGTGATGAGGACTTGAGCTGGGGGATGAATATAGAATTTTTGGATGTCTGTGGGAGATTTTTCAGGAGATAAAAATCATGAGACTAAGTAACCTATTGGATGACTTTATGAAGGGTGATAGGGTTGACTGACAGTCAAGAGTTTAGGATGACTGCTAAGTTGTTTATTGGTGTGACTCAAGAATAATGGAGTCCTCAATAGAAAAAGGGAAACTGAGAGTAGGATAAGATAAAGGTAATCTTAGTTTTGAACATCTTGAGTTTAAAGTACCAAAGGGCATTCAGACATCTTCTGGTTGTTTATCCTTTGTTTTCAAAGAGGACCAATGACATAATAAGAATGATGTCTTCACTTGTGCATGAACTAGATTTAAGTGAAACAGAGTTGTGCCTTTTCCAGAGTCATTGAAATCCAGTGGCAAAACAAAAGGTAGGACAACTGGCAATGGCCTGGGATGCAGTGGATGGATGATGTTGGCATTTTTTGATATCTGACTAAGCCCTAAGCACTCCACAATACCTGCTTTAGCTGCCTTCATGGAAGTTAGAACAAATTGTTTTTATCTACTCATTCTGCATGGGGAAGTCTCCATATGCTTGGGATAGACATCTCCCTAAATTACCAATAGGTCTGAGGCTCATTGGTTTCTCTCAACCTGGTCAAGGCCATCTGCTGAGATGGTTTACCAGGGGATGGACACTGCACATGCTACAGCTCTTTGAAGTTGCAGGTGAGAGTTGAGTACCAGGTAGACATCAAAGGTATCAGCAAGTCATGACACCACAGGTGCTAGTCCTCCTTGAACACCCCATACACTTCAGACTATAACTCATAATTTAAGTTATATAGTTGTCTTATTTTCCCTCATCCCTACTTTTATAGCACCCAATTCCTAGTAAGTTCTACACAATAAGTTATTTTGAATGAAGGAACAAATTTTTAAAATACAATGATTTAAATTGGACATTCAGCAAAAAGGGGAAGGGGAAAGGGAAAGTTTATGAAACTCCTTGCTTTGATTTGACTTTAGAGACCAGTGTATTTCCCATGTCTGAAATGTACTTCTTGTCTCTCTCTTGGAAATCTATCATCTACCATGGGAAGCCTTTCCTTATGCCTATAGTATCTTTAATAGAAGTAGTAGTGATAGTAATAGTAGTAGTAGTGATAGTAGTAGTAGTAGTAGTATAGTAGTAGTAATAGTAGTAGTTGTAGTAGTAGAAGTAGTAGTAGCAGCAGCAGCATCTACTGTGAGTCAAAAACTGTGCTAAACACATAAAGGTATATTCTCCTGGTACAGTATAAGCTTCTTCCTTGAAAGCACATAGCTTCCTCAATGCCTTGAATATAGTAGGTTATTTTTTATAAAGCTCATGAAATGGTAGATAATATAAATTATTAAGGGCAGGGGGAAGGGAACAAACCTTTATTAAACACCTACTATGTGCCAGGCACTGTTAAGGGCCTTACAAATATTATGTCTTTTTATCCTGCCAATAACTTTGTAAGGTATTATTATTATCTCTATTTTACAGTTAAAGAAACTGAGGCAGGCAGAGGTTAACTAGTTTCCTCAGGGTCATATAGCTGGTTAATTGTCTGAGTCTGGATATGAATTCAAGCCTTTCTAACTCCAGATTCAGCCCTGAGACACCTATTATAAAGGAAAGTTCAATGTCTAAAGAATTTATGTGGTTTGCATTCATCAGAATAAAACAATAAGGGGATCACCTTTAAACCATAGAAGTCTGTTTTATTAGTGTTGTCTGTGATTTCTCACAGTATGTCAAAACTAGACAAATTCCAATTGGCATTTCTCCAATTATTACAAATTGAAGAGAATTAATTACAACTGCTAGCCTAAAATTCAACCATTCCAGCCACTTCTCTATCTTTACCAATCTCAGAATAAAGACTAGAATGATTCCTCATCATTATTAGTACTGTGAAGAATAAAAGGACTGAGAGGAATTGAGCAGAAAATAATCGGCAGAGTTAAAACAAAAAGTACCACTGGGACATATAAAGGAATATATGGTTAAATTCCACTAATCATGCATGGAGTCCTCTTCAGCGATTAGGCAAACCACCAACACTTTAAAGTTCCAGCTTTAGTGTTTCAGCTATTACTTAGTTTAATGAGTGACCCTCGCTTGGGAATTATCCCTAAACCTGATGAAATTTAAGGGAAGGGTTGAATTGAGAATTCTGAGGGCAAAAGTTGGAATACTTTTCTTGTTCAAGGGAGAACTCAGACTGTATGTGCTACAACTCTTGGGTCTCTCTTGAGTCGAGAGAGAAACTTCCAGAGTTTAGGATGATAGAAAGCTGGAAGCCTCTCCAGAGTGTGTTTATGTCTTACATCATTCATTCTCTTCCCTGGTCTTTCGGTGGTGTTTATTGACTTAACAACTCTGTGCTAACAATAAAAATAATAAGCAGCATGATCAACCATGACCTTCGAGAAGTCCTGAATGATGAAGTCTATCAGCCTCTTACAAAGGTAGAAAACATGTTTTAGACATTGTAAAGGGGTAGATTTATTTCACTATGTTTATTTGTTTTAAGGATTGCAATTTTTTTTCTTTTTTTTTTAAATTTTAAAGTGGCTATTTGAGAGGAGGGGAAGAGAAACTAGTGATATTATGCTCCCTCCCTTCTCCCCACCCCGCCCACCCCTCCCCTGAAAACAATGAAAAGAAATAAAAAAGGGTCACTATCCTTTACAAGTTCATAAAATAGAAAAGAAAGTAGTTTAGTAGAAATCATGGACAAACAGGACAGCTTTGAAAGTAATGTGTTGAATTTATTATATAGTTATCCCTTCCACATCAATTTTCCTCACTGCAGTTTCAATATAACTATAGTCAGCATAAGAAATTAAATGGGAATTTGAGGGGAGTTTTGTGGAAATGGTAGATGACATGAGAAAGTTGTAGATGGCATGGGAAGGCCAACAGATACAAGAAAAGTTTAGTAACTCAGAAATACATAAAATATATGGATAGTATTGTATAATATCCATATATTTTATCTTTTAGTACCATAATAAATAAGGCTCCTTCTCTGGTAGGAAGGAAGAGTCAAAATATTTTACTCAAATTTTCCACACCCACTCCATCCACCCTAGCATCCACCCTATCCTAGAAAGGATAACAGCATTTTTTAAAGCAAGCTATACATAATAAATATTTGTAGTTTCACATATAGTCTTTTTCTGTTTTGCATTGGATATGAAAATACTTTTTCTTTTTTTGTATTCATTGAATTCTGAATAATTTTTGAAGGTACTAGGCAGCAAAACTATTTCATTCTGAATGAATACAACTTTTAAATCAATCAATGTCCTGATAGAGATGATAGGCTAAAGGTATAGAATGAGGCAAAATATTCAAACATAATCAATAGGTATATTTGTTTTGTTTTATTATACTTATTTGTTATAAGAGAGGGCTTTTTTTAAAAAATGAGAGAAAAAGAGGGAAGACCAAAAAAAGAAGAAAAGTGAGATTTTTTTTTTAATGAGCATAAGAGAACATAAGGAAATTCAAAAGGATTCTCAAAGGGAATAGCTTTGAAACCAATTTGTTGAATTGATTTTTTTTTTTTTTAATGCAAGCTTCATGTAAGAGATTCCTGGCTTCTTATATACTTTTTCTATATATGGGTATGTTGGTGTTTGTCATATTTAGAATAGCAAAAAACAAAAATTAGCTTACTAAAAAATAAAGTGCACAAGGCAACTGAGAAAAAATGATTTAACATTGTGGTCTATAGTTAATTTTAAAATGTCTCCTGTGAAACACTTTGAGGGGTGTTTGTTTTTGTTTTTATGTTTCTGCTTGTTTTGTTTAAAAAATTATCAAACTAATCTCTAAAATAGACAGATATTATTTTCTACAACTGAAACCCTGTTGACCACTGAAACCATTCTTTGTCCAATAAGTACTCATTGCATTTAGTTAAAAGATCATTTGTTAAATGTTTGTTCATTGCTAATCCTGATTACTCATTCTATGAAGGATCCTAGGTTGAGAGTGATACCAAAAAAAAAAAAAAACTATGGCCAAATTTCATGCTATTTCCAGTCACAACCACCATAACCACAACCTTTCCCTTTGGTTTGTTCTGGTTTTGCTCCAATTTAATTCAATTTGGTAAGTATTTATTAAGTTACAAGAGTATAGATTCATCCAAAAACAAGCTTAGATTGTCCATGAAAGTTTCATGTCAATCAAAAGTTCTAAACTTACTCCAGAACTGAATGGAATCTCTGGTCTCAGATCTTCCCTGTTTCTATAGTGAAGTTTTCAAAATGAGCTTCCAAGACTAGACTTTCTGAGATTGTCCCAGATGAAATAAAGCTATTATGAATGAACCAATGAATGAAAAAAAAAATTATTAAACATTTACCTTCTGTCAAGCACTGTGCTGACTCCAGGAGATACAAAGAGGACTTCCATAACTTTCCAACATCCTGAGGATCAATATTTTTTGGTATGTTGCTTCCCACTTAGAGTAAGCTCCTTCAGAATAGGAACTTTCTAGTTTTTTCTCTTTGTATCTCCTGGAGTCCATGTAGGGCTTAACAGAGGAGAGATAGCAAGTGGCCATTGTACCTTCCTCCTCAAGTCATTAGTATTTTCTCCCTCATAAAATTACCTTTTACCTATTTTATACCTAGTTATGAGTATGTATTTTTCCTTGAAAGTAAGTTCTTTGAATTCAGGATCTTTGTGGATTTCTTTGTTTTTATATGAGTCAATGGCACAGTGCCTTACATACATTGACATACAGTCAATACTTAATAAACATTTATTAAAATTGATGTTTGTTTTGGTTGATCCTTACTCTTCTTTATGACCAGAGCTATAATTAACTTCTTTGCCAAGGGCAAGTAGCACGAACAGCATGGCACTTTGATGAAAGTACACATTCTAAAAACAAGAGGATCAGAGTCCAATTCCCATCTCTGACTTTATTACTCTTGTGGTCTATGGCAAATCATTTAATCTCCTTGAGCCACAACATCTTCATTTGTAAAAAGGAAGAGTTGGACTAGATTACACTAAAGTCCTTTTTACCTTTAACTCTATGATCCTAAATCTATAATTCATGATGTGAAACTGATAAAAGAAGTTGAATAAATTCAGTTCAGCAAGAAGGAAAGTAGGCAGTTAGGGGGCACACGGGATAAATCACCAGGCCTGGAATCAGGAAGACTCATCTTCATGAATCCAAGTCTGACCTCAAACATTTTCTAGCTGTATGATCTTGGGTAAATCATTTAAACTTGATTGTCTATATCTTCATCAGTACTATGAGCAAGAGAAGAAATGGCAAACCATTACAATATCCTTGCCAAGAAAACCCCCAAATGGGATCATGAAGAATCAGACAAGACTAAAAATGTCTAAATAACAATTAATTATTATGGCCTTATCAATTAATACCAAATTTGGGGCATCTAGTAGCTTTCTCTTTTAATTAGTCATGCTAACTAAATGCTAAACTCCCTGGGGGTAAAACTCTGGTCACTCCACCCACTGAGATAGTGTGATAGAACCTAGAATTGAAATGTAACCATGGACTGAATTCAACCTTTTTTCTGGCTAGACAGAACACATGGGTGGGAAAGTCCACAATCTCCCACTCATTGATGTGCCTCTAGTATTAAAGTTTAATGGAAGACAAGGACTGATTTAACTGAAGACAAAACTGATAAAGGTAATGGCTCCTTTTCCCAAAGTAGTCAATTAACACCAGAGATCACCTAGGAAAATCATAAGTGCCTATAGTTATTTTATTGTTCCAGGAGATAAAGGTGAGGAATAAATTTCTGCGTCAGAACTCAGGACTGGTAAATAGGTCACCCAAACACTCAGATTCTAAAAATACACTTCGCTATAGATTGCTTCTGACGTCAATAGTAGATGCAGTGCTAGATTAGGAGGATTTTATAGCTTTCTCATGTCTGCTTCACAGATAAACCTGTCGTGTGATTCTTCATTTCAGAACCATAAAAGAGTCATCTTCTGGACTTCCCAGGCAGCCTTACTTAAAATAGCAAATGAAAACTATAATAATGTAGTCAGGAAATAATAAGACCAGCCATGGAAGCTAAGCAAACATAGTACCTAGAACTTCTAAGAAAGTGGAGAAACTGAGTAGTATATAAAGAGTACAGTGGGGTCAAACTCAAATAGAAACTAGAGGCCATAAGGAAGACATAAGGAAGTCTGCTGACTGTGTATTGACTTAGAAAATCATATATTAACATCATCCATGTTCTATTATATTTTTACTTTATTAAACATTTACATTTAATACATTTAATTACATTTAATCTGGCTCTGGTCATATTCAATGTTGAGATCATGATGCTGCCATTTGTCCTGTATCTAACACTTCTAAAAAACTGGGCACTAGATTTGAACTCCTTTAAATTCGCCTAATACATTTATCAACTGTATGATCTTAGGTAAAATATTGAACTGCTTTGTTCCCATTTCAAACCTATAAAATAAGGAAGTTGGACTTAAAGGTCTAGTAGGTCATTTCTAGCACTAAGTCCATGAATCTATTATGTCTTTTCAATGATTTTTATTTTTAGTTTTGTTTTGTCATCCAGATTTATAATTTCATCTGATTTGGGAATGCCACTCTCTGGTAATAGCATTTGTTTGCAATTTATAGTGTTAGTGAGTTGTCTAGGGGACCTGAAAGATGACTTGCCCAATGTCATACTGTATATAACAGAGGAAAAACTTGAAGCCAGATCTTCACGTTAAAGTTACTTTACTTCATCATGTTGTCTCCCTCCTTATCTTAGATTTATTTTGGAAAGATGTAAAATGACCTTAGAGGTCATTTCTTCTATAAATGAGGAAGACAAGGCCCAGAAAACTTAATTGTTTATTTATTTATTGGAGGCAATCAGGGTTAAGTGACTTACCCTGAGTCACAGAGCTAGTAAGTGTCTGAGGCCAGATCCTGACTCCAGGGCCAATATTCACTCCATTGGTTGTGCTACCTAACTGCCCTGAGCCTAAATATTATGACCAAAATCAGGCAACTCTTTAGTGGCAGAGGCTGGATCTCTTCAGGTATTCTGAGCGCTGGCCCCGTGCCCTTTCTTCTGCTTACTTTACCATGCTACTTTTTTCACACCTCCAAAGCTAAGACTTGAAGAAATCCACAGAGAATTCAGTTAAACAAATCTGCTTTGCCTAAAGACGTAGATTGCTGACTCAGATCTGTTTGGACTAGGAAATATGATCTCAAGCCATGTCAACAGAGCAGCAGAAAACTAAACAACTACTCTTATCCTTGTACTTTGAATAAAGCAGCAACAAAAAAACAACCAGACCCTTCTTTCCCCCATTTGAAAGGGGAAAAGCAGAGCATTTGATTACCCAGACCTTATTTTTGTCACAATGCCTTAGAAACTTAGAAAACATAGAAAAAACTACCTGCACAGCATCTTTCAGGATTAAATTGAGCAATCAGACTCTTAAATTCACTAAGTTAGTATAGACATAGCTAAGTCTACCCTAAGATTCAAATGAAACAAAAAAAAAAGGGGGGGGGAGGGCAATAGATCTACAAATTCATGAGAACTTCCTCTGCTCAAGTGCTTTCTAAAGGACAAATACAGATAAACATTGTATTTGCTTGTGAACATTTTTGTGTGTGGCAACATAAAGTATGAGTATTAGAGCAGAGTCATAACTCATGGTATTCAGTCATTGTAAGCATGAATAAAGAAAAATTATTTAACCACAGTGCACTGAGTAAAGAAAGAACAAACACATTATTGCACTTGGCTCAACCTGTTACAATATATCAAGTTTATGTTCTGTGTAAAAGGCTTTAGTGTGCTGATTTGCTTTTTTGTTTTTTAATGCTTTTAATATATTAAAAGAAATCTTTGAGAATAGTGCCCTGGGGCCCTAACAGGTGGCTGGTATTCTAAGGGCAGCATCCCACACATTTTAAGGCAGATTTTTAAAGTTTCCAAATTGTCATCCTTAGCTAACAAATTGAGAACTATAACTTGGGTGATAAAAAGCCCCGTAAATTGAAGATGAACGAAAAAAACCTAGACAATCCCAGAAAATTCTATTCCATCTAGAAATAGAATGAATTTGTATTAGTTGAACTTCATTAGCTAATTGCCAGCTTTCTGTTCCTCATCTTAATGCCTTGTTCTGGCCCTTGTCTGGTCTGGAAATTTGGCTGAAATATTCAAGCAAATAATGACTCCTTGCATAGAAAGTACACTGATAAGCTGGAGTGATAAATGTATTAGAGGACATCCAAGATGGAATGGCCCTTAAATAATTAGAACTAACAGAAGTTTATGAAAAGCTATCTTTGTTTAACTTGGCTACAAACGATAGAATGGGGAGCAAATGCAAAAGATCTTTTCATCTGGAACAATTTGTGTATAATCCCAAAAGTGGAATGGCTTCCTTAGCAAGTAATGAGTTCTCTTAAAAAAAAAAAAAAAAAAAAAACTAGATAAATCCTAATCAATTTTTTATAAAAAGAGATTCTTATTCAAGTACTGGTTTGACCAGATGCCTTCTGAGGCCCCTTTTAACTGTGATTCGCAAAGAGGGTTCTAAACTAGGATTAGTGGCAAGCAATGTTCCATTTTGCCTATATACATTAAATAATAAACAATTACTTAACAAACATCTACTCTGTCTAACTAAAGAAACTCAAGATGGACAAATTTAGAGATATCTCTACTCCAAATTTTCACATGGACTATTTGTGCTCTACCTATAGTAGAGACTTCCAAAGTTGTACTGATGTGATCAGCTTCAATCACAAACACCATACCTCATCCCTGACATGTTGATGGCATTTTGCTCCTCTTCCAGCAAGAACAACAATAACTAATATATTTTATTTTATTTTATTTTTTTGGTTTGTTCGACAAAGTTGTTCTTCCTTCTTCGCTTTTTTTTTTTAATTTTTATTTAATAATTACTTTATATTGACAGAATCCATGCCAGGGTAATTTTTTTTACAACATTATCCCTTGCACTCGTTTCTGTTCCGATTTTTCCCCTCCCTCCCTCCACCCCCTCCCCTAGATGGCAAGCAGTTTTATATATGAATAACTAATATATTTTAGCACTGGGCCAGGCACAATAGAGACTGCAAGGAATGAGGCAGTTAGGTGACACAGTGGGTAGAGCAAAGAGCTTGTAATCAGAATGATCTGAGCTCAGATTCTGACTCAGATGTTCTCTAGGTGTGAGACCATCAACAATTCACTTCTTTCTGTTTCAGTTTTCTCATTTATAAAAGGAGAAGCCTTTCATGTCTTCTAAATTCCCTTCCAGCTCCAGGTATTTATTCTGGAATTGCACACGCACAACACACACATACTTAAATAATAAGCAGTACAAGACAGTACTTAAGTATTAACTTATGATTTCAAAGATATAAAAATGGAGAACAAATAACACTGTCCATACTATTCCAACTAAGTTAAACTCTATTTTGTCTGTTTTGACAATTTGAGGGAAAAAGAACTCCCAGAAGACTAGACAGGACACTACTTGTGGTAGAAGGAAGTCTCAGATGAGGAATTAGAGATTTTATGTATATGTATATGTAATGTATACCATTATACAATGGTACAATGGATAGAGTGCTGGTTCTGTAGCCAGAACCAAAATCTGGTCTTTGACACTTGTTGGTTGTGTAACTCTAAACAAAATCATTTAACTCCTGTTTGCCTCATTTCCTCATCTGTAAACTGAGCTGAAAAAGAAAATAGCAAACCACTCCAATATCCTTTCCAAGAAAACCCCAAATGGAGTCATGAAGAGTCAGACATGCAACAAGTAACAGTAGTAGCAGCAATAGGAGACCTTAGATCTCAGACTGATAGCTGGTACAATAATAAAAATATAAGACCTATAGCCAGAGGACCTTGATCCAAATTACATCTTTGAAGCTTGCTATCTGTGTGATCATACACAAGTCGGTTAATTTTCCAGGCTTCCCTCAATTTCTTCATCTCTAAATTGACAGGGCCTTTAAAGTAGATAACCTCTAAGGTCCCTTCCAGCTCTTAAGTCAATCTACATAATTTATGTTTATCCATTCTTTCTTAAATATTGACTATTTAATAATTGATCTAAAAATGTTCCAATGATCAAGGTCAGACTCATTGATCTACACTTTCCAGAAAACTTACCCTTTTTCAAATTTAGCAATGTATTTTTCTATCTTCAGTTTTCTTGGAAGAGACAGTTTGGCAGTGAATAGGCCTGGCTTTGTGATCCAAGCCAGTAAAGCCAAGTAAGATTTGGCTTTAACTACTGCTTATTGAAATATATTGACTAAGTCACTTAAATTTTCAGTGCTTTAGGCAGCCTTAGAATTCTAAGATTAATAATTGCAAAGAATATGCTTAATTAACTACATTGGTAAAGATAGTTTCCTCACCTGAGAATTTTCTCTACCAATTAAATGAGAAATAAAGTCCCTATCTAGTCTTCCAGGAGTTCTTTCTTCCTACACCTTGTCAAAAAATTTTGGCAACACTGACATTATTTGGACAAGTTCATTATGAGAGCTATAGTTTGACAAGGCTGGGGAAGACTGAGGTAATTTCTATCATCTTAATGTTCCCTACCTATCTTGGGTCGTAGTCTTTCACTAAAACTTGAAGATGATCCTTATCACAGGAGAAAATAAAGGCAAATAACCAATATTTTTCCTGATTATTGACTCCAGGTTGGTAGATACCTCCCTCCTACCCCAAACTTTCCTCAAACCTCATAGTTCATATCTACCTAGCATCTTTGAGAAACAGTTTGGCCTGATAGTTGTCAGGCTTGCATCAGAAAGACCTAGGTTCACATATTCCCTTTCACACAGATGAGCTATGTGGTCCTGGGCAACTCATTTAACTTTTCAGTGCCTTCAGAGAATATTCTAAGACTATAAATTACAAACAAATTGCTAATCTTCAGCACTGGATATTTTCCACATTGGCAAAATCATGGGCCCAGACTAATTTTTTGTTTAATGTGCTTGTCATATAATATCACATATAGATATCTGTTAATGTTTTATTCCCCTCTTCAGATATTAAACTACTTGAAGGCAGAGACTATGTCTTATCTGAATTTTGTATCTCCTCCAGAATCTAGTGAAGTGTTCTGTACATGGTATCTTGATAAATATTTGTTGTAATTGTATTTGAGTAGATCCTCCAATTATTAACACTGCCTCATCTTTCTTTATAATCTCTTCCTTATTTTTCTTCCCTAAAATGACTTTTATTGCCTCTACTATGTTTTAGGAGTCTCTGCTTTTTCTATCCTGAGTCTTGCTAATGTTATTTTCACAGTGACACCTCTTAACCTTTCACCCTGGTTTTTGTTCCTCACTGCCTTGAAACTATTCATTCCAAAATTACCAGTTATCTCCTATTCAATTAATCCAAAGCCTTTTCTTGACTTTTCTTCAGTATTTAAAACGTTTGATCCCCTTTTTCTTTAAAAAATACTGTACTAGTTTTACTATTCTAGTTCTACTAGTTCTACAATTCAGGTCTCTTACTTCATTCTGCCCTCTGCCTTATGAGAAGAATAGAGAGAAACACAGATTGGCTTGATCTCAGAAGATGAAGGGGAGAAGAATGTTTAATGAAGCTGGAAAGATTGATTGGAGCCAAAACACATAAGGATTTAAAATCTAAACAGGAATTTGATTTTTTTCCTCGAGGCCATAGGAAGTTCTAGAACTGGTTGAGGAGGGGAGTGACATAGTCAGATTTGTACTTAAAGAAAATTACTTTGGCAACTATGTTAAAAATAGAGCAATGAAACACAAGACAGAGAGACCAATTCGAAAGCTGCTGTAATTAAACTAGAAATGACAAGGTACTGAATTAAAGGAGTCACTGTGTGAATAGAAAGAAAAAGTCTTACATGAGAGATGATGTGTATAAATGGCAAAATTTGCAATTGATTAGTTCTTTGGGGTGAGAAAAAGGAAAGAGTCAAAGTTAATCCCAAAATAATACTGGAAGAATAGCAGTACCTTCAATCCAAAGAGGGAAGTTTGAAATAGAAGAGGGTTTGTAATGAAATATAACAAGTTCAGTCTTGGACATGTTGAGTTTAAGATACTTCCAGTAATTCCATTTGAAATTGTCCAATAGAGTTTTCATGATACAGAGCTTCAGTTAAAAAGAAAGCCTATGACTGGATAGATGCATACATAAATGCATATATTACATACACACAGGTGAATTAAATGTATAGATTAGTAAAGCCATGATAGCTGATGAAGTTAACAAAAGAAAGGAGAAAGAGGAAAATGAAAGAAAGGGGGTCTAGGACAGAAATTTGGGGAATACAGAATTGAAAAAGTTGTATAGATGATAAAAAGCAAAGGAAGCATACATCAGTGAAGTTCAATATTAAATTAACTGTTCACATCCAGTCCTCGACCACTAAAAGCAAATTAAGGACTTGTCTTCTTATGACCTCTTTGTAGCGTGGTTGGTCAGGATCATTTTACAATATTCAATTTCAATGGTTTATTATCTCTCTTTCAATTTACATTGCTATAATCACTTTTCTTGGTTCCACATATTTAATTTTGTGTCTGGTAATAAAAATCTTCCTGTGTTTCTTTTTATTTGTAATACTGTTTCCTTCAGTGGAATAATATTCCATCACATTAATGTGCCAATTTGTTCAGCTACTTCTCAATTGACTATGCATGACCAATAGGCATGTTTGTTCTGATTATATAAGGATTTCTTCCTTTTTTCTTTCCCTTCCTTACTTCCTTTCTTTTTTCTTTCTTTAGCATTTTTTCTTTCTTGTAGACGAGAGTTGCAGGAAGTAAGTGGTAAAATTGATGCTAAAAAATGGTCAGTGAAATTTAAAAAAAAACAAAAAAGAAAGCAAAAGTAAGTTCATCTGAGGACATTAACAAATGGAACAGTGTTGCTGATGTCATGTAAAATTTTGCATATGCTGTAAGAAAAACAAGACAGATTCAAGATTTCATATACAATCTTCTTTCTTTATCTACAGGAACATCCATATTTGTTAATTTTTGTCAACTTGATCATTTTAAAAGAATTTTTGTTTTTAAATGACCTTTTAGATTTCTTCTAGCTCTTGATCTCTGATCTTATCATCTCTCTTATTTTTAATGTTAAATGTCCATTCCAAAGATGGGGTATATTTATTCTGAACCTGTAACAATTACAAAGCACAGAAATAGATATATCTTTTAGTTATTTTAAATAAGTTTTTGTTTTTTAATTGTTGAATTCTCAATCAATTCTATTTTATTTTCAGTTCTGAATTCTCTCTCTCATATGCTTCTCCCTCATCAACCAAGAAAGTAAGAAAAATAAATCCAATACAAATATGTCTAGACAAGCAAAACAAATTTGCTGCATTAGCCATATCCAAAAAAAAGAAAGAAAAAGAAAAAGGAAGGAAATATACTTCAATTTACACTCTGAATCCATTACTTCTCAATCTAGAGCTAAACAGGATGTTTCATCATAAGTTCTTTGGAATTGTATAACCTATTTTCTCCAATTTTCCTTTCCCTTCCCAGAGTTCCTTTCATTATAATGTTTTGTTGTTGTTTTTAGTAAAGAGGAAGAAACATTAAGCAAAACAATCAACATAATGAAAAAGTCTAACTTTATATACAATGTTCCTTAATCATACTGGCCCAACTCTGCACATAAATGAAGAAAAATGACTTTTTATTCTTTGGGACCAAGGTTATACATAACCTCACTATAATTCTACAGCATTCAATTTTCATAGTTTAATGGTTGACCTTATAATTTATATTATGCATATACCAGTGTGAAAATTATTTTCCTGGTTCTGTTTACTTAATTTTGTATAATTCAAATAAGCCTTCCATTTTTCTCTGAATTCATCATATTAGCGATTCTTGCAGAATAACAATATTCCATTATATTCATGTGCCTAAAATTGGATATTGCAATGTCTATAGCAGGAAGTTAAAGACACATAGAGAACAAATTAGGCATACTAAGGAAAGGCAGCTTCAAAATTGTACAAGTGCATCAGTCCCCAGTTCCCAGGAGAGAACTATGTCTAAGGAAAACTCGATGAGGACTCCATGAAGAGAGGCATCACAATGGGTCTTTTTTAAAAAGAAAGTTAGGTTTGTATAATAAAAGTTATCAAAGTAATTTAACAACAAAACTTATCTACTTTTACCTAAATTATACAGAAAATAGAAATGTGAAATTTAAGGCTCAACTTATGTAGTGTCTTTAAGTAGCCTAAATGGACTGCATATTGACCTTTATGGTTTACTCCATATTTTGTAGAGTTGAGTTAAAGTGTTGGCTGAGTCTTCTTCTGTTCCTTCTTTCTGAAAGCTGTGTGAATTTATCAACTGTTTCCATGATTATAAAAAAAAAAAAGAAGAAGAAGAAGAAGAAGAAAGCAAGAAAGGAGTATAAAATATCTCTTTTCACTTGGAGTAGACAATTTTACCAGCAAGATAACCATATACATGGAGGGAGATGACTCCTGATTGGCTAAGAGACCCCTCTTTACCAGGATGTTGTGAAAAACAGTGACTATAGAGAAGAACATGGAAAGAGAGAGGCTTTGAGAAGCAAGTTGTAAACTTTTGAATTACCTTCTGGAGATTAAACCTTGAAGTTGCATACATGGAGAAGAAGTAAGTTCCCCCAAAATTTGATTTTCAACACTTCCAACTGCCCAAAGACTGCTGAAAACAAGATTATTCCTTCTCTCTTTGAGCTATGTTTTATCTTACTCCCAGCAAAAGAGCTCCTTCATTATTGTGTAATTTTTAATGTATTATAATCTATACAACTTCCTCAGAAACGTTTGGGATATTCAGGGAGGACTAGCAACTGTGTGAGAGCTTGCTTAGTCCTTTTCAGGGGCTGCTCATCCATTTTTGGTGTCTATCTATCATCCAACTCTTACCTGTCACTCCAAGAAGCTGTAGCATGCATAGTGGTCATACTCTGACAAAATTGTTCTTTTTGGTGGGCTAAATCAATTTAGGGTAAGTGACACTTGTCAAACCCATTTATGAGTCATGAGCAAAGAGAAGGCAGCTAGAATGGGCTCTGTGAAATACTTAAAGCTTGGTCAGACATTAAAGATGCCAATGTCATCCACTTTATCCCAATGCCATCACCACTCATTTTGACTTTTGTTCTGGCACTGGACTTCAGTAATTCTGAAAGAGAGAATGAGACCAACAATTTTTATGGCACTCTACCCCAATTACACCCAATTCCCAAGTAAGACATCATTTTGTGAAGTCAAAGGTACACTTTAAAAACAGGGAACAAACAACTTTCTCAAGTCTTATTTACTATTTTGATGGACAAATGAGTTTATGCATAATTCATAATCATCTTTTTGTATTACAATGTTTGATGGAGTTGGCTAGTATGTTATCACTGTTTTCTCTTCTCTAGGCTAGACATTTCAAATTTCCATTCCCATCTTGTATAGTTGTTCATTTTAAACTTAAATACAGGATTTTTCCTTTATCCTTGTTAAATTTCCCTAGTTGTTTTCAATTTACAGATTTGTATCTATCAAGAACTTGAATTTGAATGCTGACTTATCTAACATGTTAATTATTGCTCCTAGTTTGGTATCATTAGCAAATTTGACAAGATTTCTACGTCATAATCTAAGTCACTGATAAAACAATGAACAGACCAAAGTCATATCGCACATTTCTAAACAAGATATTCCTATAGAGAGACATAGACCCATTAATCATCACTCAGAAGATGGAAGTGCAAGTTCTATAAGAGTAAAAATGGTTTAATTCTTTGTATTTGTACCCCCAATTCCTGGTGTATATCTATGTATGTGTATGTATTTATATATGTATATATACACATGTGTGTTTATACATATATATACCTAGAGAGAGAGAGAGAGAGAGGCTTAATAAATGTTTGTTCATTGAATACATTATAGATTTAGAGTTAGGAGAAAACTTCAAAAACATTGAATACAACTTCTTCAGATTATAAATAAGGAAACAGAGGCACAGAGAAGTATCTCATCCAGGGTCACTCAACTGATATTTATTTGAGATGGCATTTGAATACAAGTCAGCTTGGCTTCAAATCCAATGTCTAATTCATTACTCATGCTGCCTTACTCTTTGATATAATTATTTGGGCAGCTATTAATCTGCTTAAGTATAACAACTAGCTCACATTCCTTCATTCTATCTACAAGGTTATCTAGAGAAATTCTGTTGAATTCCAGGTATATTATATTTAAATAATTTTCTTAATACAGTAACCTCATCCAAGAAAAAAAGAAAGAAAAGAAAAGAGAATAAGCATTTATTAAGCACCTATTATGAGCTCAAAAGAAATGTGAGATTTACATTGTGAAATTTAGATGTGCCAGGCATTTTACTTACTTGGTTCTCATAACAACCCTGGGAGGTAGGTGTTATTATGATACTTACATATATTCTTTATCAAAGAGAAAAAAATAGAAGGAAAAAAAGGAAAAGGAAGAGAGTGATAAAGGAAAGAAGGATAGGGAAGAAAAAGAAAAGAAAGAAAAGAAAAAAATTAGCTTGATGGGAATCAGTATCAATGAATCAAAATTGTTTCTTGGTATAATACTTTCTATTTTAAGTGCCCAGAAATCATCTCTTTTTATTTTCTTTAAATCTGATTTTTTCACTTAACAACAAAAAGTTTAATTCTCCCTCACTCCTATTCACCGAAGAAACCAAATCATCTCTTTAAGAATCTAGTAATGCACCTATTCTGCAGGGTTTTAAAATTTTTTCAATAGTATTTCATTTTTCCAAATACACATAAAGATAGTTTTCAACATTCATTTTTGTGAGACTTTGTATTCCAAATTTTTTCCCTCCCTTTCTTATTTCCCCCCTCTTTAAGATAGCAATAATTACACTTGTTTTTTAGAAATGTCTTTCCTCCCTTTTTTGAAAAACAAGAAAATAACCTACCTCCAGGTTTGGTATCCCTTTGTTTTTCACAAATTCTCCAAGATTACAAGAGTGGATCATCAGTTATATCTAATAAAAAAAAATTCAGAGACCCAAGACATAAAATTCATTTAGAACTAGAGATTTCAGAGAATCACAGAACTTGAGTTGGAAAAGACATTGATGGCCATGTAGTTTAATTAATAATTTCAAGAAAACTATGCTATAACATAGTTGACAGTGGTCATCAATTTTCTATCAGAAGACCTCTAAGAAAGAAGAATCTACCATTTCTCAAAGGCATCTCATGCTGCTTTTGGACAGCTCCAATTTGTAAAAAAAAAAAAAAAAAAAAAAAAAAAAAAATCCTGATCTAAATACCAAGAATGGAAAGAGAAGGGAAACTCATTTTCCATGATCTACTCCAAAAAAACCTGAGCTACACACAGAAGTGGTCATATATCTGATTTTACCTTTACCCATAACACTTTCTACTATCCATTCCACTCCCATGCTTTCTTTCCGTTCCCATCACTCAGTAACCTCTCCTAGTTCACCCAATCCATATTTACCATCCAGTTAAGATTCTGATACATATTATCTCCTGTTTTCTAAAATACCCTTAGCCTTGAATTCAATATCTGACTCACAATATTTTTCTCTTCTGAAATTCCTGCCTTCATATTCTTATAGGACTCCACCCAATGCCTTAGTTCTCCAACTTATTTTTTCCCCATAATCTACTGCACCTCTCTAAGCTACACACAGAGATGGTCATATTTTTTATCTTGCCATCACCCATAAGTGTTCCAAATCCTTGTTCATGAGTTTTGAAATTATATCTGATTGGGGCAGCTAGATGGCACAGTGGATAGAGCATCAGCCCTGAAGTCAGGAGGACCTGAGTTGAAATGTGACCTTAGACACTTAATACTTCCTAACTGTGTGACCCTGGACTAGTCACTTAACCCCAATTATCTCAGTAAAATATATATATGATTGTTATTCTATTGCAATCTATTGTTATCTGCTTTGCAACCTCAAATTCTATTCTTTGAGTTCACCATAATTTACAGTCCCTCAACTTCTTGGTTCTTTCCAGGCCATCATTATCCTTTCTTCACCATTTTTTCCTTTTGCTGAACCAGTTTAGCTCTACACTGTCATCTTCTCTTGAGTACCTTTCCCTTTTATGTTATTGCCAATTATGTCCTGATAAACCTCAGATTTGTGTTAATCCCATCATCTGATGCCTTTGAGAAAATCGTAAGCCAAAAAATCATAACCTTGCTGATTGAGTCTATCTTTACATTTATGTAACATAATCTCAACTACGCCCTCACTGCAGCAAGACAGTTCTTTTTCATTTCCCTAAATTATTCACTATCCTACTTACCACAGTAGTTTTTTGAGCCTTTTTACCCTCAATCTCCTCTCACATCTCCCCATTACAACACCCTCTCAGCTAAGAACCTTGACTCTTATTTCACTTAAAAGATTGAGACCACTTACCAAAAACTTCCTCTTCTCACCTTCTCTTCATCTCACATCACTCAGGTGCCCTCTTTCATCATCTCTGGCTTCATCCCTGTCTCTCAAGAAAAAGTGACCCTTCTCCTTGGCAGTGTAAACCCCCTTTTCTGTGAACAAGCAACCAAGAAATTACTCTTATTATCATCCTTACTTACTAATCTTCAGTCCTTGTTGCCAGTAAACACATTCGTGTCTCTTCCATCCTCAAGATGCTCTCATTCAATCCTTCTGTCTCTGATAGCAATCATCCAATATCTTTCCTTTTGTGTCTCACCTCCAACTCCATTCAATGCCTTCACTTTCTTTGCTTAACTCTTTTTAATTCTGCACCCTGGCTTTTGACTTCATCATTCAATTGAAACCTCTCTCCAAAGTTACCAGTGATCTCTTTATTACAAAAATCTAATGATCTTTTCTCAATTTTCATTCTTCTTGACTTTTCTGTGGCCTCTAACACTTTAAATCACCCTTTTCTCCTAGATATTCTCTTCTTTCTAGTTTTTTGAAACATTGCTCTCTTCTGAGCTTATCTGTCTGTCCACTTCTTCTGAGTCTCTTTGGGATTACCAGGTCACTGCTAACCATGGTGTTCCACATGAGTCTGTCCTAGATCCTATATATATAAATTATTCCACTTACTCATGAATTCAATTATTATTTCTATGCTGATATTTCTCTAATCTACTTATGCAGCCTTAACATTCATATTCTATCTCTGAATGCCTATTAGATATCTCAAGCTGAATTTCCAATAAATATGTTAAATACATTGTGTGTACAAGCCCTTCTCTCTTCTTAACTTTCTTATTTTTGTTGAGGACACCACTATTCTCCAGTCATCTTGGACTCCTCATTCTCTCACCCACCATCCCCCACATGTCTATCCCATCTTCTCACATCTTACTTCCCAGGTACTAAGCAATCCAATAACACTGACCTTGCTGTTCCTCAAAAATGATACTCCATCTTTCAAATCAGTATATTTTCACAGACTATCTCCCATGCCTGAAATATTTTCCCTTTTCTTCCATTTCCTGGCTTTGCTGTGCACTTAACACACTAAAAATAGTTCCCACTTTGTGTCCCCAACACTTAATATAGTTCCTGACACATAGATGCCTGATAAATGTTTGTAAACTGATACAGAACTGTAATATTGTCTAATTTCCACAATTTATAGATCAAGAAATTGTGATCTGGAGATGTTAAGAGATTGACTCAAAATTTAATAGAGAAAATTCTCTTTTCTAACTTTAGGTATGAAAGTACAATAGTGGTCAGATTAAATGGTAGCTCAAGTGACAAAAAGAGAAGTTCTTTTCTAAAAGTTTGGATAGCAATTTGGTCTCTAATACGACTGAATACATGACTTAGCACAAGTCACTTAACTCCTCAGTGTCCTCAAGCAACTAAGAAAATAATTTTCAGTTGAATCCAACTCTTTGTGATCCTATCTAAGTTTCTTGGCTGAAATACTGGAGTGATTTGCCATTTCCTTCTCCAGTTCATTGTACAAATGAGAAAGATGAGGCAAACAGGGATAAATGACTTGTCTAGGATCACACAGCCAGTAGGTATCTAAAGCCAGATTTGAATTCAGGAAGATGAATCTTCCTGACTCTAAACTAGATACTCTAACCACTGTGCCACTGAGCTGTTGTAAATCTGTATGAGTAATGTGAACAAATAACTGGTATTTATACAAACCTTGGGAAAAGTTTACACAGTGATAGGTGAATAAAGGCTGGTGTGTTGTTTGGGGGTTGTTATTGTTATTGTTTCTCTGCTTTTCTCTGGAAGAAGAAAAGAAAACTATCTAGAATTTTGGATTTATAGTCTGAATGAACCCAGAGATTTAGGAATTATAATACAAAAATAAGTGCTGATTATCAAAAGCTAATCAGCAATCAAGAAAGTTCCAAACATTGTATATAGAAGTAGCAATATTGTTTTAAGAATAACTTTGAGCGAGTGAGTTATATTGACGATTACAAATAGCCAAATTAAATACAAATACATATGAAGGAAGATGCTGTATTCAAATCACAGGAAGAACTGATAAATAGAAGTATGTACTACAGAAAGATTTTACATATACATATGGATGCATATATATGAGATATATCTATATATACACACACACATATTTATGTCTAATAGTAATCATTTCTAAAAGGGAGGGAAAGGAAATGAACATAACTATTATATATTTTAAAGGAATAGCAAGTTGTACATAATAGATTTTCAGCTTCATATCTAATTATCTTTTTTAAGTATACTGTTTTACAAATTCTTGGTTTATTCCATGAATTAAAAAATAATTTTTTAAAAGAAAAAGTTCTCCCAGGATTAAATACAAATTTGGAATTTTAAGCTAATGCATAAAATTTCATCCAGACTACCAATCTGAAAAAAAGTCAAACTAGTCAGGTAATAAACATTTATTAAGCATTAACTATGAACCAAACACTGTGTTAAACACTGGAAATACAAAGAAAGGCAAAAAACAAGGAGCTCACATTCTAATGAAGGAAATACATACAAACAACTATGTGCTAACAAGCTACACAGGATAAAATGGAGATAACCTCAGAAGAAAAGTAATGAGATTAAAAAAGTCTGGGAAAGGCTTCTTACAGAAGGTGAGACTTGAATTGAGGAGACCTAAAGAAAGACAGGGAGGCCAGATTAGGCCTTGATATCAAAGGAAAGAGGGATCATGTTTCTATAAATTAGTCACAGTCCTCTCTAGGCAATTAAAAGGGAACAATGTTATGCCTGGGCATGGGCTCATAGATCATAAAGAATTATGGGAAACAAGCAAGAAGTGAGCCTCACTCAAGAAGTATTTTCAGTATATATGGATCTTTCCATATCCAAAGCAATCCACACACATTAACTGGATATCCAAGTACATAATAGGCTTACTCAGTACAGACAAGTTAAAAGTAAACGTAAACCTTCCTTTCCACTATTTTCCCTTCTCTTCTCTTCCCCCTTTTTCTTTACTTTTTCCTTTTTTTTCTTTTTCCCTTTTTCCTTTTTTCCTTTTCCCTTTTCTTTTTTCCTCCTTTCCCTTTTCTTCTCCTCTCTTCTCCTATCCTATTCTTTCCTTTTTTCTTTCCTTTCCTCTCCTTCCCTTTTCTTTCCTTTTCCATCCCTTTTTTTTTCCTTTCCTTTTCTTATCTTTCCTTTCTTTTTTCCTTTTCTTTCCTTTCCTTTTCCTTGTAATACTCTTGAAAACATCCCCTAATAAGTTTCTGCAGTTTCTGTCCTATTTTCTTCCTTTTTAACTCATCTCCATATTTCCCCAACCCAAACTCCTTTCCTACTCAAATTCATTTCCTCTGAATTGCCTCTCATATCCCACAGACAGCCTTCAAGCAGACAACGGCCTCTCTCCAATCTCCTAGTTTGGTCCCGTAGCATTTGATGGAGTGAATCCTGGTGATCATTTATTCTGATATATAACAAATTAATCCCATTGCTATACTTATATTCTTCCAATTCATCATTAGAATTGGACATTGCACATTGCAAAGAGCATTTTGTAGTTTCCAAATCCCCAGTAGTTGGAGAGTCACTCAAGAATCAAGAAAAACAATGTTCAAAATATACCTCTGATATTTACTTATTATGTCATCTTGAGTAAATCACAGAGCCACTTGGAGCTTCAGTTTCCTCATCTGTAGAATGTGGATAGTAAGTACTCTAACACCTCCCACATAAAGTTGTTATAAAGCTGAAAAGAGATAGTCTATGTGAAGTGCTTTTTTTAAAAAGTATACAAATGCTAAGTATAATAGGTTATTCTACAGAAGGGAATCTCAACCTTTTTTTGTATTTTATAGACATGTTTCACAGTGAATCTGTGGACTCCATTCTCAGACTATTATTTTTAAATGCATAAAATACATAGGATCATAAAAGAAAAAAACTTTTAAAATGCAGTTATCAAACAAAGCCAACAAAAACGTAGATCTCTATTCTAGAGAGAATATTCCCCTATAGCTGAGCTTTTTCTATGATGCCTATTTGAGCATAAAATTAAAAACCTAGAAACAGGATCTTAGAGATCATTAAGCTCATCTGCTAACCCTATTTGACAAATGAAGAATTTAGCCACAAGGAGGTTAAGTCACTTGCCAAAGTCCCATGATGAGGATTCATATGATAGAATTGAAGTCTTAGTCTTTCTTATGAAATCTAACATCCTATCCATTATACATCTACCTCAAACAGGGATATCATTCTGGGAAGGACTTGACAAATCATTTTTACCTTTCCCATTTGTCTGGATCACTAACATCTAACGTTCCTTTAAAATAAGTTTTCACTGGAGAGCAATCTGGAATTATGCCCCAAAAGTTATCAAACTGTACATATCCTTTGATCCAGCAGTGCTACTACTGGGCTTATACCCCAAAGAGATACTAAAGAAGGGAAAGGGACCTGTATGTGCCAAAATGTTTGTGGCAGCCCTGTTTGTAGTGGCCAGAAACTGGAAACTGAGTGGATGCCCATCAATTGGAGAATGGTTGGGTAAATTTTGGTATATGAATGTTATAGAATATTATTGTTCTGTAAGAAAAGACCAGCAGGATGAATACAGAGAGGCTTGGAGAGACTTACATGAATTGATGCTAAGTGAAATGAGCAGAACCAGGAGATCATTATATACTTCAACAATGATACTGTATGAGGATGTATTCTGATGGAAGTGGATTTCTTCAACAAAGAGAAGAGCTAATTCAGTTTCAATTGATCAGGGCTGGACATAAGCAGCTACACCCAAAGAAAGAACACTGGGAAATGAATGTAAACTGTTTGCAATTTTGTTTTTCCTCCAGGGTTATTTTTACCTCCTGAATCCAACTCCTCCTGTGCAACAAGAGAACTGTTCAGCTCTGCACACATATATTGTATCTAGGATATACTGTGACACATTTAACATGTATAGGATGCCTGTCATCTAGGGGAGGGGGTGGAGGGAGAGAGGGGAAAAGTCGGAACAGAAGTGAGTGCAAGGGATAATGTTGTAAAAAATTATCCAGGCATGGGTTTTGTCAATAAAAAGATAATTATTTAAAAAAAAAGAAGTTTTTAGTATCAAATATTTGCCAATGTACACATATTCTAGGGGTGTATTTTATATTAAGATGTAAAAAGCTATATCAAAATCAATTCCTGAAATTTCTTTTTCAGAGGGAGGAGAGGAAGCAGAAAGAATGAAAAGTCACTCACTGCTTGAAAAAAAAAAGGGAGGAAAAATTTCCCAAAGGGAAAAAAAATAAAGAAGGAAAGCCAACAATGAAGAAATACCAGCTAACTTCAAAATTTTGCCTCAAGATGTTTCTATGAGTATTGCGACAGGGAAAGAGTACAAATAAGGAGATGTTCAAAAAAGAAAACACTCAAAGAGTTCCCAAGAATTAAGAAACAGAAAAACTAGACACTGCAATTGTTTTTTCAACCCACATTTCTGCTTTTATATTTTTTTTACCACAATGTGGTTATGTGGACTTTAAACAACAGGTGGTGGGAATTGGCCCAGAAAACCAAAGGTTTGAAATGCTTAAAAACAAAAATAAGCAACTAAAGTTTTATTTGAAAAGATCATGAGATTGCAAAGTAAGACATGTGGTTTTTCACTTGTAATGAAAACAAATAGGTCTCCCCCACCCCAGCTGATTTTGTTGAAAAACAGATCTGAGACAAGAGTGAGGTACTCCACTCCATCCCAAGCTCCCCAAATTCCTCCTCACACTATCTATTGCTCATAATTCTTTAAATTTTCATAATTAATGATCTTTTTAGATGTGGCCATCGCCTTTGTTAAAATATAAATGTCATCTAAGAGGAACAACACATTAAGCCACTATTATTCATTATCATCTTATTCTTCCTGTGAGCTATTTTACCTTCAATTACCAGCCTAGCAGGTCCTGAAGTAATCTATGGGATTGGTAAATTTAGATGATGGAAAGGAAAGAATGAAAAGTCTTTACCTCCAAAGAGCATGACAATAAAGAGCCTTGTCTATCAACTAGGGAATGGCTGATTGAGTTGTATTTGCATGTGATACTATATTATTGTACTACATGATTTCAAAGTCACACAGAAATACAAATGAACTTCAGAGTGAAATAAATAGAACCAGAAGAAAATAGGGAAGGTAGAATGAGAAAAGAATTTAGAGGGAAAGATAAGCTTATCTCAATCAATAAATGATCAAATAATATGAACAGGTAGCTTTCAAATGGAGAAATTAAGGCTATCTGTAGTCACATGAAAATGCTATTAATTAGAGAAATGTAAAATAACAAATCTGTGGCACCACATTACACCTATCAAGTTGACTAATATGACAGGAAAGAAAAATGATTAATGTTAGAGAGGATGTGGGAAAACTAGAACATTAATGCATTGTTGGTAGAGTTGTGAACTGATCCAACCATTCTGGAGATCAATTTGGAACCATGCCCAAAAGGCTATAAAACTGGGTTTTCTCTTTGACCTATCTCTATTGAGTCTATATCCCAAAGAGATCACAAAAAGGACCCACATATTCAAAAATATTTATAGCAATTCTTTCTGTATTGGCAAAGAATTGGAAATTGAGGGAATGATAAATTAGGGAGTTATGGTATATGAATGTAATGGAATACTGTCATCCTATAAGAAATTATAAGCAAGCAGGTTTCAGGAAAATCTGGAAAGACGTCTGAATTGATGCTGAGTGGAGTGAACAGACCAGGAAAACAATGTACACAGTAACAGCAACATTATGCAATGACCAACTACAATATCCTTAGCCCTTTTCCAGCAATATAAAAATTTAAGACAATTCCAAAAGACTCATCCTAAAAAATGATATTCACTTTCAGAGAAACAACTATGAAGTCTGAATGCAGATGCAGATTGAAATACACTCTTTTCACTTTTTTTGATTTGTTTTTTCTTTCTCGTGGTTTTTCTCTTCTGTTCTGATTCTTTCATAACATGACTAATGTGAAGATATGCTTATCAGTATTTTAGTATGATATAGGGATCATACCAAGACTTGTTTTTCTCTAGTTTTGTTATGAAAAGATTGTGTAATAGGATTAGATGATTTGTTTTTTGCACACAAATTCCAATAAAGCTAAAATTAAAAAGGTTACAATTATTAAGGGAAGAAAACATTTACAGGAAGATTTCCTAGCTTCTTACAGGAATAAATTATAAAGGTTTTACTTCTAAAATATGTAAAGGACTGAATGAAATTTATAAGGTAAAAGCCACTCTCTAATTGATAAATTAAGGTTATGGACAGCTATTTCTTAAAGGAAGAAACACAGGCTATCTATAGCTATACTAAAAGCAAAAATGCTCCAAATTAATATTAATTAATAATTAAATAAAAATAGATTAAATTAATAATTAATTGGAGAAATGCAAGTCAAAGAAGTTCTGAGGTCCTATCTCATATCCATCACATCAGCAAAGATGTCAAAAAAGGGACATAAAAAATTTTGGAGGCATGTTGATTGATGGTCCTGTAAATGGATACCATTCTGGAAAGGAATTTAGAACTAAAAAAAATTACTAAAGAAAACATGCCTTTTGACCCACCTATACCACTAATATGCTTATATTCAATAACTACACTATAGTATCAATATTACAAAACTAGGAATTTTGAAGATATTTAAATAAACTGCTGTAGAAGTAAATGAGCATAGCCAGGATAACAATTTATAGAATAACAATAACATGGTAAAGAAAACTTTAAAATCTGTAAGAACAATCATAATAAAATGACTATCTATGATTCCAAAGAACCAAATATAAAATATATTATCTACTTCCTGATTGAAAAATAATGGTTTTTGGCTAGAGAATGAAATATAAATAGGTTATTGATAGATATAGATAGATTGTATGTATTTATAGGTATATAAAATGTAGATATATACATATTTGTATATATTATACACAATCTATAAATATGTATGTATATAGCCAACTAATATGGGAATTTGTTTTGCTTGACTATGCATAGTTGTTACAAGAAATTTGTTTTTACTTTTTTTTTTCAATTGGAAAGGGCTGAGAGGGACAGAAAATATCTTTCTGTTAATTAAAATTTTTTTTTTTTTAACTAGAGAGTCAGGAAGGGTGCTATAGATGTGGAATGTTGCATGCACTATCAAATGAGATTACTGTAGCCTTCTTGTTCTTGTTCAGTCTTTTTGGCTGTGTATGACCCATATGGGTTTTTATTAACAAAGATAATGGCTTTGTTTGTCATTTCCTTCTTCAGCTCATTTTACAGATGAGGAAACTGAGGCAAAAAAGGATTAAATTACTTGCCCAGAACCACACAGCCAGTAAAAGTCTGAGGCCAGATTTTAATTCAGGAAGATGGGTACTCTACTATATTACCTGGCATTTCTTCAGGGAAGCTATTAGCAAAAATAATAAAGGACTAATAATCACTTTCCCTAAGTGTGGTGAACAGGGAAAAGTTTGTGTATATACATTGTGCAATGCTTGTATTTCTACCATAGCCAAATTAATCTATGTTCAAAGTGCATTCTACTTTTCCTCCTCTAAGGGAAAGTGAGAGGGTTCAAAGGATACCCCTCCAGTTTCCAAATAATCAGAGAGAATGAAATTTCTTTTTAAAAAAATAAAATGGGGAAACCAGATGGGTGCAGTATATAATACTAGCCCTGAATTCAAATCTGATCATACTAGCTGTGTAACCCTGTGTGACTTTTACTAGCTTAGTGGCCATGGACAAGCCACTTAATCTCAGTTGCCTTACTAAAAAAAAAAAAAGAAGAATCAAGTCTTCCATATGAAAACTAAAAAAGAAAAAAGTCTTTGAAAAAGTAGAATGTACTTCTGATCTATCTCAAGGCTGGAGAATGAAAAAAATGCCACAGAAAAGAAAGGAAAAAAGGAAAATGAAGCAGCTAGAGTTAGGAATCAGATCTGAGGCTCTTCCCAATTAAGAAAGAACTATACCCTCTGAGGAGGAAGCAGCTGCTTGTCCAAATGAATACACAGGTGCTATCAAGAAAGAAACCATCTGGTAAAGGTGAGAGGAAGAAGAGAGAATGATGGTTGACAAATCCTTTCTGAGGCAGTTTTATGTATCAGTTTAATAGCAACAATAGAGAGTTCTGCTGTTTTCTTAGGGCGTGTATATAAGATGTGGCATGGAATCTATAATTTGTCAAACCAGATTCATATAAACTTGTGTGTGTGTGTGTGTGTGTGTGTGTGTGTATGTGTGTGTATGATTTTTCAGATATGCCAGAAGAAATTTGGAAATCTGAAAAGGAATCTAGAAAGTCTTAGGTAAGAACTTAAGAGCTGGAGGATGTAAGATAGTGTTTTCATGTCTGGTGCTAATTGAAGGTAAGGCTTCATTTAAGAAAGGAAAATTTGAGATATATGTAACAGCTTGTTTTTTAAAAGGGTCCTTGGGGACAGGATTTATATTTCTGGACCAAAACTTAAAATGTAAGAATGTAAGGCTCCTAGCTAGAAACTGCATACACCTAACAAAGTTAGTAAAAATGTTTTTTTCCTTCTTACAAATCAAATGAAAAGGGCTTTGAACAGAAAAGAAAGTGGTTATTGTTTGTCCTTTGTTCTCAAAGAGGACCATAATATCAAGGAGTTAATTCAAGTCATGAAAAATGAACTGAATTTAAGTGAAGAAGGGCTGTGCAAGGTCACCTGCCTCACTTTCCCCTCCAGAGTCAAAGGTAAATGGGAAAAGCTAACTACTTATGTCCATGGAGAGCAGGTAAAATGTGAGAAGGTGAATAGTAGTAGAGATGACTAAAATTCACAAATACCAAAATACCAGGAAGAATCCAACAATGAAACCCTAGACCTCAGGTATCTATGAATGCATAAAAAAGAGCAAACAAGCAAGAAAAGCCAAAAATTGTAATATAAGAAGGGAAATATGATAGACATAATAATAATAACTCATGAATGTTGTACTTTAAAGTTAGCCAGATATCCTGTTAAGTGCTAAACATGCAAATATGAGGAGAAAAAGAAGACGGTTCCTGTTTTTAAGAAGCTTACAATCTAATCAGGGAAAACAACACAAAAAAGAAATTTGAAAGAGGGGAGGGCCTCTGTGCCTTGGGGAGTCCAAAGGATAGAAACCAGAGATGAATGACTCAAGAGCCAATGACAGTTTCAAGAGACTCTCTCTACTCCTCACCCAAGCCAAGATGTCCCAAGGGTAGAAAGTACTGGTGAGGTCTCAGTTTCAAGGCAGATGTGATCTCTTAGGATAATTGGGAAGTCCAGACAAGTACAGCAAAGTAACAAATGAAGAGATTGATAACCTGGAGGTTCTAAGAGAAGGTCTTCATCTTCATCCTCTTCAATCCACATGAGACATTGACCCAGAGTAGGAAATTAAGAGGCAGTGAGAGAACTTGTACTCTTCTAGAAAGAAGGCAGTACAGAGCCCGGAGGGGAGAAGAGGAAACCCAATTAACTTTATGGTGAAGACTGGGGTTGAGACAAAGTTCCAGGAAATCAGTTTGGCTCCAGTATCAATGGGGAAAGAGAGATGCAGCCCCATTAAAGTAGCCCCATCAGTTCTAATGTCAGCTGCTAGTGAACTGAGTTACCAAATAAAAAGGGAAGACAAGTAGGATTTGGGGTGTCAACTGTCCCTAAGGAGACTACTAAACTGCATTTCTAGTGATAGGTAAGCTTAAAGTCAAAATATGCCTGGAAAGAACTGAAAGACTCCTTTTCAATGTATCATATCCTGAGTCATGAGATTAGGCCCTAGGGTTAAGTATGACCTGGTGCCTCAAGAAGGTTTAAGTGGATGGAATAAAAGTATATTAAGTATCTACTATGTGCCAGGCACTATGTTATATTCTTTATGAATATCTCATTTTGTCTTACAATAATCTTGTGAAATATTCCCATTTTATAGTTGAGGAAACTGAGTCAAGCAGAAGTTAAAGGACTCAGCCAGAGTCACACAGCTAATAAGTATGTGAGGCTAGATTTAAATTCAGGTATTCCTGACTCTAGGCCTAGTGTTTTATCCACTTACTACTTTGTTGTCCCTATATTCAGAGGCCTGCATGGCAACAACATGATGGAACACAGTATTGGTAATCAGAGAATTTGGGCTCAACTTCCCACTTAGACATTAATTCTACAATTTTGTTTTTCCATGTACAAAATTCTCTAGTAATTCTTGGCTCTACCTGAGTCTATGACATTTGGAGCCAAATGATCCTACCTCGGGTCAGCCCCAAAATCAATAAGAATTGAATGAACCTTCCTCCATGACCTTGAACAAATCATGCAAGTTCCTCCCTCTCTCTAAGATCTCACTTTCTTCTCTATAAGTTAAAGAAGCTGGATCAGACGATTCCTGTTATGATTTAGTGGTGGAGGATTAACAGATGACTTCAACTCCCTTCCCCAAAGCAATTATACAAAGGCTTGTAGTAATTAGTACTCCATTTTTACCCCCTCAGAATTCAAATGTCTTGTATACTAAGTTTAAAAAAAAAAAACTGCTCCTATCACTTAATTATAAATTTTTTTTGGTTCAGACCTGTAATTTGGTCAGTGCAGGGAACTCCCTTTAAGAAAATGCCCTTTACCAAAGCAGATAGCAATTCAATTGTTTTTTATGGTATTAGGGAAAAGTTTAAAGACTCTGACGGTTTATAGCTCTGACCAGCTATAAATAATCATAAGAAAACATACTCCAAATAATTAGTAAGAAGAGAAATACAAATCAAAGCAACATTAAGTTTTCACCTCACAGCCAACAAACTGACCAAGGTGATAAAATGTTAGAATAATGAATGTTGGAGGAGTTGTGGAAATATTAGTGCACTACTGCATTGATGGTAGAACTATGAATTGTCCAAACTTTCTGGTGATCAATCTGGAATTATACAAAAAGAGTGATTAAAATATCTGGACAAAGGGCTGCCAATAATCAGTGACAAAAAGAAATAGAGACTGAAAACTATCTCAGTTTCTTCCTATGGAAAGATTATTTTTGTATTCATTTTTCTTCATCTACATGCTACAATATTCTAGAATTTTCTGGAAATTTTTACCTCTATATATAGAATGACAATGCAACATGATATAACATAACATAATATCAGATTTCCCCGAATAATATTCTACCTTTTACTTTTTTAAATTATAACTTTTTATTGACAAAACATATGCATGGGTAATTTTTCAGCATTGACCCTTGCAAAAACTTCTGTTCCAACTTTTCATCTCCTTCCTTCCACCCCCTCCCCTAGATGGCAAGCAGTCTCATACCTGTGAAATATGTTAAAGTTATATTCTACCTTTTAAAGTCCTCTTCCTTTTCAAGATCCAGCTCAAATCTAAGATTCTTGCAAGACTTTTCTCCAATCATCCCAGACTTCCTCTGTCACTCCCATCTCCATTATTTCTTTCTCCTCAACAAACTGGCAAAAGCATACCAGGACAAAGAATCAGCTCATAACTATCTATTTCATATATTCAACATCTAGCTGACAATAGGTACTTGGCAAACTTTGTTTTGAATACTGATAGCATCAGTAATCATGAATTATATTTATCCTTGAAATATGTATTTACCAATTGGACTTCTTTGTGAAACTTCAGCCAAAACTTTCAAGAGTTTGATGACATTTCCCATAATCTCTCCCAAACCCAAACTCAGGTCCCAGACAAATAGCTCATCAAAAAGGCCATTTATCATGTGAAAGTTTGTGTAGGAAAAAAAAATTATAACAAATATTGCAAAAATGTATATTGAAAACATGTAATTAGTACACAGTACTTCTACATTAAGGAAATTATACCATCGAATACACATCTCCAACGTGTAGTATAAAATAATAACTCATAAACATTTGTAAAAATGCAATAATTTAGAGTTCTATTACTTTTAATAGCACATCATCTACAAGAAGGAGAAAACAACAGTAGAGTGCAGCAGTTGGATGGTTTCAAAAACAGCTGTGAACAATCCATTAAATTTTGAAAAGGCTGCTCTGTAGGAAATAAATGGACATAGCTCTTTGCCTATTTAGGTCCTTCATTAATGTTCCCCATCTAGGATTATTGTATCTGCTGGAAGATTTTGGCTCAACTTAAGACTTAACAATTGGAGCTGTCCAGAAATGGAATGAGATATTTCAGGAGATAGTGAATTGGAAGTTTATGTAGGTCTTCAAGCAGAGTATAGAATATAACTTGTCAAGGAAATTGTTGATAATACATGAGCAGCAGTTATACTAGAATTAAAGTTTCTTAACTTGGGGGTCTGTGAATTTTAAAAAAAAAACATTTTGATAACTTGTATTTTAACATAACTGGTTTCTTCTGTAATCCTTTGTATTTTATCTTACACTTTTAACAACATTATTCTGAGAAGAGGTTCAGATTGCCAAAGGAGTTTACAACATATGCAGAAAAACCCCTATACTAGATGATTTCTGGGGTCCCCTTCTCTCTAGTTCCCATTTGGATGTCCTTCCAATGTCTCAAACTGAATTATGTCCCCAAAAGAACTAATTATTCCACTACCCCTAAATCTTGTCTTCTCTATTGTTTTTGATGGCATGATCATTCTTCCTGTTATTCATACTTATAAGTGCAAAGCCATCTTGGACCTTTCTCTCTTCTGTACCCTCATTGTCCACTCATTTGTCAAATTCTAACAATTGTACCTGCCCAATATTTCTTGCATTTATCTTCTCTTCCTTCACACCACAACCATAGTGATGCAAGCCTTCATCTCTACTTGTACATCATTACAATAGCAACAAAGTAAGCCTTCCTGATTCCACTATACCTTCCCTCTAATCTTGAGTAAATTTTCTAATGTTCTAGTATATCCATTGCACTTCTCTACTCAAAAACTTTCACCACTCCCTATAGTCTACCAATTAATATATAAATTCCTGTCCTAGAAATAAAAACCTTTCACCATCTTTCTCCAATGTATCTTTGCAGTCTTATTTTATACTTTTCCCTTTCATCCATGCTATATTTCAGCTAAAGTGGATAATATTCTATCCACTGTCATTTTACCTTCTCCTATAGCTATGCCTTTATTCATATCATTGCATTCACTTGAATGGATGTCCTATTTCCACATTATTTTCTTCTTTTAAAATACTTCATGTCCCATTTTCTCCATGCAGCCCTCCTAGGCAAACATCCTCCCAAATCCCCCTCTGACATGGTGAAAAAGCTCTATCATCTTCCCATACTACTTTGCACTTTTCAATCTCTCTATTATAATGATTTGTGTAAAAGTCTTTCCTCACAATGGATTTCAGGGATGTTTCAAATTCTCTCTTTATTTTTGAATATCCATATTTTTTCACTGATGAATCAACATGAGTTGTATTACAGGTATATCATTTGGGATTTCATCTTGGACATACATTCAGATATGACATTCCATTCCCTTCTGTGATTTCTGGTAAATGAAGAACAGTCTTCCATCATATTGGCCACATAATTTAGAAGTGCTCTCCCATTAAATTGCAAAACATTTTTTGAGAATAAAAATAAAAGGATCTATGTCTTTTCTGTCTCTGTGTCTTCAGCATCTGGCATTATGACTTGCACATGGTTGCAGGATAATACTAAATTATTCCAGTTGTCATTCCTCCATAGTTGAAGGCCTTGTCCTGGCTACTTGGAAAATCTCTTCTGAATATCTGTAGGTAATTAAATTGTAACATTTAGCCATTACATGCTTTAGAATCCTATGCAATTTTGTTTTCTTTCTCCTTTTTAATTTTTGATCTGACTTTTTTCCTTTTTGACCTGATTTTTCTTCTACAGCTAAATAATTGTGGAAATATATATATTGAAGAATTATATATGTTTAGCATATTGGATTACTTCCCATGTAGGGAAGGGGCAGGGGGAAAGGAAGGAAAAATTTTGGGAACAGAAGGTTTTGCAAAGTTGAGTGTTGAAAATTATCTATGCAAGCATTTCCATTCCTACTGTTGTTGTTTGCTTGCATTTTTGCTTTCCTTCTCAGGTTATTTTTATCTTATTTCTAAATCTGATTTTTCTTGTGCAGTAAGATAGCTATATAAATATGTATACATATATTGCATTTGAAATATACTTTAACATATTTAACATGTATTGGTCTACCTACTACCTAGAGAAAAGGGTGGAGGAAAGAAGGGAAAAGTTGGAACAGAAAGTTTTGCAAAGGTCAATGCTGAAAAAATTATCCATGCATATGTCTTGTAAATAAAAAAGATATAATTTTAAAAATTTAAATTAAAAATTTTTTAAATAAAAACTTAAAAATTAAAAAAGAAAAAGATTAAGGCTTCTTAAACTGTGGGTGATGACTCCATGTGAGATCATATAACTGAACATGGGCATCACCCATTGGCAATAATAAAAAGTTTCTGAATGTTTTACATCATGGAGTATCAAATATTCTACCAACATTTATGTAAAAATAAAGCACATTCATCTCATTAATATGAAATTTTGCTTTCATATTTAATAAACAGTAAAATTATTTGTATGCCAAAAAACTATTTTAAAATAAATTTTTTTATGATTTAAAAAATTATATATGCATATGTTCTGAAAATAAAAAGCTTTGGCCAAAAAAAAATTTTTTTTTTTTTAAAAAGGAATCCTATTCAAAAAGGTTTTTCTCTAGTGGCAATCTATGAATTTGATCAGTCCATACTTTTTTGTCTATATTCAAAAGTTCAGATCTTCCTTAACACTTTGTTTTGTAAGTATTTATCAAACAATAGCATGATGAATAGAGTGATGAATTCAGAGTTAGGAAGACCTATCTTTGACACTTACTAAGTAGGTGGAGCAATGAATAGAATATTGGGTGTGTAGTCAGGAAGACCTGAGTTCACATTCAGCCTCAGATACTGATTAGCTAAATGCTCACTTAACCTCGATTTCCTCAGGTATAAAATGGGGATAATAATAGCCCCTACTTCTAAAGATTGTTGTGAAAATCAAATAATATAACATTATAAAATACTTAGCAACATGCCTGGCATATAGTAATATAAGTGCTAACTATTATTTACTTATTGGTTTTATAAGTGTTATTATTACCTCTCTAATTCTTAGTTTCCTCATTAGTGAAATGGGAATAATAATCCCTATAGTTATTTTCATAGGATTGTGGTAAAGATAAAAGATGTGTGCAATGTGTGAATATGTATGAAAAACTTTGCAAACCTTAAAATATTCCATAAATGACTATTACTGTTATTATATTTTATAGCTATGTGTATTAGTGCCTTTTCTCCTTACTAGATTGTAAAGTTCCTTGGGTCTAAGACCTTTGCCTAATTTAAATTTTGTTATTTTCCACAGTACCCGGCACAGTAAGAAATGGTTTATTTTACTTGATCAATACAATAGGCAGCAGTCTTCTAAAGGAACATGATCTGGAATGTTGCTGGCTAGATCAGTCATTCTATACAGTGCAGTTCTCCTCCATAGTTTGCCTTTCACTTATAAAAACTATTTTATGCCTCTATTGAACTGAGTTCTCTCCTAGCAGGCATTAAAGGGAATCAAGAATTAGCATCAAGAGATTATTTTCTCTTATTTGTATGGCACTTTGAAAGTTTACAAAATACTTATTTGACAAAAGTCCTGGGAATTAGGTAATGTGCTATATAAGGTAAAAATAAACAAGCACATCCACTTTATTAGTATGCACTTTTGTTTTTAATAAATAGTAAAATTATATGTATACCAAATAACTGTTTTAAAGTAAATTTTTTTATGCGTTATCATCAGCAAAAATTATTTGTGTATCTCTTTCACATACCTATATATCACAGGTCATGTAAAAATTTCTCAAGTGAAAAGGGGTCACAAGTGGAAAAAGGTAAGAAGTCCTGAGATAAGAACAATATCTGACTACAAAAAAAAGGATATTATTCACTTGCTTCTAGTTCCAAATCTCTTCCTTCTATCTTGCTTTCTTCCTTAGGTTATGATGACTAATATTATTCTGGTGTTGCCTATGGGTTCTATGAAATAAAACAGACCCTCATGCTAGAACAAGAGTACTAAAGGAGAGAAAATATTTTCTTTGGTCCTTTAAGGTTCCTTCTAAATGTGAAAATTCTGGTGATGAACAGTCATTTCAACACATGTACTTCCTGCTATATTAGCATCTACAAGCACAGACATAAAACATTACAGAGGACGAAAACATAGGAAAGAATATTGACGATGCATGCAATAAGTAAGCCAATTAGAAGCTCATGTGAGACTGAGTTTGACTCATCTCTCCACTTACCTTACAAAATTACTTGTTCAGGGTATCTTTTTAATTTTCCTTTATAAATAACAATCATTTCAGTACTTTTCTTTGCAATTATTCTTTCACTGGAATTAGACTATTTTTTCAAATGAGCACAAGATGTGATTTTTTTTTTATTATTTTCTTATAAAATTCAATAGCAGGAACATTAATTTGAAATGCCTAGCATCTTTTCCTGACTTTGGAAGAACTCAGTTGTCTTTAGAACTGATGTTATTCTGTAGAATTACAACCAAAATTTGAGAAAGTGCTTGTCCTTTATTTACCTAGAAAAAAAGAAACATAATAGGGCTTGGGGAAATTTTAAAAGTTGAAATTCACGTAATTGCTGACAGAGCCTGGAAATTCTTCTATTAAAGAAATCTGAATGGCACTTCCCTTTGAAAATCCAAGGAAGGAATTTGGGAAAAGCCAGAACTAATTTAGGGTTAATGTAGGATTTCAGACTAGCCTCAATATGAATGCCTTCTGAAGGTTGATCTTTATAAAGTAACCCAAGCTTTATCTAGTGCCTCACTACCACCACCCCTCAGAATCCACAGACTATCTGAATTGCTGAGCTCAATCATCCATTCCCTGAAACCAATTTAAACTCTGGGGATTCTTCAAACTTCTCAGGTCAGTCCTCCATCAATCAGTCAACAAGTACTATATTTCTAAAATGTGTCTGGCCTTATGCTGAGCTATATATACAAAAAAGAGACAATTCTTCTTTGTAATGAGTTTGTATTCTAACATAGGAGACAAGTATATAATATGTCAAACCCTGAAAATAGAAGACCAAAGAGTCACAGAGATTGTGAAATGGCTGTTAACTGAAAAATACAAAAGAGCTCACAGAAATAATACCCCAACTGTTAACTCCAAAATATAAAATAAAACAAAAGAGCTAATAGTGCAACAGTTATAATAAACAACATTCTTTGTCCTATTGGACAGAGAAACTAGATACATATACCAGGTTCTTATCTGATACTGAGAAGATTACTTTAGCAAGATTTATCCAAAACTTGATACATAGATTAATGGCTAGACAAAGAAACTAGCAATGAGCTGTAGCTGTGGCAGTGAGAAGTAGCAGTAACAGCAGGACTTCATGGTCACAACAAAGGTACTACAGATAGTTGTCCAGCCTCAAAGACTACCAAGGACTTGTGTGAAATAATTCAGGGATTTTGCTGCAGCAGAATTCATCCAGAAGGTGAGAGCAAAGGATTGTTGTTATGCCAAGTTGAGAGCACAGTTTGCTTGCTAACTCATAGCTCTGGAAAATAGTGTCTCCTAATAATAAAAAAAGAGAGAAAAGAGGTTGGTTTTCTGGATTTCCTGACAAGTATTAGTACAAAAGTTAATAAATGCAAATACATACAAAGCACTAAATGTTGAGGTATTTTGAAAGGAAAGGTACTTGCAATTTTGTATATCAGAAAGGGAAAGCTCATGTAGAAGGCAGTACAGTGAATATAGAGTTTTGGACCTGGAATCAAGAAGACATGAGTTCAAATTTAGCCTCATTTACTTGCTGTGTGATCCTGAGGAAGTCACTTAACCCTATTTGCCTCGGTTTCCTCATCTATAAAATGAGCTGCAGAAGAAAATGACATACCTCTCCAGTATCTTTGCTAAGATAGTCCCAAATGGTCGGTCGCAAAGAATCAGACATGACATACAGAAAATGACTCATGAGCTGCATCTAAAAAGAGAGATACTCTAAGACAAAAGTAAAGAAGTAATTTCTAGAATGGGGAACAGCAAGCGTGAAAGTACAGAAATGCAGTCCTGAGTATAAGAACAAAAAAGTCAGTTTGGCAGCATTGTTGAGTTCGGGATGGGGAGCAATGTCCAATGAAGCCAGAAATATAGTTTGGGTTCAGATTGTATAAGACTTTTAAAAAATAAACAGAGAAGTTTATATTTGATTCTTAAAGTTATAGGATCCCATTATAGTTGGTCAAATAGAGGAATCATGTGATCAAATATGCCTCTCAAGAAAAATCCCTTTGGCAGCAATGTGTAGAATGTACTGGAATGGGGAGGCTAGGAGATCAATGGGAGGCTATTGCAATAATCTAGGCAATAAATGGCAGGGCTTTGAACTAGTTATGTGAGGAAAATGAAGAGTCAGATGCAAAAGATGTTGTAAAAGTAGAAATAAAGAAATATGGCATCTGATTGCCATATGGAACAAGGAAGAGTGAGAAGTCTAGAATATTGCAGAGATTGTGAATCTGAGATACCAAGAAGATGAGCACAACAGAAATATGGAAACTTAGAAGTGAGAAGAGTTTAAGATCTTAAGGACATCAAGTATAAAATGTCCAGCAGGCAATTGTTGATGTGAACCCAAAACTCAAGGAAGAGAATGGAGATGAATATATACATCTGAGAGTCCTTTGGGTAAAGACAATATTAAATCCATGGGAACTGAAGTTACCAAAAGAAAAGATGAGGAGGAGAAGCCAGGAGTATAGAGAGAGCTTGGTTCAGAACCCTGAATTCTCCAGTGTCTGGAAAAACTGCTCTCAAGAGAGGAGTAGGTGCAGTTATATGGCATAGTAGATAAGAGTACTCGCCCTGGAGTCAAGAGGACTGGCTTCAGACACAAGTCCTCCTGACTTCAGGGCTGGTACTCTATCCACTGTACCACCTAGGTGCCCCTTCTCTTATTGTTAAAGCTAACATTTTTCATATAATATTGGAAAATAGAGGTGATAATGGGCATCATTTTTTCATCCCCTGATCTAATTGTGAATGTTTCTAGCTTCCCCTCTTTACATGTAACGCTTACTGATGATTTTAGATAGATGTTACTTGTCATTTTAAGGAAAACTCCACTTATTTCTATGATCTCTAGTGTTTTAAATAGGAATGTGTGTTGGAGATAATCTTATGATTTCTATTAGTTTTGTTATTGATAAGTCAATTATGCTAATAGTTTTCTTGATATTAAACCAGACCTTTATTCCTGGTATAAATCCCCCTAAGTCATAGTGTATTATTCTGGTGAAAAGCATAGTATTTTCACTTTTTTGTTATTATTGTTTGTTTATTTCCTTTTTTGTGTGTTTTTTTTTAATTTTGGTCTGATTTTTCTTGTATGGTATGATGAATATGGAAATATGTTTAGAAAAACTGCACATGTTTAACCTATATTGGATTTCTGTATTGGGGAGGGGGAGGAAGCGGGAGAAGAGAGGGGTAAAAATTTTGAAAGACAAGATATTGCAAAGGCTTATGTTGAAAAATATCTTTGTATGTATTTGGGGGAAAATATTATTTTTTTCAAAACCAACAATATTTTTAAGATCAACAATTTTGAAAAAGTTAGGAATTCTGATGATGAAGCACAATTCCAAACATGTAATGATAAAAAATGCTACCTATCTCTGATAGAGAAGTATGAGACTTAGAGTCCCATTTTGTTTTGGTTTGGTTTGGTTTTACATATTGCTAATGCAGAAATTTGTTTTGTTTGTGATATGGGTTTAGCTTTTCCTTCATTCTCAATATGTGGAGAAAGTGGTATGGTTGGGCTAAGAGTATAAAAAGAATCTTTTTATTGATTTTTTAAGTGTAATTTTAAAAATTAAAAAATGCACCAATCTTCATTAGGGAGATTGGTCTATAATTTTCTTTCTCCATTTTTGTTTGACACTAATATTGGTCATTAAAGAAAATTTGGCAGGATTCTTTCTTCCCCTATTTTTCCAAATAGTATATATAGTATTAGAATTAACTATTCTTTAAATCTTTGGTAGAATTCACTTGTAAATTCCATCTGGTCTTGGAAATTTTTTTTTTTTAAGGATTTCATTGATGGTTTGTTCAATTTTTTTTCCTAGAATGGGGTTATTTAAGCATTTTATTTCCTCTTCTGTTAATCTAAGCAATTTATATTTTTGCAAATATTCATCCATTTTACTAGATTGTCTGGTTTCCTGACATGCAATTGGGCAAAATAGCACCTAAATATTGCTTTATTTTCTTCTTCATTGATGACATTCACCCTTTTAATTTTTGTTGCTAGTGTGCTTATTTTTCTTTTTCTAATCAAATTAACCAAACATTTATCTATTTTGTTGTGTTTTGTTTCTAAACAACCTCTCCTTCAATTTGTCCTCTCTTCTGTAACCCCTCCTTTGTTGTCTTAACCCTTTCTTCTATTGTTTCTGCCCTCCCTTATATCCAATTCTTCTCTTTCCTTTCCCCTTTCTCCTCCTACTTCACCACCTAGTGTCTGTAGTAAGTAGCACAGTACGACAAGGAAGATGTGTTCAAATACAGCTTCAAACACTAACTGACTCTGGGCAAGTTACTTAACCCCTCTCTGCCTCAGTTTCCTCAACTGTAAAATGAGAATTTAAAAAAATTTTCCTCCTAGATTTGTTGTGAAGATCAAATAGTTTGAGCAGAACCAGGAGATCATTATATACCTCAACAATGATACTGTTTGAGGATGTATTCTGATGGAAGTGGATCTCTTCGATAAAGAGAGCTAATTCAGTTTCAATTGATCAAAGATGGGCAGAAGCAGCTACACCCAAAGAAAGAACACTGGGAGATGAATATAAACTGCTTGCATTTTTGTTTTTCTTCCCGGCTTATTTATACCTTCTGAATTCAATTCTCCCTGTGCAACAAGAAAACTGTTCGGTTCTGCACCCGTATATTGTATCCAGGATATACTGTAACCTATTCAACATGTAAAGGATTGCTTGCCATCTGGGGGAGGGGGTGGAGGGAGGGAGGGGAAAAATCGGAACAGAAGTGAATGCAAGGGATAATGGTGTAAAAAACTACCCTGGCATGAGTTCTATCAATAAAAAGTTATTAAAAAAAAAAAAAGATCAAATTGTTAATATTTATAAAGTGCACAGCATATTGTAGGTATTTAATAAAGCTTTTGTCCTTCTTTTCTTTCTTCTTTCCTTCTTTCATTCCTTTCTCCCTTCTCTTTCCTTTCCTTCTTCTCTCCTTCCTTCCTTCTTTCCTCACAAACTTTGTCCAAATATTCCCAGAAAGTTTCAAAATAGACCAACAGCAAATTGGAGAGGAGACCCTAAGATGGGGGGCAAGAAAGTTTTCTGGAGATGACTCCATTCACTCATGAACTCATCTTCATGGTCAACAAAACTACTTAGAAAGCGATAATCCAACAGACAAAAAATAGACAGGACTGATTTTTTCCCAGTGATGAATTTACTAAACTAATTTTTTTTCTTTAATTTTCCGTAGGTCCATCTTCAGTCTCTATTGCCCCTTTCAGATTTTGCATATAAGAAGAATAAATGCAGAGGAATAAATCAGGTAGGAAATGATACAAATGCCAGAGGAGCTCAATAGAGCTATAGATGAGACAAGGACTAAGTCATATTAATAAAAGTATGCTCCATAAATGTCACTGTAAATGACGTATTATCTAATTAAGAATAAAATATGTTCATCATACATTTTTATCATCCTTCTTCATGTATAGCCTTTTTCCATGGGCACCAAAACCCTAGAGACATTTTTCCAAAGATTAATGTCTTCCCATAAATTTAAACTTACTTTTTATTGCCACCTTTGGAACAAAGTGCAACATGAATTTGTCACAATGATTAATTCTGTTTCTGGGCTTCTGTTTCATGGCTTCCTCTGCTTCCACTCAGCCTTCCTTATCTACTATCTCCCATCTACTATATCTTGTTTCAACTCCACCATATTCTGGTCACATCCTGTTTTTATTTTCTTCACCACCTGAAGATTAATATAACTTGGTCTTTATTCTTACATTTCATCTAAATTAAAGCATGTGGATTTATGTTTCAAGTGGTTCTTTGGACACTGTATATATACAAGATAAGATTTTATAAATAAAGTTCTGTAGACACAAAAAAAAATTTAGATGAGAAAAAAAGAGACTAATATGGATGTAAAGGGAATTCTGGGATCATTTTTGATTATTGATGAATGAATGAAGAAGTATTGATTAAGGACTTACTTTGTGATAAGTACCATGCTAAAGGTTCTGATAAAGGCCTCATTTCCAAAAGATATAGAGAATTGACCCTAATTTATAAGAAATCAAACCATTCTCCAATTGATAAATGGTCAAAGGATATGAACAAATAATTCTCAGACAAAGAAATTGAAACCATTTATAGACATATGAAAATATGCTCCAAATCATTATTAATGAGAGAAATGCAAATTAAGACAACTCTGAGATACCACTACACACCTGTCAGATTGGCTAGAGTGACAGGGAAAGATAATGCAGAATGTTGGAGGGGATGTGGGAAAATAGGGACACTGATACATTGTTGGTGGAACTGTGAACACATCCAGCCATTCTGGAGAGCAATTTGGAACTTTGCTCAAAAAGTTACCAAACTGTGCATACCCTTTGATCCAGCAGTGTTTCTACTGGGCTTATACCCCAAAGAGATACTAAAGAAGGGAAAGGGACCTGTATGTGCCAAAATGTTTGTGGCAGCCCTGTTTGTAGTGGCTAGAAGCTGGAAAGTGAAAGGATGCCCATCAATTGGAGAATGGAAATGGTAAATTGTTGTATATGAATGTTATGGAATATTGTTGTTCTGTAAGGAATGACCAGCAGGATGAATACAGAGAGGACTGGCGAGACTTACGTGAACTGATGCTAAGTAAATTGAGCAGAACCAGGAGATCATTATATACCTCAACAACAATACTGTTTGAGGATGTATTCTGATGGAGGTGGGTCTTTTCGATAAAGAGAGCTAATTCAGTTTCAATTGATCAAAAAGGACAGAAGCAGCTACACCCAAAGAAAGAACACTGGGAAATAAATACAAATTGCTTTCATTTTTGTTTTTCTTCCCGGGTTATTTATACCTTCTGAATCCAATTCTCCCTGTGCAACAAGAGAACTGTTCGGTTCTGCACACATATATTGTATCTAGGATATACTGTAACCTATTCAACATGTAAAGGACTGCTTGCCATCTGGGGGAGGGGGTGGAGGGAAGGAGGAGGAAAATGGGAATAGAAGTGAATTCAAGGGATAATGCTGTAAAAAATTACCCTGGCATGGGTTCTATCAATGAAAAGTTATTAAAAAAAAAAAAAAAAAGATAAGTACCATGCTAAATCCCAATGATATAAATACAGAAGTGAGACAGTACCTGACTTCAAGGAGTTCATGTTCTAATGGGAGAAAACATTTTTTTTAATGGTGGCCACAAAAGAGAGTTTTGATCTAAAAGGTTACAGAAATAATAAATTAATCTTCTATTGATTGATATTGAGAGAATACACCTATGATGGCAAGAGAGATAGCAAGATGGCTTCAGTGAATGGATGGAGAGCCTCCAGGATGTGAAGTATGGTCTGCTCTAGGTCCAGCTAAATATAGTAGTTTATGTGAATGTGCACAGACTCCAACCACAATTGACCTGAAGTCAAGAATTCTTAGAATGGATTAAGGACTAGACCAAGTTTTCTGAAGGATACTTTCCTAGGTTAAGGGAGGCTGATAAAATGGTCTAAGCCCTAGACTTCAGAGAAATGAGAAACAAGGCAGTTTTAAAAGATTAGTCAACTGGGCTTCTGGTAACCTGAGTCTAAGAACACATTGAATTTTTGTAGCAAATCTAGCACCAAAGCAAGATATGCATGAAATATATAAGTTGAAAGAGAAATAAACAAGTATTACCCAATCATGAAAGGAAATCATTAATGACACAAAAGTTCATATTGAGCTGAAGCTGTCCCTAAAAAGGTAAGTGAAACATAAACAATTTAAATAATTTAAGAAATGAGAAAAATTCAAGAAATATGACTATTACTCAGAAAGGATTGAAGTGGTGATAATGAACAAAACAGAGAAGGCAGAATTGTTTATCTCTTAATTTGTTTCTGTTTTCTCTGCCTACAATGATCTTTGGCCTATCAGGGGGATGTGGGAGTGGGAGATAGGAAGAATGATATTAGAGGAATAGGAGAAAGATAGCCTAAAGGGAATTTAAAGCAGAAAGACTGAAAATCCTCCTAACTTCCCTTAATGAATTCAAGTAACCAGGTTTCAGTGAACTTGCTCTTCTAGTCCCAAGAGAACTAGCAGACATGATGATGAATCTCTGCCAATGATCCTGGAGAATGGAAAAAATTCCACAGGACTGGGTTATCTTGATTTTCAAAAAAGGAATGAAAAAAAGACTTTTTAAACTAAAGGCTAATGAGCATGGCTCCTACTAAAATTCTATATTTTATTAAAGTAACCTAGTTAATACCTAGAAAAGAAAGTTGGAATCATTAAAAAACCATCATGCTTTCATCAAAAACAAATCTAATCTCATTTCTTTATGTAACAGAGGACTTGTAAATTTGGAAAATATTTAGAACCTGATTCTAGAAAATTTGATAGTGTAATAGAAGTACCTTGGAGAAAAATTGGAGTATGCTGGAGACATTCCCTAATTTATCATAACAAGTCTGGCAACCATGTAATTAAAAAGTATCTTTTAACTGGTTGCATGACCAGAAATGGGAGTATTTTCAAAAAAGTCTCAGTCATTCATTTTCTCTCTCTTGGTTTAGTTCCATTAAGAACATCCAGTGAGAGAGTAAGGGGAAGGGCCTTGGAACTTCCCTATCCCTACTCCCCACAAACATAGATGTATGGCCCTATGAAAATTGTCCTTGGTCTTCTTGCCTCACCATTTGTTCTTTTTCGACCTAATGAAGGAGATTGATCTGGAAGCTCTGACCCTGTGAATTTTGAAAGGTCAATCAGCTGAGAATTTGAGAGCTGGAATTTTGCAGCTAATCTAACACTACTCAGAGAAGTCACCTTTGGAAGTCAGCCCATTAATAGATGAGTCAAGGAATAATCTGGTATTCATGCTATATCTGGATGTGATCATAATGCAACCATGCATGCCTCAAATCTATCTACCTACCTATTTATCTATCTATCTATCTATCTCTCTCTCTTTCTCTCTCCCCTCCCCACCCCTTTTCTCTCTTCCTTTTTTGTTTGACATTTGAAGCACTTTGAAGCCTGAACTTTTTCTTCTTCACTACTCCTTTCCATAAATTCTATGATCCAGTCATACTGGCAGATTTACAGTTGAGCAAACAAGACTTTCCATTTCCTCTCTCTGTTCTTTTGCCCTAGTTGACTCCTTGCCTAAAATTTACTCCTTCTTCTTCTTCTTCTCCCCCTTGTTCCTCTGCTACCAAAAAACCTTTCCTGCCCTTCCTTCCCTTTTCCCCTTGCCAACTTTAATAGCTCGTACCTTCTCTTCCCAAACTACCTTGTATAATAGGACTTAGATTGGAAATGTTCCCATGGAGCATGCAATCTGCTGTCCTGGCTATTTCTTAGTGTCCTTATGTGGCTCAGGGCTGAAGGACTCAGGTGCTTTGGGAAGATAGCAAATCACAAATGGCCACTTTGTCATATACGCTGTGAGAACTGAACATTGGGGTTGCAGATAAGGGAATAAGGAGAGAGGAGAAACTGTATCGAAGCTAAGCCAATAGCCACTAAGCCAGGAGAAGTGACTAGCCAGGAGTAATGACTCTGCCCTCTGGCTCTGTATCTTTCCACATGCCTACTTTTCCAGATCCCTAAAATAACTCCTAAAATTCCTATGGAGGATCAAGATTTAGAATGTCCAAAAAAAAAAAAAAAAGAATAAAGTAAAAAAGTGTACAACAGATAACAAAAAAAAAAAAAAACCAAACTTACAAGGAAGCAAAGAAAAGGTGAACAGCTATGAATACAATTTATGGTTTTTATTATATAGGCTTTCTTGAAAAGGAAACTTATTATCTTATATTTTGAATCCTCGTATATTTTTTCAATTTTTTTTCTATTTTGTATTTGTTTTTAATTAATTAATTTTAAAAGATAGTCACCCCCCCCCTTCCCTTCCCATCCTAGCAAAAATAGTGAATTGGGAACCCTTAGAAGATAAAGCATGAAAACTGACTTTGGGGTCCTGACTGTCTTATGTACTTCAAGCTTCTTTCTTGACCATAAGTGATCAAGATCCTTGAAATAATAGTAGATGGGTTCAAATGCTGGATCTACTATTTGACTATCCCCGTGGCCATGAGCAAATCATCTTACCTCTTTGGGGCTTAATTCCATTATCTATACAATAAAAAATGTTGAACTAAATTATTTCTAAGTTTCCTTCTAAAACTAACATTGTTTTTCAGGTTGAAATTTGAGGACACGATGAAGAAGGATCACTTTTAAATCCCACAAACAATGTTTGGCTATTGATCACCCATGTTCCCCAATTTGTTTGAAATATGAAGACAAAGACAAAAAAGCAGGGGACGATCAGCACTGAGCCTAGAACAAATGTCTTCAGACTTCAGAAGCTGTTCTAGATCTAGAGGGGTTTTTTGGTACCTGAAATCAGATACATCTTAACTTGAGTTTCTCAAAACCAAGAACTACCCTGCTTTTTGTTTGTGAGCCCCAGAATTTAGCAGAGTGCTTTACATATAGTAATAACTTAAGAAATGTTTCTTTTATTCTCTCATTCATTTATTCTATTATCTGTTTGCAAATAGAAAAATATGTGAACTTTTTAAAGCTTTAGTTATATAATTATCATATTTTAACTTGAACATACAGAATTTTCATTGTATCTCAGGCTTTTCAAAGTGGAAAATTGAGTTCCTCAGTATTGGAGTGGTTGTTTCTTGGTTTTTAATTTTGCTTTTTTTTTTTTAAACAAAGTGAGGTCAATGTTAAAGAAAAAAGTTGATAACAGAAGAACAGAGGAGACATCATGGACTTCAGATAGTCAGACCAGTACCTCAGAATTTCCAGTTTACAACTGCCATTATGGGAGAAGATGGAGGCACAAGAGGATTTGAAATAGTATAACTTTAAAGGCTGTATCAGTTTTTAAATCACTATTGTCAGAGATGGAGTTCATTGGTTTCTAATCCACACCTAAATTCCCCAACAAGGAAGAGGTTTCCTTCTCCCCCCCATATACATACATACATTCATACATGCACCTGCACATGTACACACATACACACATACACGATAAAACATTTCCTTCATCCACCCTAGCCTTCCTCATTGTACTTGTAAATAGGAAATAGTGCTATAGTCATCCACCATAGCCATACTGCCCTAGAGAATAAGCAAGTCAATATTCAAAGCAAGCAACCATATACAAGTTATATATAGCAAGTAATTGTGGAGAAAAAGCACTGTGAGGGAAGAAGGGAAGGAGGGAGTAGAGAAAAAGAGAGAGAAATGGAACCATGAGTATTTATACCTCAGAAATCAGGAAGACCACAAAGTAGAGCTTGGTTTTTTTTTGTTGTTGTTGTTCAGGATAGTCTTTTTGGACTTACAAAAGTGATGGAAAAATATGCTAATAATACAGATTAAAATTAAATGTGTGTCATACTTTTTTTTTTCCTGGAAAGCCTGTTAAACATTATACCCCATTGGGGAGAGGATGGTGGGAAATGGCTTTCTGTAGAAGATGGGATTTAAGCTGAATCTTGAAGGAAACCAGGAAACAGATGAGGAAGGAAAAAATTCCAAGAATAAATAACAACAACCTATGAAAAGGTTTGAAGTTAGAGATAAGCGTCCTATATGAGAGTCAGTAAGAGAATAGACTAGATTGTAAAGTATGTAGAATAATGTACAGGAAGAAAGAAAAGGTAGGAAGAAGCTGAGCTTTGAATGGTTTTAAATTTAGAGAGTGACGATATGAGCTTCATTCTTCTTGGGAGACTTTGTAGAGGTCATTCAAAACTAGATGGTAGACAGCTATACCCAAAGAAAGAACACTGGGAAACGAATGTGAACTATCTGCATTTTTGTTTTTCTTCCCGGGTTATTTATACCTTCTGAATCCAATTCTCCCTATGCAACAAGAGAACTGTTCGGTTCTGCAAACATATATTGTATCTAGGATATACTGCAACATATCCAACATATAAAGGACTGCTTGCCATCTAGGGGAGGGGGTGGAAGGAGGGAGGGAAAAAAAAATTGGAACAGAAACGAGTGTCAATATAAAGTAATTATTAAATAAAAATTAAAAAAAAAAAAAACTAGATGGTAGAAATTGTGTCTTGCTCCAGTCCTAGAAGATAGGCCATCATAAGAAGAACTTTGAGAAAAGATGAAGCAATTAATAATAGGTTGTAAAAAGCAAAAAAGCCAAGAATTTTATACAGGGGAAAATTTTTTTAGTTTTACTTTCATTGAAACAAATGTGAACTTCTGCTAAAATTTAGTTTCATTATGGTAATTTTCATTAATATTGATGAATAAGCAGTGTGGTCTGAGGTTATGAGGAAGAAATTTTGTCCTAAATGAGGGAGATAGTCCCAGGGTCCTATGCCTAGGGCAGACCACATGTAAGAGATTGTATTCAGTCCTGTGTGCCACATTAAATAAAGTCTGGGGAGCATCCAGGGAAAGTCCAGTAGAATGGTAAAATGTCTTGAGAGAATCCTGCATGAGTTGAAGAAACTGAAATTGTTTATCCTGAAGAAGAAATAGATTGGGGGGAAATGACAACTGTCTTCAAATATTTGAGAGGTTACCTTGTTCCACCCTCTACTAGAAGGCAGAAATACTGCTATAGGTGAAAATTGCACAGAGAAATAGTTAGGATTGGTTTCCAGGAAAACTTCTTATAAATCAAACTAAACAGTTATATGGCAGTAAGTTGGCACAATGACTAGCATACCACCTAAGTCAGGAAGACTTTCTTGAGTTCAAATTCGGCTTCAGATATTTACTAGCTATGTGACCCTGGATAAATCATTTAACCCTATTTTCCTCCATTTTTTCATTTGTCAAATGATCTGGAAAAAGAAATGGCAAACTACACCTGTATCTTTTCCAAGAAAGCCCTAAATGGGATCATAAAGAGTCAGACATTACTAAAAATTGAAATGAGGAACCTCTGAGACAGTGAAATTCCTCCTTAAGAAAAGACTTTGAGCAAAGGCTAAATGATTATCTGTCAAGTACATTTTAGATGAGATTCTTGATCAGGTACAGGTTGAATTAAGTGCCTTTTCCAACTCTTCTAATTTAGATTTTATAATTTTGTAATTCTATGAATTTTCACATAACTAATTTAATTAAACTAATTAAATAAACTGTACTAGACCCTTATCATTGATGCCTTGTTTTTTTTTTTAATAGCTTTTTATTTATAAAACATATGCATGGGTAGCTTTTCAACACTGACTCTTGCAAAACCTTCTGTTCCAAATTTTCCCCTCTTTCCCCCCACTCCTCGCTAAATGGAAGGTAGTCCAATACATGTTAAATATGTTAAAGTATATATTAAATACAATATATGTATGCATGTTTATACAGTTCTCTTGCTGCTCAAGAAAGATTGGATCTAGAAAGAAGGTTAAAAAAAACCTGAGAAGGAAAACAAAAATGCAAGCAAACAATAACAGAAAGAATGGCAATTTCTATGTTATGGCCCACACTCATTTCCCATATCTCTCTCTCTCTCTCTGGGTGTAGCTGGTTCTGTTCATTGCTGAACAATTGGAACTGGTTTGGATCATCTCATTGTTGAAGAGAGCCATGTCCACCAGAATTGATCATCATCTAGTATTGTTGTTGAAGTGGATAATGGTCTTCTGGTTCTGCTCATTTTGCTTAGCATCAGTTCATGTCAGTCTCTGAAATCATCCTGCTAGTCATATTTTACAGAACAGTTATATTCTATAACATTCATATACCACAATTTATTCAGCTATTTTCCAATTGATGAGCATCCACTCAGTTTCCAGTTTCTGCCACTACAAAGAGGGCATTATCCCTTGCACTTGCTTCTGTTCCAATTTTTCCCCTTCCTCCCTCCATCCCCTCCCCCAGATGGCAAGCAGGCCTATACATGTTAAATAGGTTACAGTATATCCTAGATACAATATATGTGTGCAGAACTGAACAGTTCTCTTGTTGCACAGGAAGAGTTGGATTCAGAAGGTATAAATAACCTGGGAAGAAAAACAAAAATGCAAGCAGTTTACATTCATTTCCCAGTGTTCTTTCTTTGGGTGTAGCTGCTTCTGTCTGTCATTTATCAATTGAAACTGAATTAGCTCTCTTTATCGAAGAGATCCACTTCCATCAGAATACATCCTCAAACAGTATCGTTGTTGAGGTAAATAATGATCTCCTGGTTCTGCTCATTTCACTTAGCATCAGTTCATGTAAGTCTCGCCAGTTCTCTCTGTATTCATCCTGCTGGTCATTCCTTACAGAACAATAATATTCCATAACGTTCATATACCACAATTTACTCAACCATTCTCCAATTGATGGGCATCCATTCATTGTAGTGGCTAGAAGCCACTACAAACAGGGCTGCCACAAACATTTTGGCACATACAGGTCCCTTTCCTTTCTTTACTATCTCTTTGGGATATAAGCCCAGTAGTGACACTGCTGGATCAAAGGGTATGCACAGCTTGATAACTTTTTGAGCATAGTTCCAAATCGCTCTCCAGAATGGCCGGATGTGTTCACAATTCCACCAACGATGTATCAGTGTCCCTGTTTTCCCACATCCCCTCCAACATTCCGCATTATCTTTCCCTGTCATTCTAGCCAATCTGACAGGTGTGTAGTGTATCTCAGAGTTGTCTTAATTTGCATTTCTCTGATTAATAATGATTTGGAGCATATTTTCATATGTCTATAAATGGTTTCAATTTCTTCATCTGAGAATTGTCTGTTCATATCCTTTGACCATTTATCAATTGGAGAATGGCTTGATTTCTTATAAATTAGAGTCAATTCTCTATATATTTTGGAAATGAGGCCTTTATCAGAATCTTTGACTGTAAAAATGTTTCCCAGTTTATTGTTTCCCTTCTAATCTTGTCTGCATTATTTTTTTTTGTACAAAAACTTTTCAATTTGATATAATCAAAATTTTCTATTTTGTGGTCAATAGTGATCTCTAGTTCTTCTTTGGTCATAAATTCCTTCCTCTTCCACAGGTCTGAGAGGTAAACTATCCTATGCTCTTCCAATTTATTTATAATCTCGTTCTTTATGCCTAGGTCATGAACCCATTTTGACCTTATCTTGGTGTACGATATCTCAGATATATTTTTAAAAGAAAATAGGTATACTTAGAATGGAATTTTGAAATGAACCCTCATTGAGCTTGTCCATAAAATCAAGGCCATTCATAAAGAATTCATCTGTGAGAGAAAGGAGTCTGCATAGCAGAAGGATGTTCCAGAATGAAAAGGCAGCTGATTCATGATGATAAAGTCTGAAGAGTTAGAAATACAACCAAGAGGGGAAAAGAACAACAGTTTATTCATTAATTATTAATTTTTTATGAACTAATGTCTAAAAAATGGGAGTTTTATATCTACTTTACATAGTTTTTAAGAAGAAAGCATCTAGGCATACTCCTAAGAACAAGCATCAGATACCACCATGACAGAAATGGCTAAAGAAATATTTAAAGTATATGAAAAGATATTGGAAGATTGCATATCAATAATTAATTAGAAGCATAGTTGAAAACTTGAACACCATTTTCTCAGTTAAAACCACACATAAAGAAATATGTGAAATGGAATACAGAAAACAAAAGTTATATCAGAATTCTTGACACCCTTACACAACAATTAAAGATCCTGCTATATCTCTGGCAGATCAATTACTCTTTCTTTAAAAGACACAAAGTCCAGAATTCCATTTGAAAATGAGTTACAAAGTTAAATTTAAAAATGTTAAAGAAATGGAAAGGGTAAAATAAACAATTCGACATCAATTGAAAACTAAATGAAAACTGAGCAACAAAAGAATTAAAAAAGAAAGATGCGCTCTAGTTAGAGTAACCATTTGGGACCCTGTTATATAGTAGGTTAAAGACAAAATTGAGAAGGCTTTTAATGCAAGATTAAATGTTTAGGCAATGGGAAGTCACTGAAGATTTTGGAACAGGGGAATATTATGATCAAAGCAATAATTTATAAAGATTAATAGTGACAATGTTTAGGATGAATTGGAACTAGCAATAGCTATTGGGAGACAATTTTCACAAAATAAATGTGAAGTAAAAAGGGCTTTGTGCAGAAGTTTCAAAAAAGAAATGCTCCAAAACAGGAATCACCTAAAAAGTTATACCCAGAGATGCCTCCAGCTTCTAGTCTTCAGTGACAAAGTGACAAAAGAAGTAGGGCGGAGAGGGAGGAGAAAGTTTTTGGATCTTCCAGGTTCCTTTTGCTGTTGTTTTGGTGTCTTCCCCTTAGTCAGAAAAAGTTAAGTCCTATCATGGGCTGATTAGGCCTGAACCACAACCTTTAATTCACACTAGAAGTAAGCACAGTACAGGAAGTGTCACAAGTCAAGGTCCTTCCTGAGCAGGAAACCTAAAAGAGAATAAATCCCAGTGTCAAATTTAGCTATAGACCTTTCAGGGTACTTTTTAATTGGTCAAAAAAAATTTTTTTTGGATCCAAAAGAAAATCTTCACTGGTATAAATAGAAAGGAATCTAGTAATACCTTTAAAAAAATTTTAAACCTCATTAAAAAAAAAAACATTAAAAAAAATTCATTAAACTTCTGGTGACAGTGGTGTCAAAGATAATTTTATATGCCCTATCTCTCAGAGTTCTATTTTTGGATTAAACTCTTAAATGAAGGAGAAAAGCTGCTGTCTTCTATCACTTGGTGATTTGTTGTTAGAGGTTATTCCTTTTACAATTATCCAGAACAAAATTTGATATGTGACTTACTATTTTTTAAAACTTTAAATATCTGGGCATTTGGTTGGCATTCATCCTCATTTGTATCTATAGTAATAGTTATCAGATTATTCTTTGGGACTTAAGCTGGTATTCTCTGGAATATACAGTAGGGCAAATGTGACTATGAAGAGACAACCTATCATATACTTTATTCCAGGTGTAAAAAATGGTAAATTATACAGATCCCCTGACTATTATCTGATTTCCCCATCAAAAAAATGATAATATAGTCAATATTAACTTCAGGTCCAAAAAAGGCAAGACATAAACCCATTCTAGAAGAGTTATAATATTGTTAGTTACTGTTCCTCGTGTTGGGCAAGTAGGTGATATACTGAATAGAGGTATAAGCCTGTAATCTGGAAGACTCATCTTCCTGAATTCAGATCTGACTTCAAACATTAACTACCTATGTGATCTTGAGCAAGTCATTTAACCCTGATTGCCTCAGTTTCCTCATCTGTAAAATGAACTGGAGAAGGAAATAGCAAATTATTCCAGTATCTTTGTCAAGAAAACCCAAAGGGTTCATAAAGAGTCATGTATGATTGAAAAACGATTTTAAAAGAAAAGTCTTCTTAAGTCTTCTCAAAATCCCATGTCAGCCTTTAGAAAAATGTAATCAAGTGACACCTCCCTGGTCCCCTTACTACTAGGAAGAGGTATTTCACTTGGATATTTTTCAGTATAAGTCATCCATTACTCAGGCTTTCTCTCTTTTTGAGGGAATGAGACAGGAAATTATGGAGCATAAGGAACATTGAGTTAGGAGATAGAAAGTCTGCCACCTATCCACTTGTTATGTAACTTTGATTAAGTAAATCAGCTTCTCTGAGATGCCTCTTTTGTGCCATTTAAAATACATAATTAGGAGAAAAGGAAAGATGATCTGGCAGCTTTTCCCCTTAGTGCATGTGGCCATACCTACCTCTCCTCACAATCTCAGGTACCACATCTTTTGGGTTGCCAAACCCTGCTTCAACACACAGAGAAGATACTCACCACATAAATGTCAAATGAGACTTTAATTTCAATTACTGCTGTTGAGTTGTTTCAGTCATATCCTACTTTTTGTGACCCTATTTGGGGTTTTCTTGGCAAAGATACTAAAGTGTTTTGATATTTCCTGATGAGGAAACTGAGGCAAAAAGGGTTAAATGACTTGCCCAAAGTGACACAGATAGTAAATGTCTGAGACCAGATTTGAATTCAGGAAGATGAGTCTTCCTAATTCCAAGCCAGTGCTTGATCCACTGTATCATCCAAATGCCCAATTTCATTCATTAGATTTCTCACACACATTTTGCCAGTGTCAAACACTGCTGAAACAGAAACCATTTGGTTGGCCAGGTATCTTCTTTTTCTATTCCTTTTCCCAGTGTTCCACTGACTGATCATTCTCTCATTCTTTATTGTCTACCCAGAATCCAAAACTCCAGAAAATGAGTCAGTCATAATTATTATTGAGTCAAAAATTTCAACTGCAAGATTGCATGATTCATCCACAAACCACAGCTGGTAGTTTTTCCCCTGTGACAAAATATCTAAATGACTTAACAATCTTGCCACTCTGAAATTTATATTCTCCATGGGCTGGGGTAACAATGGGGCAGTGGGAATGTATAGAATGTCACTTGATTCTCATCCACTTTCCTTGAAGTCAATAATGTCATAATCAAGATAAAAACCACAAGATAAATTCTAATTGTGATTCTAGTACGGCACTCTTACCACTTCTAATATCATACCATCTTAACCAATGAGGACATTTATATGAAATATAACTTTCATTTTTGAAGTGTTGAATTCAGTGTAATTTTGTCCATTGCCATATTTCCACTTGTTTCTATGTGTTACTTTATTTTTTATCACTCTGCTATGGACTGTCTAAAAATATCACTAAGTTTGGTACAAGGAGTTTCCTCATCAGTTCCCATAGCAAAAAAAAAAAAAACAAAAAAAAACACAAATCTGCACCCCTCAAAAAAAAATCCTATGGTGTTTAGTCACCTTTTAAAAAATGTAATTAAAAATGTCTTTCTTATTGACTCTTAATTGATATCAATTTATTGCAATTCGTAATTGTCTTAATGATTCATGTTTTTATAGTACCTTAAGTTTTAAAAGTACATACTTTTCATATTCTATCTCAATTGTTCCTTACAACAGTCTTTTAAGGAAGATGCTACAAATATCATCTAGTTTATGAAAATGAGGCTTAATGAGGTGACATCATGGTCAAGTTAACTAAAAAACATCAAAAATAGAATTTGCATACAATCCTCTCTTGAAACTAGATCCAGTATCTTTTTAAGTCACTGGAATGACAGAGACCTGATTAAAATTTCCCTTTGTAACTCATTCCACTTTTCTCAATTTAAGATTTGTTAGATTTAACACAGGGCTTTGTAAGGGTTAATATTGGAAAATTATCTATGCATATCTTTTAAAAATTAAAAAAACTTTAATTAAAAAAAATTTTTAAGCCCTGCACACATAAAAAATAAAGAATTGTTAGATTTTTATAGAGGTAATGTTTTTGTTGTTCATTCTTTGTTCTCAAGGAGGACTAATGAAATCCTAAGAACAATATCAAGTCTCATGCATGAATTGGATTTAAGTAGGGCAAGGCTGTGCAAAATCATCAGCCTCACCCTCTCTTCCAGAGCTATAGAGTCCAGTAGGAAGATGCAAGTCAATTGGTTATGACTTGGGAAACAGTGGGTGACAGATAGACTACTAGACTCAGAATCTAAGAAAGTCTGATTTCCGATAGTGAAGAGATATGTGACCCTGACCACAAACCACTTAATCTCCCCATGCCTTAACCAATACCTTCTAATATGTCTATTAAGTTATAAACTGACAGAAGACGTCTTTATCATTCAACAAGCATTTATTAACTTCCTATTATATGTCAAGTCTTTGACAAGGGCTCATACTATTATGGTCACTATATATGAGTGGAGAGATATAAACAGTCAAGAAATGCTATGAATATAGAAATGACCAGCAACTGATCAAATCAATGAGGTAAAAGTAAAAAAACTAGTTTCAAACTTGGGTGACTGAGGAAATGTTAGTGATCTCAATAATAAGAGGGAAGTTCAGAAGAAGAATTTGAGAGGTAATGAATCCTCTGATGAACATGCTGAGTTTGAAATGTTTATGGAATAGCAAGCAAAGGAACAAGAGCTAATTCATTTTGCTACTCTAGCATCATTGAAAAAAAAAATCAAGTGCCACAAGGAGCATGATTTTTTCTTTTGAAGTAGTATAAGGAGGATAAGATTTCAATTAAATTTAATAGCAATCCAACCATTTTTAAAGAAATCTTATTCCAAGCTATCTGAGAACCACAAATAAATATGTGAATTCTATAGTTGATTTTCACTCCAGAGTTACAAATATGCAAAAAAAAAAAAAAGAAAAGAAAAGAAAAAAGAATTTGCAGCCTAATTTTTAAAATTATGAACTTTTTTTAAGTTTTATGTTTCTTTTTTAAAATTATCTAGTATTCATCTTTAAAACAAATGAGGCATAGGTAGAGGGTAAAAATATAGGAAAGAGAAAAATTATCACAAAGAGAAAAACAATTTGATAAGCTATAGTTTAGTTGAGTCTGACTCTATATGAACCTATTTGGAGCTTCAACTACTTGTGTGACCTTAGTCAAGTCACTCTCTCTAGATCTCACTTCCCTTACCCATAAAATGAAAAAGAAGAACTAGATATTCCCATAATATCCCTTTCAATTCTAAATACTTCATCCTATATTTCTCTTATGACTAAACTTAGAACCTAGAAAACCAGATTCAAGTCCTGCCTCTGATACTTAGTGGTTATGTGATATTGAGAACATTGGTTACTTTCTCAGAACTCTGTTGCACGAATCCAACCGTTCTGGAGAGCAATCTGGAATTATGCCCAAAAAGTTATCAAACTGTGCATACCCTTTGATCCAGCAGTGTTTCTACTGGGCTTATACCCCAAAGAAATACTAAAGAAAGGAAAGGGACCTGTATGTGCCAAAATGTTTGTGGCAGCCCTCTTTGTAGTGGCTAGAAGCTGGAAAATGAATGGATGCCCATCAATTGGAGAATGGTTGACTAAATTGTGGTATATGAATGTTATGGAATATTATTGTTCTATAAGAAATGACCAGCAGGATGAATACAGAGAAGATTGGCCAGACTTACATGAACAGATGCTAAGTGAAATGAGCAAAATCAGGAGATCATTATATACCTCAACAATGATACTATATGAGGATGTATTCTGATGGAAGTGGATCTCTTTGATAAAGAGATCTAATTCAGCTTCAATTGATCAAGGATGGACAGAAGCAGCTACACCCAAAGAAAGAACACTGGGAAATGAATGTAAACTGCTTGCATTTTTGTTTTTCTTCCTGGGTTATTTCTACCTTCTGAATCCAATTCTCCTTGTGCAACAAGAGAACTGTTTGGTTCTGCACACATATATTGTATCTAGGATATACTGTAACCTATTTAACATGTATAGGACTGCTTGCCATCTGGGGGAGGGGGTGGAGGGAGGAAGGGGAAAAATCAGAACAGAAGGAAGTGCAAGGAATAATGCCTTCTTTGTAGTGGCAGAAACTGGAAACTGAGTGGATGTTCATCAATTGGGAAGGAGGGGAAAAATTGGAACAGAAGTGAGTAAAAAAATTACCCTGCCATGTATTCTGTCAATAAAAAGTTATTAAAAAATTAAAAAAAAAACTCTGTTGCAGAAATGGTACTAACCTGTACTGATATAAGAAATTTCCTCATTAAGGGATTTCCCAATATTAGTGAAATCACATCTAGCCCCTCCCTCTACTTCACCAGATTATAAGGATTAAATAAAATAAAATAAAAACCTTTCTAATCCTAAATCACTATAAGATGTTAGCTATTATTATCCACAGTACTTTAAATGATAGCACTGATTTCAATTCAATATCTAATGACAGAATTACATATTAGAAATTAGAAAGTATAAATATCCAAGACTGAGGAATTATCAGTAAGGCAGTGATTTTTATTGCTTACAATAATTTGAGTCCATTTTGCCCCTTTAATTTTGTGCACTGAAGTTCATGGGATGATGATTTGAATAGACAAAAATTGGTATCATAATAGTAGGGATGTTGTGGAAGAAATTTTCTCACCCTAAAATAAATTAGAGATTGAATTTACAGGTGTGTCATCTCAGAATCTATGGAGTTAAAAACAAACACTGAAAAAAATGCCTATTGGCTTTTCTTAATAAAGAGCTGGGCATAGCAAGCTGGGTCTGTATTCCAATAGAGCTGAAGAAGGCTTAGAAGGATAAAAAATCAGAAGAAAGCGAGAACAGCACAATTACAGCATTCACAAACATTGGTGCCTCTGTGACAAGAAGAACACAAATTGCCCAAGCTATACGTATTCCTTTGTCACATATTTTGCCTAAATATTCAACTTTCAATTATGTTGTCTTATAGTACATATTTCCTGTCTGCATTGATAATACATATGGGAATATACTTCCTGTCTGTGAAAAGGAATAGAGCATATGCATATTTCTTTCAGAAAGAAAGCAAAATTGTTGGTGGAGTTGTAAACTGATTTAGCCATTTTGGAGAGCAATTTGGAACTATGCCCAAAAGGCCATAAAATTGTATAGCCTTTGATCTCTATCTCAAAGAGACCATAGAAGAAGGAAAAGGACCTACATGTGCAAAAATATCTATAGCAACTCTTTTTGTGTTATCAAGGAACTGGAAATTGAGTGGAAACCCATCAAGGGAGGAATGATTGAATAAATTGTGGTATATGAATGTAATGGAATACTATTCTATAAAAAGCTGATTTCAGAAAAGTCTGGAAAGAGTTTCAAGAACTGATGCTGAGTAAAGTGAGCATAACTAGGAAAACATTGTACGCAGTAACAGCAAGCTTATGTGATGATCAATTATGATAGACTTAGCTCTCTTCTCAGCAATACAGTAATCCAAAATAATTCCAGTAGACTTGGAATGGGAAATGGCATTGGTATGCAGAGAAAGAACTGTGAAGAATGAATGCAGATTAAAGAATGCTATTTTTACTTTTTTGTTAGTTTGTTTTTTCTTTCTCATGGTTTTTCCCTTTTGTTCTGATTTTTCTTTCACAACATGACTAACAGGGAAATACATTTAAAATGGTTGTACATATATAAACCATATCAAATTGCTTGCTGTCTTGGGAACAAATGGAGAAGGGAGGGAAGAGAAAAAATTTTGGAACTTAAAAACTTACAAAAATAAATGTTTAAAATGATCTTTACATAAAATTTGAAAAAAATACCATTAAGTTAAAAAAAGAAAGCAAGACAGAATTAACTCTATTCTCTACTATTTTCTATTTTATTCATAGAATAGTGTATATTGACTGCCTTGTTATTGTTACCAGTTGTCAATTTTTTAAATTTCTTTTATTCAATAGTTAACTCATTTTGCTATCTTGACAATTTACTAAACCAGTCTTTTTCAGTATTTACTGAGTGAAATGGAGATTGTATTTCTTCCTACCTCTAAAAATGAAAACTAAAAAATGACTAAGTGATTTGCCCAAAATGGCAGAAGAGACTGGATACCATATCATATAAGGATTAGTAGAAGACATTGGGGGTGGCCATTTTGAAAAAGAGGTGACTGATTATTGAAAATTGATCTTGAAAAAAATTCTTCTACTGAGCCCCAAAAGACAGAACTAGTCTCTATTTCAATACAATATAATATAATAAATATAATATAATATAATAATAAATCTGCTGTGGCTGGAAGTTATCAAGTAGAAGTTTAATGTTCTTTTTAATAAAAAGAGTTTCTATTCAAATACAGATTGAACTAGTTGTTTTTTGAGATACCTTCCAATTCTGTGGTGTTATTATTTATTCTCTTAATAGATTTTATAGCTGAAGACTTGAAAATTCTTAGTTGAAAGAAAACAAAGGAGAATGGGAATAGAATGAGGAAACAGGAAGAAAAGAGTCCACAAACTGGCAAAAATAGAAATACAAAGAGAGAAACCAAAAGTTTTTGTGTTGTTTGTTTTGTTTTTTGGTTTTGTATAGAGCATAGCATAAGAAATGATGAGCAGGATGCTTTCAGAAAAACTGGTAAAGGCTTAAATGAACTAATGCAAAGTAAAGTGAGTACAACAGAACATTTTACACAGAAAGTCCAATAGTGTATGAAAATTCACTGTGACTGATTTAGCTATTCCCAGTAATTCAAAGATTCAAGACAATTCCCAAAGACTTATGAAAAGTATTAACCATTTCCATAAAAAGAACTAATGGAATCAGATTGAAATATATTATATTTCACTTTATTTTTTCATGGTTTTTGTTTTTGGTCTGTGTTTTCTTTTACAAATGAGTAATAAGAAAATGTTTTGCATGACTGCACATGTATAACCTATATCAAATTGTTTCTTCTGAATGAGAGGGGAGGAAAGGGAGAGAAGGATAAAATAGAAGGTAGGGCTAATATTTTTTAATTGTTTTTACATGTAACTGGAAAAAATATCAGTTTTTAAAAAATAAGATCATTGAAGCAATATATTTTACATTGCCACTAGGATTAGTTCTGGATTATAACTATTTGCTCTTTCATTAATGTCAAATGGTACATTCAATTATTATTACTTAAAAGATAAATGCCTCTGAATAATTTGGGACAGGCATGGCAAATTCCCTACAAAATTATTTAAGTATCCAAAATAGCCCTTCAGTTGGTTTAGGATGAGGGGGAGAGGGGAAGATGTGATCTGAATTTAAAATTGAATATTTTTATTTTGCCCATATTTTGCTCAGGATTGGATTTACAAGTTTCTTTACAAATTCATATTCCAACTATATCTTCTACTATAGGTCAATAAATTAAAATCAGTGATCAAGATGGGAATTGGATTGTTTCCCAAGATGGGAAACTATTGTTTCCAAATTTTCCTCTCCAAAGTTTTTAGCACTTAGCATTCTAATATTGGAAGAGACCTGCTTAAATGGTGAGTTCAGCCAGTCTTGGGTCTATTCTGTGGAAAAAGCACCAGTTTTGGAGTTAGGAAAGATCTGGAATCAGTAGATGTGGGAGTCAGAAAGAGCAGTGTGGAACAATAAGAATTCTGGATTTGTGGTCAAAGAGCCAGAGTTTAAACAACAACAGCAATAATGTTATTTACATGGTACTTTAAGGTTTACAAATATTATTTTATTTTATCTTCACAATAACCCTGGAAGATAGGTGTTGTTATCATCCCCCATTTATAGAGAAAGAAATTGAAACATAGAGTAAGTGATTTGGCCAGGGTCACATAGCTAATAAATATTTGAGGTAAAATTTGCACTCAGCTCTTCCTGAGCTGACATTCCCTATATTCTATATACCATGTTATTTATTGCCTATGAATCATACTTCTACCCAACACCTCTCAGTATATATATATTTTCTTCATCTATAAAATGAGGCCATTATCAAAGATGACTCCAAAGCTTCCTTCCAACTGTCAATCAATAAGCTCCTGATTTGGGTTTTAATTCTTCCTTTAAAATAAGATAGTAACTGTATGATCACAAGTGGTCATATAACCTCTCTCTGACCTTCAGTTTTCTCATCCTTAAGATCTGAGTAATAAGTAATATCTTTAGTCCATACCTCAGAGTTGTTTTGAGGATAAAATGAGATAATGCATTCTGTCAACATTAAACCACAATAGAAATACCAGCCATTATTATTATTCATAGATCTATTAGATCTATGAGATTAGTGGCATGGGCTGTGGCCATTCTAAATTCCTTTCAGCTATTCTTATCAAAGCAGCTTAGCCTTTTAATAGTAGATCATAATTTAGAAATAGGGTTGTATCCCAAAAGTTCAAATTTTTAAAAAAGAAATTAAGGGATAATTTTGAATTTGGTAGAATCCAGTCAAAAGGGCACTGGATGCTAAGCAGTGAGGATACAAGGAGAGAAATGAACTATCCTCTCCTCCCCCCCCCACCTTACATGGAACTTACATTCTGCTGGGGGAATGTTACTCATGAACAGATGAATTTTTTAAAAAATTAAAGAAAAGAAAAGGGCACTGGATTTGAATTGAGAAGAATCTGGCTTTGCTCCTATGAAGTTAGGTGATGTCTCAGGAAAGCCACTTAAATTTTCTGGATCCCAGTTTTCTCTTAAAAATAAAAGTTTGCCTAGATCTTTGAGTTTTATTCTATTTCCAAATCCTAGGAGTCTCCATTTCCAATCCAGTCCATAAATGCTCATTCAAAGCAAAATATCAAAAGTATTGTTCTATTAAGAAGCTAACTGTCCTGTGCAACAATGTTTCAGCAGGAAAAATATTTTTTTTTTGTACTCCGGAACACAGAAACTTACTGCAGCCCTGACAAGCAAGGACTTCCCTGTCATCCTTCTCTCAAAACTCCCTATTTTGGTAGCAGTGAAAGTTAGATTTCTCCAGTTCCAACCCACTAATGATGATCTAAGACTGGGTCTTGAACTTCAAGGGGGAAGATTTGAGGTAAGAACCCTGGCATGAGAATGAAGGATTAGATTGGGGAGATTGAGAATAAAGGGAAGGATCTGGGGGATAAAAGTGAAGAAGAATAAATGAAACAATGAGGAAGAGTAGGAGGGTACTATGATAAATATAAAAGAGCAGTGATGGAGAAGTTTCCTTTCTCCCTCCTCCTTTTTCTCCCTCACCTTATGAAAGTTTCAAAGCTTCCCCTTCATCAGTGCTTACCCACAGATTTAGCAGTGAGGGAGGAGGAGCAGGAGGAAATACATAAGTAGATTAAGGGTTATGTGGTACTGATAGAATGGAATTTTCTCTCCCTTTCCCCACCTTCTTTGAACTTTTCTCCCTCTCACCTTTTATTCTCACCTCTTTCCCCTCTGCTACCACAGAGCTATTCCCTACCACCACAGGCACTGGAGCTTATAAGAAATAAGGAACTGGGGCATGGGAAGTGGAGGTGGGGAGAAGTATCAAAAGAGAGAAGTTCCAGACTCCTGTGGGTCTTTAGAACTTGGATGTACAGTAATAAGGGGTGCAAGAGAAAAGGGAAATCCCCAGCAGCCTTCTAGATGAAGTGTCTATTGGTCGGTAAGCCACATGGTTGATAAATTGGAGATTGCTTGCTAGTGTTAGACAAAGTGAGAAGGAACAATCCCCTTTCTCCTATATACTTAACTTACTAAGTGACTACAAGTGTAAGAAGTGAGAAAGAAGACATTCCTTTTATTTGATCAAATATCTCCTCTATTTTGGAAGTTGAGCAAATGAAGAAACTGGAAAATGGAGGTGCCATAAAATCCTATCTACATTCAATCACACTCTTTTTAGACATCTCTCCCCCCTCCTTAGGATTTCCCCAATGTTGCCTTCTTCTAGCAGTTGCATTTTTATCAGCTTTTTGAACCCATCTGAATAGGGAAAGTAATTAGTGACATGGAGAAGGGAATCACCAAAACTGAATGGTTCAGTAAATTGCTTGAGAATATATTACATAATTTCAGATTCCTTGATTCAGAGGAGAATAATTAATTCAATTCAACTAATGTTGTTTGAGGGGTCTATACTATTAAAAGTTGAGGAAGAATCAAAAATACAATTAAAAAATTTAGCAAAACATTAACCACTCACATGGTTCAATAGAATGACTTCAGAGTTAGAAAGTGAGCTCAAAATCTATCTTCTACCTGTTAACCTGTTGGAATTTGACTCATTACTTACCCTCCATAGGCTTCAGTTTCCTCATTTGTAAAATGCAGAGATTGGACTAAGCTATCTCTAAGGTCTTTTCTTGATACTATAATACTATACATGCAAGACATGAGCAAGGCACTGACAAGCATATGTTCTAGAAGCTTGCAATCTAACTGGGCAGTGATGAGATGAATAAGATTATATACAACTAACTATTCTACTTATTGAGTACAAAATAATATGTTTCTTTTCCTAACTCTCCTGTTTTTCTTTTTTTTTTCTTGATTTAATACAGACTTATTAAATTAAATTAAAATACAGACTTTGATCCTCAATGCCTGGAAGACTGGTAGGTTACATTTCATTTCTCCTCCAGTGTTCTCTGGTACCGTTAAGGAGATTGGCAGAGATTCCTCCCATCGCTAATCTTTGAAATCCTCGTAGCCAAGAGAACTTCCTCTATTTCACCCTACCTTCATCCAAGCACTTGCCAAATCCTCCATGGTGTCTATCATTCATCCTTTTCTCTCCTTCCCGAGTGACTCTATCAGGCCTTCATTCTTCTACATACTGTGCTAAAAATACTAACAGGTGAAATTTCTCAACAAAGTGCTTTCATTATTTATCTCTCCACTCAGAAACTTTCAGTGGTACTCCATTGCCACTAATAAATCTAATTCTAATTCCTTGGTCTAATATCCAAAGCTTTCTATGATTTGATTTCAACTTACCTTTCCAGCCTTATTTAACAATGTTCTCTTTCATATGCCCCATATAATCAGAGAAGTGATCTAAAAAACTCATCATTTCTAAAAATGCTCCCAATTCCACACCTCTGAGTTTTAACTAATGCCCATTCCTATGTCCAGAATGTTACATTTACTAATCTCCAAACTCCTACCCTTCTTTCAAACCATAGCCCAGATAACGCTTCAGTTTAAGTCTTCTCCAATAGAACCAACCCAAAGGCATCCCTTCTTTCTATGAACTCTTGCAGGATTTTCTTCCTACCTCTTTTGTGCACTTATCAAAATTTTCTCTATATTTATGTAACTGACATCTCCCTTATTAGAATGGTAGTTCCTTGCAAATAAGGAATGATGTCTTATTCAACTTTAAACCTAACCTCAATGCCTAGAACATTGCCTAAGCATAAGCATATCCAGCAAATATTGGTTGAATGAAAGAAATGAAAAAAAAAAAATAACTCCTGGAGAAAGCAATATTTGATAAGCACCATAAAAGTGGATGCAGAAGAAATGTGCTATAGACATTCAGAGAAAAAAGAGAGTATTTCCAGGTAATGTGGCCAGGGAAGGATTCATTGATGATGTAGGCTTTGAAATTATGACTTGAAGGATAGCTGGAGTTTTACTGGGTAGAATAATGAAAGAACAGTGTTCCCAGAAGAGGGAGTAATAGAAACAAAAACACTGAGGTAAGAAAATGTGAGTCCTGTTTCACTTTAAATAAATAGACCAGCCTCACTAACTCATAGAGCACATTTGGAGAAATAAAATTGGAAAGGTAAGTAGGCTTCATATTCTTCCCTATTTCTGTTGAAAGTATCATTATATTTCCATTCCCCCAGATTTATAGGTGCAGAATTACCCTCAATTTCTCCCCATCCTTATCCTTCATAGCCTCCACCCCTCTATCCAATTGATTGTCTAGTCTTGTCATTTTTACCTACACATCTTACTCATAAAGTCTAGGTTGTTGCCAGCAGGGACAACAGCCAGAGATTAGTGAAGGCTACATAATAAAAATGGCCAGATACCCACTTAACCATGATAACTGAGAAGCTCTTCCATATGTCCCCTTATTTTTGCTATGGTAGCACTTTTGGAGAGACAGTATCAAACTTGTAATAAGGAAGACCTGAGTTCAAATCCCAGCTCTGCAAAGGATTAGCTATAAGTAATCTGGTTAAATTACTTAAATTTTCTGAGGTTCAATTTCCTCTTTTCTAAAATAGGAATTATGAGGATAAACTGAGATAATATTTATTAAATACTTTTCAATTGTTAAGTGCTACATAAATACTAGCTATTATTCTATAAATGAAGGAACTAAGATTCAGAAAACTTAACTGAGTTGCCCAAAGTGTTACAGCTAAGTGAGTAGCTTAGGTATCCAACTTCAAGTCCACTGGCCCTAGAAGTCTAGTGCTTCTTTTACTATACTACATTGACATCTCCTTATATTATATTCCAAGACACCTCCAAGGAAAGCTATCTTTAAGCCAAGTTTAGAATAACTGCCTGCTGATTCCATATTTGCATAGACTGGGAAGAACCTGTTTTGAAAGATTTGGAGTCTTTTTTTCCTGGCTGAGGAAACTGTCCTGATGTTTTTAGTCTTTCCCTTTATCTAAAAATAGCTAACTATAAGGCACTGGCTATAATTCTCAGTATATTTAGGAATGATAACTATTTAATTTTCTCTAAAGTTGGTTACAGTAAGTGACCAGAACTGTCTCTCTGTACCACTATATACCCTTCCTCTCTCCCCACAACTTAACCCACACATTATGAGGCAGCGATCCAAGTTTTTGTTCTATATTTTTGTCTTCTTGGGGGGAAGAGGAAGGATAATGAAGGGATTTTTTTTTGTGGATTCCTTGAGGCATCAGCATCTTAAGCCACTAATTATATCACTTTCGCATGAAACTGCTGACAAGCTTTTTGTTGAACCCACTAACTTCCTCTCTCCCTTCATCATTTCCTCTTAAGAGGTTATTTCCTATGACTGTCAGTACTTTCTTTCATCTAACAGCTATATTAAAAGTTTTAAGATTAAAGATTTTTAAATGACCATGCCTACTGATAAATCTGTACTATCAACTGACACAGTCAAGGTCTGACATTGCTATCAAATGGAAAATCAATGGCAGTGCTAAAATTGTAATAAATACCACTACAAATATCCTCTCCTTGACCCTAAAATAACAAAGGAAGGAGATTGTCTAGATTGTCAATCCTTAAGGGCAGAGACTGCCTCATTTTTCTATTTGTATTTGGACTCAGCATGTCCAAAATTGACCTCTTTATTTCCTTCCTCCAAGCTCTTCCTAACTTTCCTTTCATTGATGAGGGCACCAACATTTTCCCAGTCACCCAGGCTGACAACTTAGGTGTGATTCTCAACTCTTCATTCTCTCTCATACCCATAATAACAAAACCATTGCCATGTCCTGTCAATTATCTTAACAACATCTTTTCTATTAAATATATTTCCCTTTTCTGACACAGCCACCAACCACCCTGGTGGAGGGCCTCATCACCTCATGCTTTAAGACTATCACTAGTTGGTTTTCTGTCTTAAGTCCCTCCTCACTCTAGTCCATCCTTCACCCCTCAGATATGAAATTCCAATGGCTTCCTAATATATCCACAATCAAATATGAAATATTCTGTTCAACTTCTAAAGCCTTTCACAGCCTGGTATCTTCCTACTTTTCTAGTCTTCTTATATCTTACTCTATTCTCCCATTCCTACAATCCTGAGCTTGTGCAGATTTGGGATAGGGTATCTGGTATATTATCCTGCCAAGTGATCTTCAGAATCTTCCTAAGACAATTCAAATGGAAGTGATTCAGTTTCCTCACATGGCCACTGTTAGGTTTCACAGGCATACAGCAATGAGGTCAGCATAATGGCTCTGTAGATCTTTAGTTTGGTAGTCAGTCTAATTACCTCTCCTTTTCCACTTTCCCCTCAAAGCCTCCCAAACAGTGAGCTAGCTCTGGCAATGCATATGTCAATCTCATTATATATGTGTATTTCCCTGGAAAGTATACTGCCAAGGTAAGTGAACTTATCCATGGCATTCTCAACTTCTCCATTTGCTGTAACCAATAGCTTCACATATGGATGTTGTGCTGCTGACTGATGGAGCACCAGTGTTTTCCTGGTTTTAATTGTTAGTCCAAAATTAACACAAGCAGCAGAGAATTGATCCATACTTTGTTGCATCTCAATTTCAGAAAATGCCTACCAGTCACTGAGGTCCTTTCTTCAACAAAAACATTCAAATTCTACTTCAGAGAGCACAATTCCTTTTGAGTCAGTGACATTATTTCAATGCCCAATGTATTCTTGCCAAAAAGATTATTTTTTGAGAACTCACACAGGGCAAGGGCTCACAATGTGGTCAGAAAAAGCAATACAAAATCATTCTCAAGGTTTCTCTTGAGAACTTTAGAACTGATTGTTTGAAATGGGAGATACTGGCACAGTACCGCCCAGCATGGAATGCCCTCATCAGAGAAGGTGTTGTGCTCTATGAGCAAAACAGAATTGAATAAGTTCAGAAGAAACACATGATTCATTAAGTTAGAGAATACAGCCCAAATGTTCATAGAGACTATTTGTACCCAATTTGTGGTAGAGCATTCCAAGCTTGTACTGATGTGGTCAGCCAGTCAGACGCACTGTAACTCAACTCTAACACAGGGATGTCATTTTGGTCCTCTTTGAGAATGAAGAACAACATCAACTACTTGGGAAACTCTAAACCAAATATTTAAAAGCATCAAAGAATTAGGTAAAGTACTATAAATTACCTTTTATTTAAGTACTAATGGGAAGAGTGCTGGCCCCAAAGGCAAAGGAAATTGGTGTAAGGGTTTGCTCAATCCCCTTAATCCTGGCCTTGGACAATCTTTATGTCTCAAATTCCTCATCTACAAAATAGGGGTAATATTTGAATTGCCCATCTCAAAGGGTATTGTGAGAGCAGATAAAAAATATATAAAGTACTTGATAAACTGATAATAATGCTATATTGATGTTATTCTTCACTTCTTTTTATGAATTAAAATTCATACAGTCCTAGAATAAATCGCTATTTTCTTACATTTAATGTTTTGCATATTTTTATACAGATGGATCAACTGACTGCCTTTTATCATTTATTATTAGAATTAATAATAATAAATGGACATTTATTAAGAACCTACTATGGGCAAAACACTGTGCTAGACATAGGAAACACAAAACCAAAAATTAAATAGTACTTGACTTCAAAGAGCTTATGTTATACAGGGATACAGCATGTGTACATGTAAACCAATGCAAGGTAAAGACAAAGTAACTACACAAAGTAGAGGATGCTAACAATAATAAGTTGAGGAATAGACTCACGTAGGAGGTGACATATGAGCTGGGCTTTCAAGGAAGCATCATTGACTTTGATTTTCCCTTTGTCTCCTAGAATAAGATAATCTAACCTTAATAAATGCACATTTATTAAAGTGAAGTCCATAATCTTTTGGATTAGTCTTTCTCCAGTCCCTTTTCCTGTTATTTGATATCAAAACCATTACATACTCTCACACTTCAATTGCTGCTTTGAATAGTATGTGGTTTTGGATGGCCTTTTGGATTTTCCCATGGCTAAAGTATGTCTAGGGGGTGAGATTGGTGGCAAAAATCTGTTATTTAAGCCTCTGGTTTAGCTACCAGCAGGTTCCTTCTGGCATGGTATAGCTTAGTCTCCACATGAATCTTGGAGCATACTCCAAAGCTGCAATTAACTAGGAAGATTTTCAATGAAGGGGGGAGAAGAAAAATCCTTACAAATATTCCTGCACATGATCATAAAGCTTCCCATAATTCGAAGCATTAGAATTTCCAAAGGCAGTGAATCTGATATATAGTGCCCAGACCAGCCTCACATCTCTATCTCTAAGTCTCTCTTTTATCTGTTTCCTCTATGGTTCTTACGCAGAAAGGGAAATAAGATAAAGTGTAGGTAGAGCAATTCATATTAATCCTATTCCTATAATACTAATAATGCTGCTGTTGTTGAGTCATTTTCAGTCATGTGTGACTCTTCATGACCTATGTGAGGTATTCTTGGCAAAGATATTGGAGCTGTTGACATTTCCTTCTCCAATTCATTTCATAGATGAAAAACTGAAGCAAATAGGAGTTAAGAGACTTGCAGGGTTTCCAGGGTTGCTCAGCTAGTAAGTGTCAGTAAGAGGCCAGATTTGAACATAGGAAGATGAGTCTTCTTGATTTTGGGTCCAGCATACTATTCATTGTGCCTCACTTAGCTCCTCCACTGACAATGTAGTCACATGAAATTCATGTGACAAGAAATTTTGTCTGGATATTTTACTATTTTCCACATGCAGTTTTTAGGAATAGTCTGCCTTTGTTTCATAACCTTTAATCCCCATTCCATTTTTAATAATCTCTTCAAATTCTTAGTAATGGTATATAAAATATGGCAGAGTCTCCAGACACCATCTGGGGAAATGTGCTTTTGTCCTTTATTATATTCAGTTCATTTTAAAAAAAAAAAATATCAACAAATTAGAGAACTTCTAGGAGGTATCAATGAAATAGTAAAGAGGCTTCAAACTAGCTCATATGAGGATCAGTTTATAGAACTGGAGAAACCAAGGATATTAAATCTGGGGAAAAGAAAGACTGACAAAAATTCTAAGGGGGTGGGGTGGTTAGAGAAAGAAGAGAAGGATGGAATTGCCACCTCAGATATTTGAAGAGTTGACTTTTTTCCACTATTATGAATCCATCCACCTGTGACTTCTGATTGCTATTGCCTGACTAACAATCTCTGAAGAACGCTGTGTAAACATGGAAGAAGGAAAAAGGCAATGAAATTGACCTTGAGCTTCACTATTTCCTGCAAAAGTTTAACCAATGTAAGGCAATGACTACAATATGAAGATCATAAGAGCCCAGCCTTAACCAACAAAATATTTAATCTCCTTGCCAAGATCTTTGCCAAGCAGAAAGATATGTTAGCCAAGAGCAACACCAATTTGGAATATAAGTACATAAATATAGAGGGGAATGGTAGGATATTTATAAGCAGTTTTGTTTCATAAAATACTAAAAAACAGAGGAAACAAAAACAAGTCTACCAAAAACTTGTCATAAGATCTGACTGCCAGGTCATCCCAGTGAAACCAATAGTAGAGAAACAAATAAACAAACAAAATGGAACTGATTTGTCTTCATCTCTATAACAATCTATTTTCATTATAAAGTATATGCTGAGGAATTTATTCTGGAAGTAATATACTCTTGAAAGTATTTAGAGTTCATCTCAAAAGAAATATTAAGAGGTAGGAGAGAGAGGGAGAGAGAGAGAGAGAAAGAGAGAAGAGAGAGAGAAAAGAGAGAGAGAGAGAGAAAAGAGAGAGAGTATTCAGTGCTCTCCTCCCCATTTGCACAATGAAGTTTTAACAAAGTTGAGCTAGCTCTCCTGGACCCACTTGCAGTGGCCAATGTGTATCTTGGATCAGCACTGAAGAATTTGGTGCTTTGGGATCACATAGAAATATGTTGGTCCCTGTGATGGCAGCACAGGATGGTATCCCACACTGGCCCAAAAGGAAAAAGGGCTTACTATGATGTGAGTTCCTCTAGACAATCTTATTTAACGATATTATAATGATTGTATGAAACCCCAGAATTCTATAGGGTCTCATCAATGAGGTCCATCTCAATTCTGCTACTTAGTTCCAATATGAACTTGGGTAAATTACATAATTTCTCTGGTCCTCAGTTCCTCATCTATAAAATGAAGCAATTAAATCAGAAAATAAGAAACAAGACAGTTTTTTTTTAAATAAATAGAATGAGAAAAATGGAAAACAAATAAGAGGTAAGGAAGAATCTGAAAGAGAACAACTTGACATCAGAGGTTAAAATAAAACAAACAAACAAAAAGCCAAGCCTAAACCTTTGAAACATAGAATAAACATGAAAAAATCAATGATTTTTTGAAATCATTGATAAGATGAGAAAATAAGAAATATTAAAACAAAGTCAGAAGAATGGAAAAATAGAAGGTGATGTAGTTATCTTAAAAGTAACTAACCTACAAAAAAGATTAAGGAGAGAATATTTAATGATCATTAAACTATTTGAAAACCATGACCAAAAAAAAGAGAGAGAGAAAGAAATTTCATATTGTAAGAAATCATAAGAGAATTCTTCTGAGATCTCTTAGAACTATAGGGCAGGCTGCTGCCTACATCATCATTGGCTCCACAGGGAGGAACTGGAGAAGATGCCCAATTAATTCCCACAACAGACGCTAGTCAGATAAACTTGATTTTTAGAGTTCTAAAGAACTGGAAATTGTGATTGCTGAGCCATTGTCAACATTCTTTTGAAAGATGATATAATAATAAAGATATGCCCCAATATTGGATAAAAACAATTGTTCAGATTTCCAGAAAAATGAAGGGAAAAGAATGTACAACATTATACAAGTTCCTGCTTATGTTTTGCTAGTGATGAAGATGACAAATACCTGAGTGGCTGAGATCATGCAAGTGCAGAGGATCTACAAAATAGGTTCACCAACCTAGCTAGGAAATGCTAGGAATGCTAAATTCCTATGCTAGGAATTTCCAATGCTAGGAAAACTAAAATAAAATTTTTTTTAATTAAAAAAAAAAAAAAAAAGGAAACAGCTGTTACAGCATGTTGGTATGTCCTCAGGGCAATGCAGGATACTTAAAAGTATTTCCAAAGTTGGGCACAGTTGTTTACATCTTGGATCTTGCAGATAAACTGATCTTAAAAACCTGTTTATTTGCTGTAGCAGGAATAATGATAAATTGTATCTATTAAACTGCTGGAAATTATGGAGCTCTGACAGTAGTACAACTAGTGGCCATAAGGAAGGTTTGGATGTTATAAAAAGAACTGATCCTTTGTTGCTTTTAACTGGATTTCCCATCATTCTTGGTATGCTGATATTAGGCAAGATGACTCACTAGGAAGACTAAATTCTTAGATTATGGTACAAATATTCTAATAAGCTACAAATTTTGGACAATATATTTCCAGAATTTGGATGTCCTGTTCCTCATATTCCAGTTGAGGAAAATCCTTTGGCAGACTATGTCTCTGCTACTTCTTTTTTGGGTAGACCTCTTGTCTTTCCCACTATTGCTGCAATAGCAAAAAAAAAAAAAAAAACTCATGCTCAGTTAGTATTAATTCTAACCTACAAAAGAAAATCTTGGATCAAATTGCTTGTGTTGCCATAAAAGAAACATTTAAGTTTTACTTCAAACAGCAACAATATTTGCATGAAGCACACTGCAAAATTCTTAATTATCCAGAGGAAAAAGCATATGGTGTAATAGCATTGTTTGATCACCTCATCTGAAAGTGTATTGTAGTATTCTGACACAATCATTATTGCACAGTAGTGGAGATTTGCAATAAGCAGCTGCTTCTATATTTTTAAGATATATAATAAAGTACTTAAGTCAGGGAAAATCCTCTCTATAATCATGGAACCTAAGAATGTGATTTGTTTTCATTGTTTTACATGGACTTAGTGACTAAAATACTACTTTTCTTAAAATGATACATAATAGGTTTTATTTGGTTTTTCCCCAAGCCAGAAGTGCAAAAATCAAATTGTATGTCATTAAAGAAGGCATAGGGTAATGTATGCAAATGTCTCTTTTGTATATTTATATGTTTTCTTTCAGAGAGTAATCAACTTGTTAATAAGGATATCATAGGAGGAGCTCTCATTTCAGTAAATGATTTAACTGCAGAATAAGAGCTTGTGTTAATATAGAGAAAATAGAAATGTTAACATGGAAGAAATAGAAATTCACTTTGCGTTATGAAATAGATATGAAAGCCAAAAAATATGAAGTCACTCAATTGATTATCTGAACAACTTACATTCTGTGGAGTATTTTTCAAACATTAATATTCTCTATCATATTTAAAAATTCACAGAGCTTCCATTTCATTTTATATCCACTAATTCTATGTGATATTGGCATCTTATAGTTCATTATATAATTCTGACTGTTCAATAATCTAAATTATATTATATCATCAGCTCTTAGTAACATTAAAATCTTCAACAGATTTACTTAATTCTAGAAATTACTCCAGTAATAATGCTGAGTCTCCATATCATTTGAACACAGAAAAGGAACTACCAAGTTACACTTTTCCTTTTCTCTCTACCAAGAAGTAATGAGAGTGATTTGAAGATCTAGGAGATCCCTAGAGCCACCTACCTTTGAGTCAACGACTAGGAGACAAGCATTAAAAAAGTGATTGCCAAGCATTGATACTGAATCTACAGGAGACATTAAAATAAAAGTTTGGGGCATAAACCAAAGGATTGTGAAAAATAAAAGATGATCATTTTAGAGTTTAGTCACTTGTCATTTTGTGGTCAAAGCTAACATTTTAATGATGACTTCTTTATTTTGTTGATTGACAACAAATTGTTCATTTTTGAGCTTCTTTCAAGCAGCAAGAGTGGCTATTATATTTTCATTGAATAAAATTAAATGCTTTTAAAATTATTTTTTTAAAAGACTATTTTTCTGTATTGTTCACAAAAGCATCTCTTAAAGCTTCTTAAGCTTTGGGTTGTAAACTTATAAGGGGTCATGTAACTTAATGGAGGGGTCATGAAATTATGATTTATTATCAGTAAATGTTTAATTTGTATATCTGTTTTATATAGTATATACCTGGGGTTGTGTAAAAATTTCTTGGGTGAAAAAAATAAATGGAAATGGAAAATAATTTTAAGACACTCTGGCATATCTAATGCATGAAAACAGTAAATATTTTCTACTGTCTTCAAAAATAGATTGGCTATAATATGCATAGTGTTACATTGCAATAATGGATGTTAATTTTAGTAATTAAAGACTTATCTTTTTTATAGTATGAATATACTAAATATTGAGGGACATAAAAGTGTATAGAAATGGTATGTTTGTATATAATGGCCATTGCATACTCAAAAGCTATAATCTCCAAGAGAAGATTTTCTTAAAAATTGAATTGAATATTTAAATTCAGAAACTATAGTTGTCCTGAAGGGGTCACATAATATTTCTGACTATAGGAAATAATTTAGATGATATGCAAGCAATTTTGAACATATAATGATTTTCTTTTTAATTTTTAACAAGAAAAGAACATATAGAAAGTGTTCATAAAGAACAGCTTTTCAAAGTCACTCATTTACTCTTTTTTTTTAATTACTTTTGTTAGCAATTGGGATTAAATGACTTGCCACACAACTAATAAGTGTTAAGGGTTTGAGGTCCTTATGATCTCAGGGATGGTACTCTATCCACTGCATCATCTAGCGTTTACTCTTAACTCCTAACTGTATCCATAATAGTGATTGGGGCTCATTCTGAGTGCCAGGGGAGAGTCAGACTTGAGAACTTGGCATCAAGGTGATTGGAACAAGAGCAGCAATAAAGTCTGGATGTTCTCAAGCATAGATCTCAGAACAGTTATAAGCAACAAGATACATGTCTTTTAGTGATGGGTAGTTCCTAAAGAAATGTGGCAATTATCCAACCAAGAGAACCATGGCATTTCAAAATATACTATCTCCTCAGGGCCACAATGGTCTATTCTGAGCAGACTCTTAAAGTACTTCCCCAGAACATGAAAAAGGTAAAGTTGAGAGATAAAAAAATTTAGTAAGGTGAGATTCAAAAAGATGAAGAGGAAAGTGAGTTGGAAGTAGGTGAACAATTTTTTTTTGTTGCTTTTCAGGTTTCTTTCCCATGTATTTTTGCTGTATTTATTTCTAGTTACTTTACTATTTTAAATATTTTCTACAAAATACAATGAAAACTAATAGAAATTTTTTTCAAGATACTTCTTTCAAAGTAGCTGAAAATGTACATAAAACTGAACAATATATAACTATTTAAAATTAGTGACTTAAATTACTACCTTGCTAATTGTGTCCCAATTAAAAAAAAAAAACTTGCTTTTAATATAGCATTTAATCTCAAAACTGATACTGGATTACTTTGAATAAAGAAATTTTTATGTTCAGAACTATAAGGCAACAAGGAAATAGAAATAATCTACTCATTATCTTCTGGAAGGGGAAATGAAAACTCTAAGGAACACTGTAAACAAAATCCAGAGTTTCCATAAAGAAAAACTAACTCATGCAGCAAGCAAAAATTCAAATACTGAGAAATTACACTTAGTAACATAAATGATGTAGCAGTTACCATCATAAAACATCAGAAAATTTGAAATACAATATTCCAAAAGACAAAGCATACAGATTAAGAATAATTTACCCAGCGAAACTAAATATAATCTTATGACAGATAAGAAAGGAAAGTATAGGAAATGGACATTTAATCATACTATATTATTTATGCTACTTAATATTCCCTTAGCTTCTCTTAATGAAATAAAGGAGTTGGAAGCATTTCTGATTCAAATACCTAGGTTGATCTATCCCAAAAACATCAAAAAAGGGAGGGGAGGAAGAGTAACAATTTGTACAAAAATATCATAGTAACTTTTGTGATGGCTAAGAATTGGAAATTAAAGGTATGCCCATTAATTGGGAAATGGCTAAACAAGCTGTGGCAAATGATAATGATGAAAAAACTTGGAAAAAACACATTAACTGATACAAAATGAAATGAGCAGAATCAGGAAAATGTTGTACACAGTAACTGCACTATATAGTATAATGAAGAATTGTGAATGATTTTGCTATTCTTAGTAATACAATGATCCGGACAATCTCAAAGTGCCGATGATGAAGCATACAATCCAGAGATAATAGTTGCCTTTAAACTCTATCACCAGAGGAGGGTCATAATGGGTGTCTACTTTTACTGAAAGCCTAAAAGTATATTTGATATGTCTTAACAATCTCAAAAGAATTGAAAAGAAGGAGAAGACAAATATAGGAGAAGGAAAAGGAGAAGAAAGTTAGAATTCACCAGGGTCATATAGCTAATAGACTGTTATTTGGATTCAAGTCTTCCTGACTCTAGCCTTACCACTCCATCTACCAAGCCACCTAACTGCTTCTAAAGCAATTTTTTGGGGGGAGGGAATTACCTCATATAATCAAGGTAGATAGTAGAGGTCTATATAAATAATGAGAACTGTTAAGGGAATTAACTGACACTTAAACCTCAATCTCATTTGTTCAAAAGAGGGAAGAATACATGAACACACTACTATGTCCCCTTCATGGGGACATAGGAAGAAAGGTTATGAGAGGGGGAGAGGAATAATAGAAAATTAGAAGAAGGATAAATAAAGGAAAAGACAAAAATTAAGCAAAATAAGCTCTAAGGATATACAAAAAAAATACTTATAGTTCTTTTTGTGGTGGCAAAAATTTGGAAATCAAGAGAGTACAATCAATTGGGGAAGGACTGAATAAATCATTGTGTATAAATGTGAAGGAATACTTTTGTTCATTAGGAAATTATCAAAGGAATGGTTTTAGGAAAACCCCTGAAAATTCTTATAAACTGATGTGAACAGAACCAAGAAAATTTATACAATGATAATGTTGTAAAATCAAACGAATTTTAAAGACTTTGAAACTGAGAGGAATGTAATGATCAATCATGATTGTGAAAGACAATGATGAAATGAATTACCTACTTTCTGAGGGAGAGGTGGAAGACTCAGTGTAGATTGAGCCTCCTTTTTTTGAACATAGCCATTGAAGAAGTTTTTTGTTTTTGTTTTTGTTTTTTTGTCTTGATAATACCTGTTTGAAACAAGAGTTTTGGTTTTCTTCCTTTCTCAACTGGGATAAGTGAAAGAAGATAACATAGATTTCAGCTTATTGACAAAAAACAAATTTTAGGAGAGAGAGAAAGGGAGTCAAAATAAAAAGCTATTTCAATAGTCTAAAACTAAATTAAGATGATGACCACCTAAATGGAGAAAAGAGAAAGATTCTCATCCTGTTGATGTTGAATTCATATATTAGAGATGTTGAGATTGTAGAATTGCCCAGGCTTGACAAGAGAACCTAGGATAATTCTGGGGTTGTAAACCTGGGTGATTGGAAGGAAGACAGATTCTTCTATATAAAAATAGGGAAATTTACAGGAGTGGAAGTACAGGTACAGTAGAATTGGAAGGATTGGAGAACAATGAGCTCCATTTCAGACATCATTTAATGTTTCTACTATGAAGGATAGTTAATTAATTTTTTAAAAATTATGCCAGTTGGTTGAGTTTGATAATGTCTATTGGATATAAAGATGAAATTTTTCATCTAAAAGTTGTTAATGTAGGAATGAACCTCAGAGTTAGGTATTTTGGATAAAAATTGCTAGTAGATAATAAATTGGGCTTAGAATGAAATTAAAGAGATCAGGCTGGATTATATCTGAGAAATTTGTTCTGTGCTTTCATTGATGTTAAGCTATTCTTATGCACAAAAACTTTCTTACAAAAATATCTTCTTGTTGATGCTATTTGGTTATTATCCTTAGAATATCACAATTTCCAAAGAATCAAAGTTGTAAAGTGATCCAAAGAAAAATGGAGAGACACATGGTACTGTGTCATATTATGTCATATACTCTGGCATTTTAACAACTTTTCAAAAAGTTGTATGAAATAAATGATTAATAGAAAAATTAAAAAGATATTTATAGATGATAGATTAAAAATATGGATAGATAATCTAGCTTTGGTTTTATTAATATGTTGTTGTTCAGTCAGATCTGACTCTTCATGATCCCATTTGGAGATTTCTTGGCAAAGATCTGGAATGATTTGCCATTTCTTTCTCCAGCTCATTTTACAAATGAGGAAACTGAGGTAAACAAGGTTAAATGACTTGCCTAGAGTCACACAGCTACAATGTGTTTTAGGCTAGATTTGAACTCATGAAGATGAGTCCCCTGATTCCAGGCCTGTTGCGCTATCCATTGAATCACTTAGAAACTCCCTCTTTCAGGTCAGCAATTTCTCTGTCTTAAAGAATTGCCTAAAACAATAAAAGGTTAAGTCATTGTCCAGATTCACACAAATAATATATGTCAAAAGCAAGGTAATAATTATAATTTGATAATAGCTAACATTACTTACTATGTGCAAGTCACTGTACTAAGTAATTTAAAATTACTCATATCTTCCTGGTTCCCAGTTGGTTTTCTTTGTACCATACCTTTCAAATATGTTATATGCATCTATATGTGGGTGGAAAGAAAGAGTTAGATATAGAGAGAAAGAGAGAGACAGAAAGTGAGAAACAGAGAGACACAAAGAGAGACAGAAACAGAGAGAAAAGGGAAGGAAAGAGTACCAGACCTGTGGCTTCATTTGTATAGGGAAATCCCAGTGAGGAAACTCCTTCAAACAATGAAAACTAGCATCCACTTTGCAACATATGTATATGTGTTTGTGTGTATAAATATATTTAATATACATGTGTATATAATGTATGTGTGTGTTTAAATGGATATACATACATATATATCTACATATAAACACACACATACCATCAAAGTTGACCTATCATCTAGAAAATGTATCCGTATCATTGGAAAAGGAAATGGACTTGTCACATAATAATGCTGAGGGATAATAGGTATATAGTCCAAGAGCTTCATAGACCCCCACAAAAAAACAAAAAGACCTAGAGGAGAGCTCTTCTACCATATTATGGAATTCCTTCTTGGAGGATCTATTTTAAAATATATAAACAAAAGTCACACGGGGTGAAAAAAGAAGGCTGTAATCTGAATTAAGGGAGGAAATGCATCCTGAATGGATAAGATTATAGATAAATTAAAATTATTTTACAATTTTCATCATTTTTTTAAATTGCACATATAAGATTCCTAAGACAAAAGTGTCCCTGCTTGAAATGTTTTGATGAATCATGACCATCATGTGACTTCATCACAACCATCTCCAGCCATTTGGAACAATGTATTCCCCTAGAACAGGAGTGTAGAATGTTAGACCAAAAGCGATCACAGATGATGATGAACTGAAAGCTGAGAATAATCACCTCTGAATTGCTTAAGTCTATAAATTGATAATTTTGTATGGCCAGAAAATGCTATTATAAGAAAGGTTCCCCATCCCTACCCCAGAATAAACTTCCAGAGCCATCTGCTTAGATAGATAATCAGAAAAGAGTCCTGGATCTGCTACTAATTATGGTACCTTAAGTACATAATTCATCTTTGCAGTTTTGTTTCCCTTATCTGGAAAACTTTGGAGTTGGTGACTGATAAGAATCCTCCCTGCTCTAAATTTCTAGAATTCCTATTCCATTTCAGTGTGTCCAGAAATGGATTATAATTGTCCCATTACTGGAACTGTCTTTATTATTATTCTCACTTACTTTCCTCCAAAGTCAGTAGTTTGTTTTTGGAAGATTTTCCATTCCTGAGTTTGGTTTTGAATTTCTTTTCTGAACTCTGTATTGAACTTGATTTGTTCCCATATCCTGTACATCATCAGTATAAAAATCAGCCTCATTACAAGGCCATGTTTTTCTTCCCACAGAGAATTCCTGACTGGATACTTGAGTCTTCAGTCAGGAAAATTGTTGCTCCATTCATAAGGTGGAAGCAAGGGAAATCCCTCACCAAATGAGCAGTCCCCATGCCTGCCCTCAATATTATTCTCCATCTATATGTTCCTTCCCTCTTATTCTGAATCCCACTCCTTTCTCCTGCCCAGGCTTGTCATAGAATCTTTATTTCCTTTAACCGCTCCCTTCTCCTTTCTCACACTACACCCTACCTATAACATTTATAGAATCTAAACAACATCTGCACGAGAGGAAGGAAGAGAGGAAGAGAGCTAGAAACAGAATGTATCTTTCTATTCCCAAAATTCTAAATCATCCCACCAAGATAGCTTCAGCTCACCTGAACTTTAACCACTGTCATTTCCTCTGCCCTGACATCATTATTGCTATTTCCTCCAGTCATACCATATCTTTCTCAGACTCCAAATTCCTCTCACCCCAGAGTTCTTTCTCTGTGCCCAATGAACTTTTTCAAAAAACTATATTTGTATAACAGCATTTCAATATAATTATTTTTCTTTGTAATCCTATGTACTCTATTTCTTACATTTAAGTACATCATTCTAAGAAGAAATCCATAGGCCCAGGATCCTTCACACACTATTATAGAATAACAAATCTTAGGCTGATGGAAATAAACTGGGAACAACTGCTACTTAGATCCTGTAGGAATCCCTTTTCCAAATTTTCCTTGAAATTCAATATTATCTAAAAACTTCAGACCCTACATACTTTGAAAAGGACATTTGTGGGACATCTAGGTGGCACATTGGATAAAGCATCAACCCTCAAGTCAGGAAGACCTGAGTTCAAATCTGAACTCAGACACTTAACACTTCTTAGCTGTGTGACCCTAGCTAGGCAAGTCACTTAACCCCAATTGCCTTAGCAAAAAAAAAAAAGACATCCATTTTAGTGAAATAACTGGGGAGAGGAAGACTATAACTTTCTTTGTCTTGATTGGAACAAAGTAAACCCTCCAATAATTTGGAGGTTCAATTAAGAAGTAATTGAAGACCATTACTCCAGAAAAGGAGTTTGGACAGAGCTGCAAAAACCAAAAGGTCTCTGGTATTGAGGCCTTAAGATGCTGGTTTCAGAGATTCCCATTAAACCTGGCTGTTTATGTGAGTACTTCGTATTCCTCCCCTCTCCCCACTGCCTGGCACAGTTATCCTCCTTACACATAGTCAGCTACTAAAACAAAGATACAGAGAGCATGAGTTATTCTCAGTCTGTGAGCTTACTTGGCCATAAGGATCATAAAAAGTCTTGATTTATATCTAGATATGTCCTAACAGAAAGAAGGTCGGAGTCAGAGAACCAGGTTTGGAATTTTAGCTCTTTTATTTATCTTGTATAATCTGAGCTAATGTCACTAAACTTTATTTGTCCCATCTGTCAAAAGAAGAGGTTGAACTAATTGACTTCTAAAGTCCCTTCCAGCTCTCAAACTATGTCCTATAAGCAGGCAAACACCCTTAGAATATGCATTTCTTTTAGAAAATAAAGTTTTTCCCCTCCATTGTAATGCCTTCCTGATGAATTTATCTTCCATTTATACTATTGTTGTTCAGTAGTTTCAGATTCTTTGCGACCTCATTTGGGATTTTCTTGGCAAATATACTAAAATAATTTGCCATTTTCTTTTCCATCTCATTTTACAGATGAGGAAACTGAGACAAACAGGATTAAGTGAGCCTTTACAGCTAGTTAGTATTTGAGACTGGATTTGAACTCATGAAGATGAGTTTTCAAGACCAGTACTCTACTTCACCATCTAATAAACAGGAGTTTCCTTACACTACAGTATCTAGTTTGTACAGTTATTCACATACAGTCTCCTCATTAGACTGTGAACTTCTTGAGAACAAATGGTGTGTGTGTGTGTTTTTCCATTTTTTTGTATTCCTAACTCTTAGTATAGTGCCTGGCATATAGTAAGTACCTAATAAATGCTTGTTGAATGATTGTATCTCCAGAAGGATTTGATGTGATTGAAATTCAAATATAATCCAAGTTGGTTTTTGAAATATATATATATATATATATCAAATATGCCTATTGAGTTAAATGCATTTATGTTTTTTATTTAATTTTGGAAAAATAAGGATATACTTCAAATTACTTATTTGGCTTTTCATTTATCAGTCAAACTTTTGTTTATTTTCTCATCTGAAATGTCACCCTGTGTATAAATTTCACTTTAAGGTATGATGATAATTTTCCAGCTATGGGTAAAATCCAATCCAAATCCAATAAATATTTAAATACCTAGCCTACTATGTGTCAAACATTGTGCTAAAGGCTAATAAAGTCTTAGCTATGGAACAACATCTTTTAACTAAGAATTAACAAACTGAAAGAACACTATAGAAATTTAATATAATTGAATTCATTAGACATTTATTAAATACCTATTATTATCAAATTGCATTATACTATGCACTGAGGGAAATAAAAAGACAAAATTAGCTATATTCCTGCCCTCAAGGAGCTTACATCTTGGAAATATGCCCATTGAGAGCCAGTCATTATTGACTCAGAGGGAAGTCCCTTCTATAGATCAAAGAATCAAGTGAGATTTCAGGGTAAGCCCCCAAATTCTCCCAAATCTTACATTGACTTTTTTCACACCTCTTCTACAAATCAGCTGACCACTTCTCAGGTATCTCAACTTGATACATTTCCTGAGTCAGAAGCATTAACCATGCAGAACCTACATTTCAATGGTAAAAAACTGCATGAAAATGTAAATGGGCCTTCTGCAGTCCTCCTTTCTGTTCATGCTCCAGCAGACTGGTACATTTCCACTATGAAAAGTTCTGCATTTATTTAGCTGCTGTGTTAAGGCAGGGGGATTTTGAGGTTTTTAAAAATTACTATTATTTTAAGGACAGCTATTTTTCTCACTTCTGCAATTTTCTTCTTTTACATCCCATTATTCAGAATGGGTCTGAAAAATCCTAATGCTAGTGCCCTCTTATCTCATCAGCCTTTCAAGACAATAAATGGATCCCAGGAATATTCTCCAAGTCCTGAAGTTTCTGGAGGTCAAATCCTGGTTGTCATGAATTCTATATTCCCACTATAACTCTCTGGTTTAGGTCCATAATCAGATATCTCCTGCATTATTGAAATAGTTTCCAAATGCTGGTGTTGCCATCTCTGTTCTATTTCCTCCTAAGTCTCCTTTCAATGCTAAAAAAGCCCTTCCTCTATTCAAAACCCCCAAAACCTTCCTGGAGCTTCCCACTTCTTACTGACTAAAGTGTGAATGGATTATCCTGGCACACAACATCTTCCACCACTTGCTTCTCACCTACCTTTTAGTTCTTTAGCTCTTCTCACTTCACTTACTCTTTACTCCAGCTAAAATAGACTCTTCTTCATCCTCTTCTCTCACCTTTCCACTTACCATAAGCAAAGAGCTTAAATCACTTGGGGAAAACAGCATGGGAAAATGGTGGGGAGGGGGAGGGAATGCATGAGGGGAAAATTCTAAAAAGACGTCAGAATAGGTATTAAAGTACCAAGTTCTCCAGGTTTTCTCCACAAATAAGACAAAATAGCACCTCAGGGTGAATGCAATATGGCAAAAATAAACAGCAAATGGGACAGAGCAGCACTCTTCCTGGGACAACTGGAGAAGACCACAGGATAGAGATTTAGCCTGAGTGAAGTACAAACACCTCCAGATTATCTAGCTGAAACAAAGCAGTGGAGGCAGCTGAGTTGGAAGATAGCATCAACTTCAGCCACAGGAATTCTTACTCTACAGACAATGTGGAAAGGTTACATCTAAGCAGGGGGAAATTGAAGGACCTGAAAAGGAATCAGCACATGCCAGGAGTGAGTGCAGAAGCAATGAGATAGGAATGCTGCTGGTTGTGGGCACTTTCAGGAAAGCTGGGATATTAGTTACATTCTAGGCCAGAGGGAAGAATTGAAGATTCTAAAGAATATTTTTAGCATAAAATGTCTGAGAGCCCTAACTATTGCTTGGAGGAAGAAAAGAGTGTTGAGGTTAGGCTCTAGACAAATCCCCAAAAATCACAGTAAGAAAGGCATAAGACCATAGGCACCATCCCCTATAACCCAGGACTAGAGTGGATCAAAAAAACAAGCTACTAAAAAAAATTTTTTAATTAAAATAAAATAAAATGAGGAAGCAAAGGAGAAAGAACCCAATCATAGTCAGCCACTATGGGACTAGAGAAGACAAGGGTTTATCTTCAGAGAAGGTTACTGAAGCAAAAAAGTCTCTCCTATCACAAAGAGTAATATCAAATGGTGATCTGTCCAGAAAGAGAGCTTGAAAGAACTTACAAAGGACTTTAAAAACCAATTAAGAGAGATTGAGGAAAAATTAAAGGGCAGGAAAGAAAAGTCCAAGAAAATTATGAAAAGAAAATGAACTAACTGGAAAAGGAGATTTGAAATCTTAAGAAAGAAAAATTCTTAAAAACTAGAATTGGGCAAGAGGAAGCAAATAACATTATAAGATGTCAAAAAATAATTAAACAAAATGCAAAAAATAAGAAAAATAGAGAATGTGAAATATCTCATAACAAAAACAACTGATCTGGAGAACAGATCAAGAAGAAAAAACATAAGAATAATTGGACCTCCTAAAAGCTACAATAAAAAAAAAAGACAATCTTAATACAATACAAGAAATAATTAAGGAAATTTTCCCTAAAATTTTAGAACAAGAGGGGGAAAGTAGAAATAGAAAAAATCCACCAATCACCCTCTGAAAGAGAAGGATGAAAACCTACTGGAATAGCATAACTATATTCCCAACCCCCCAGGTTAAGGAGAAAATATTAGCAACAAGAAAAAAACAATGTGAATACTGCAGTCACAATTACAATCACACAAGATCTAGCAGCCGCTACACTAAAAGAGTGGAGGATTTGGGAACATTATGTATCAAAGAGCAAAAGAACTGGGATTGCAGCCAAAAATAACCTACTCAGTAAAGTTAATCTTGAAGGGAAAAAAAAATTGATATTTGGTGAATTGACAGACTTTCAAGATTTTGTTGCAATAAGACCAGGACTTAATATAAAATTTGACATATGATATTCAGGAGAAATATAAGGTAAACATCAAAGACCATTTATTTAAGATTCAATGAGTATAAACTGTTTACTTTTTATATATGGAAATATAAACTGTATGCTTAAGGTTGTCATTAGTATATGAATGGTTCAAAAGAAAGATTGGGGAAAAACTGATTATGATGTGAGGATTCTAAAAAAAAAGAACTGTATAGAAAAAGGTAAAAAGGACAATTATTTCATACAAATGAGGCATGAAAAGAAGAACCAATATAAAGAAATCAGATGTGGATATATATAACAAGAACTCTACTCTCATCAAATCAAAGTTAAAAAGGGAACACAATAAATATCTAAAAGGGTATAAAAATCTTCTAAATCTATGAATAAATAAGATGATGGGGGACAGAATAAGGGGGAGGGTATAGAAGGGTGTCTAGATTAAGATTTAGGAGAGTGGGAGAAAAATAGGGAGGGATTTTTAGAGAGGTAGATAAAACAAGGAAAAAGAGGTTGGGAAGAGAATAAGGGATTCTTTAAAAGTGGGAGATAGGAATATAGAAATTAGAAGCAAACTAGAGGAGGGGTAGGATAAAAAGAGAGACTAAGAAGGACAATAGTGAGAAAAATTAGAATGGAGAAAAATACACAAACAGTAATTATAACTTCGAATGTGAATAGGATGAATTCACCCATAAAACAGGAATGGTTAGCAGAATGCATTAAAAACTAGAATCCAACAGTATGCTACTTACAAGAAACATTTTAAAATGAGATACACACATCATTAAAATAAAGGGCTAAAACAGAATGTATTATACCTCAGCTAATGCAACAACAACAACAAAAAAAAGCAGGGATAGCAATAATAATATCAGACAAAGTCGAAACGAAAATAGATTTAATTAAAAGAGATAAATAAGGAGGCTACATTATAATAAAATATCCCATAGGTTATGAAGCAATATCATGTCAAATTTATAAGCAACAAGTACCATAACATCTAAATTTCTAAAAGAAAAGTTAAGTGAATTACAGGTGAAAATAGATTGTTGTATCATAATAGTGAGTCTCCAAACTAGATAAATCTAACCAACAAATGAATAAAAAAGAAGTGAAGTAACTGAATAAAATTTTAAATAAGCTAGATATCATAGACATCTGGAAAAAATTAAATGAAAGTAGAAAGGAACGCACCTTTTCTTAGTGGTACATGGTACCTTTACAAAGATTGGCCACATACTCAGGCACAAATATTTTATAGCTAAAAGCAGAAAAGTATGAAATATTAAATATTTTATAAACCACAAAACATTAAAAATTACATTTAATAGGGGACCATGGAAACATAAGGGGAAGGGGGGAATCTAATTAGAAAATGAACAACCTAATCTTAAAGTATGTATGGGTTAATTCTGCAGAACAATTTGGAATTATGCCCAAAAGGCTATCAAACTGTATATACCCTTTATTCCAGCACTGTCTCTGCTAGATCTGTATCCCAAAGAGATCATAAAAAATAGAAAAGGACCTATTTCTGCAATAATGTTTGTAGCAGCCTTTTTGTATTGGCAAGAAACTGGAAGCTGAGTGGATGCCCATCAGTTGGAGAATGGCTGAATAAGTTATGATATGTGAATATTATGGAATGTGATTGTTCTATAAGAAACAATCAGCAAGATGGTTTCACAGAAACCTAAAGAGACTTACATGAATCGATGCTAAGTGAAATGAGCAGAACCAGGAGGATGTTGAATACAGCAATAGCATTGCTATGTACATCATTTTCTGTGTACATCCATTCTGATGGACGTGGCTTTTTTCAACAGCAAGGTGACTCAGGCCAGTACCAATGGTCTTGTGATGAAGAGAGTCATCTGCACCCAGAGAGAGAGGTCTGGGGAGACAATTTTCATAATATTTTCACTTTTTTATTGTTCTTTGCTTGCATTTTGTTTTCTTTTTCAATTTTTCTTTTTGATTTGATTTTCTTAAGCAGCAGGATAATTGTGGAAATATGTATAGAAGAATTGCACCTATTTAATACATATTGGATTACTTGCCATCTAGGGGGAAGAGTGGGGGGAAGGGAGGGGAAAAATTTTGGAACACAAAGTTTTGCAAGGATGAATGTTGAAAATTATCTATGCATGTGTTTTGAAAATAAAAAGCTTTAATAAAAATGTATGGGTTAAAGAACAAGTAATAGAAATAATCAGTAATTTCATTAAAGAAAATTGACTATAATGAGCCAACATATCAAAATCTATAGGATAAAGAAAAATCAGTAATCAGAGGAAAATTTATATCTCTAAATACTTATATCAATATAAAAAGAGAAAGAGCAGACCAATGAATTGGACATGCAATTAAAAAGAAAATTAGGTAAATAACAAATTAAAAACCCCCAATTAAATGCTAAATTGGAAATCCTAAAACATAAAGGTAAAATTAATAAAACTGTATGTAAGAAAACCATTGAATTAATAAATAAAATTAGGAGTTGGCATTATGAAAAAAATAATTAAAACAAACTCTGGTTAATGTATTTTTTTAAAGGAGAGAAGAAAGCCAAATTACTAGTATTAAAAATGAAAAGAGTGAATATACTACTAAAAAAGATGAAATCAAAGTAATTATAAGGAGTTATTTTGCCCAGTTAAATGCCAATAAATTTAACAACTTAAGTAAAATTGAAGAATATTTACAAAAATACAAACTGTCCAGATTAGCGGAAGAGGAAATAGAATGTCTGAATATATCTATTTTTGAAAAAATAAATTGAGCAGGTCATAAATGAGCTTCCTAAGAAAAAAGCATCACAACCAGATGGTTGTACAAGTGAATATTCAAACATTTAAAGACTAATTCCAATATTAAATAAATTATCTGGAATAATAGGCAAAAAGGGGCCCTACCAAACTCCTTTTATGAAACAAATATGATACTGATAATTAAAGTAAGAAAATCATATACCAATTGCATTAATGAATATTGGTGAAAAATCACATATATATATATAAACATATGTACTAGTTAAAAAATTACAACAATATATTACAAAGATTATACATTATGATCAAGTGGGAATCATCCCTGGAATATAGGTTTAACATAAGGAAAGCTATTAACATAATGTTCATATAATAACAAAAGCTTAAAAAATCATATGATAATATCAATAGATGCAGAAAGAACATTTGATAAAGTACAACATTCATTTCTATTAAAAACACTTCAAAGTATAAGCATAAATGGTCTTTTCTTTAAATTGATAAGAAGCATTTACCTAAAACCATTAGCAAGCATTATTTATAAAGGGAATAAGCAAGAAACCTTCCAGATAAGATCAGGTGTGAAACAAGGATGCCCACTGTCACTAGTATCATTTAGCGTTGTATTGGAAATAGTAGCAATAACAATAACAGAAGAAAAAGAAAAAGGAGGAATCAGAATAGGGAATGAGGAAATAAAACTATCTCTTTTTTTAGGTAAGACTCAACTAAAAAAAAAAAGTTTGAAATAGTTTCAGTAAATTAGAAGAATATAAAGCAAACCCACATAAATCATCAGCATTCCTATATATTCCCAATAGTAATGGGGGAGAGGATTTATAGATAATTCCTCAGATGAAGGTCTAATCTCAAATATATAAAGAAATTTGTCAAATCTATCAGAATGAGTCATTTCCAGTTGTTTAATGGCCAAAGGATATGAACAAGCAGTTTTCCTGTTATATGAATTTCTAGTCATATGAAGAAATGTTCTAAATCATTATTAATTAGAGAAATACAAATCAAAACAAACTTGAGATGTCATTTTACACCTATCAGATTGGCTGAAATCATAAAAGGGGAAAGTAATAGATATTGGAGGGGATGTAGGGGGAAATGGAGGGGATTTGGTGGATCTGTGAGCTGATCTAACCATTTGAAGATACATTTGGAATGATGCCTAAAGAGTTATTAAACTCTTTGACCCAACAATCACTACTGAGTCTATTACCTAAAATGATTAGGAGAAAAGGGGGGGGGGGCGGAATCTACATTTTCTAAAATATTTATAACAGCTCTCTTTGTGATAGCAAAAAAAAATCTGGATGTCATTAGTTGAGTAATAGCTAAACAAATTGTGCTATATGTTCATGATAGAATATTATTCTCCTATAAGAAATGAAAAGCTCGATAATTTTAGAAAAGCATGGAGAGACCTCCATGAGCAGAACTAAGAAAATAGTGTACACAATAATACCAGTAGTGTTTTGAGAACAACTTTGAACAACCTATTCATTCTATCATAAATACTCAAATCAACCTCAAAGATCTTTTGAAGAAAAATGTTGTTTGAATCCAGAAATGAATATTTCTGTGTGTGGGAATAATGAACTGGTTGATTTAGAAAAACATGAAAGACTTGAACTTTATGAAAGAAAATTTTAAGGCAGAGTTCTGTGGTGATTATGAAACAACAAACTCAAACAAGAAAGAAATAAAGAAAGAAAGAAAAAAAGAAAGAAAGAAAGGAAGGAAGGAAGGAAGGAAGGAAAAAAAGAGAAAAGAAAGAAAAAAGGAAGGAAGGAAGGAAGGAAGAGAAAAGAAAGAAAAAAGAAAGGAAGGAAGGAAGGAAGAGAAAGAGAGGGAGGGAGGGAGGAAGAAAAAAAGGAAAGAAGGAAGGAGGGGGAGAGAGAGAGAGAGAGAGAGAGAGAGAGAGAGAGAAGGGAAATACAGGTATATTAAAAGTTATTAAAGTTTAAAGTTGCACCAAGTCTTTGGAACATGCTATATTTATTATATTATCATATATTTGTATATAATAATTACAATTTAATGATATATGTAAAATACATAATATATAATATTGTTATATATTATCTACAATAACATTGTATATTATGTATATAATAAATATAAGCTTGTTATGTGTCATATATTATTGTATGTATACATATACATACTACATATTTAATAATATAAGATACATAATAATGTAAATATAAAATTATATGTGTGTGTGTATACACACACACACACACACACACACACACACACATACACACAAAGTGACTTCCCCTAAAGTAGGGGAAGCATTAAAAACTGGAGGAATCAGCAAAGATCCCTTGAAAGAAGTGACTCTCAAGCTCAATCTTTTTGAAGGAGATTAGGGGTTCCAGGATTCTAGATGCAGGTAAGGAATTTAATGGATAGAGCACCAGATCTAGAATCAGGAAGATCTGAGTTCAAATCTAGCCTTAGACACATACTAGCTGTGACTTTATACAAGTAACTTAAGCCCTGTTTGCCTCAGTCCCACATCTATAAAATGGGGACACATTAGAGAAGGAAATAACAAACCATTCCCGTATCTTTGCCAAGAAAACCCCATGTATGTAGAGTCAAACACAACTGAATGATTAAGCTACAATAACAAAAGATTCCAAGAGGCAAAATCTGGGAAGGGGGACATCCCAAACATGGAGGAACACAAGCACAAGATAAGATGAAAGATCTAATGTCTGAAAGGGCAGCCAGAGACTTTAAAAGATCCAGAGGGAACCCCAATTACAGTGTTCCAGATACCAGATTTACTTCCACTGTAGCACTGATATCCAGAGGAGTAAGGAGCAGTCTTCAGGAGTGACCTCCAAGAACCAATTCCACAGGAGCTAAGAACTAGAGAACCCATTTTGTCATGTTTCATCTTGATATGAACTTGGCACCATGACTGCTATGTTGGAACTGAACTAAATTTTGAGTCTGATTTTCTCAGAGATAAATGTGGTATAGATGTTGGGAGAACGTTTGCACATTTGTTCTTTCCATGTCTTTAAAGTAAATATCTTTTTGTAAAAACTTTTTTTTTTTTAAAGGGAGGAGGGGGAGAGAGAGAAAACACAAATATCTTGCACAGGGATCAACAAATAGAAGTTTGATTAGGATGTAGAGGCACACTATGGAGTAACCAGAGAATCAATCTGGAAAGATAATTCAGAGCCAAATTGAGAAGAGTCTTGAATGTCTCATAAAGAAGCTAGTCTGTTTTTCTAAAATTGATAGATCCTAAAGCTTCTAGAGCAAATTTCTAAGCATTTATCCACACCTCCCCTTTAAACAAATCCCATTCTGCTTCATATCATAAGTATTTGTACAACTTTATTGTCTTATTATAATGCTTAATGTTGCACTCTATCTTTTATTTCATTATTATATCCCTACAACCTGACAACAATTCACAAAATTTGACTGAGGCAGTGTCCAACGTATCCAAGGCCAACTCTAATCATCTTGATCTCTATCTTGTCCCTGAAGCCAGATGACTCTGGAAGAGAAAGTGAGGCTGGTGGTTTTGCCCAGCCCTCCCTCATTAAATTGGATTTAAATAATCTAATTCATTTTCATCCATGGCATCACCTTCCTGTTGTTATAGTCCTCCTTGAGAATGAAGGGTAAACAATAACAACCTGACAAAGTGCCTGACATAGAGTAAGCATTTAACAAATGTTGTAGAATTCAATCGAAATAAACTTTCACTGTCTTCTATAAATCTTTTTCTGTGGTGATTATGAAGCAACAGACTCAAACTTCAGACAGGAATGGAGGTATGGGGTGAGGTGAGGCAGAGAAAAGTTTCATGTTTAGCCAATCTAAAATAACAACAACAACAAATCAGCACTGAGAAATTTAAGAGTTCAATCACTGTGACAAACAGCTGGTGTGTAGGATTGCAGATGGGGGAAAAACTAGGGCTAGACATGTAAATCTGGAAATCATCTGAACGGAGTAATCATTCAACCTATTTATGCTATTGAGATCAACAAATAAGAGTAAAGGCCAAAAAAAAAAAAAAAAAGGAGAGAGCCTTAGAGCATATCTGCTATTAGTTGGTAAGGCACAAAGGAAGACTTAGTGAAGGAGAATAATAAGGGGCTGTCTGACAGTGGGAGAAGAACCCAGAAAAAGGCAGAGTCCTAAGAACCCATTGAGGAGAGAGGAGAAAAAAGAATGTAACCAATAGCATCAAATGCTGCAGAGAGGTCATAAAGCATGAGAAATGAGAAGGAAAGAAAAGCCATTTGATTGATCAATTCAAAATATCCTTAGTAACTTCAGAGAGAGAGAGGTTTCAATGGAATGATGAGATTGGAAGAACAGATTTCAAAGGGTTTAGAAGACAGAAGGCAGGAAGTCAAATTACTGAATGTAAAAGCCTTCTCATGGAAATTAAAGGAGGAGAAATATGAAAAGTTGCTAATGGAAATCGTAAGATCTAATGAGATTTGTTTCAGTTTTTATTTTTTTTGTTTTGGTTTGATTTTTAAGAATGTTGATGACAAGGGTGTTTAGAGAGAGCAATAGAAACTAGTAAATAGGAAAATACTGAAAATTAAATAGAAAATGTAAGTGGTGGTAGATATAATCTGCTAAAGAAAACAGCAAGAAATCTAAAAGGGTACATGTAGAGAGATGAATCTTAGAAAGCAAATGTGCCACCCCTTTATTAGAAACTGAAGAGAAGGAAAACACAGTTGGGAAATTATGTTAAAGGGATTTGAATTAGGAAAAAAAAAAAAAAAGGGAACTCGGCAAATGACTTCAAATTTTCCTTTGATACATGAGGTGAGGTCTTCAGCTAAGAGAGTAGAGGGACAGTGGCATGGAAGGTTTGAGGAGAAGGTTTGCAATAGTCTATGTGGTGAGTAGGTTGGGAAATCAATTTGGGAGGAGTGGTAGGATTGCTTTGCTGCAGAAAGAGCCCCAAAACATTAAGGAAATCTATGAGTGAGATATTCATGCCCATAGACTTTCATGGAAATCTATCTTTGTGCTAGACTTCAGTTGGATTGAAAAGAATTAAGACCAGTTTTCATAAGCCAGGTTCAGAAATCCACCCTACTGCTTCCCAAGTCACACCAAGTAGACCATTTGTTGAACAGATGCCTAGCATTTTGAAAGCACAGATCTGACTAAATGTTGATCAGTCAAAGCTTGGCACTAATGACGCAACTCAGTGCTGCCTGGTTTCATTTTTTTCTGCCCTGTCATGGCTCCCAGACAATCCTGTCAGAACTCATTCTGTTTTGCTGACAGAAACTATTATTCATTTTAAAGATATTTCCAAGGGAAAAACATAAATGTTGGGGGAAACCGGTTTTTTAGATTCATCCCTTCAGAAGACAAGCTTACAAATTAATGCTCTGAAATCATTAAATTTTTGTCTGCCTCAGTTTCCTCAACTATAAAATAGAGGTAATAATAGTGCCTGCCTCCCAGAGTTATTGTGATAATTAAAAGAGACAAAATATCCAAATCACTTAGCAAAGTGCCCAATACATAATAGGTACTTTATAAGTTTATTCCCTTCCCCCTACTCAAAGAAAATAAAGATTACTAAAGTAAATAGAATATCCAGTGACAAAAGAGATGTCTGCCCAAAGAATAAAAAAGTTCTTCAAGTTTACAGTAAAGTCTATTTACCCCTAGAGAAGTGAAAATCAAAATGGCCATAGGATTTAGAAATAGAAGAGATGCTAAAGAATAATTACAATATTAATTTTTGCCTTTGTTCAGTTGAGTCCCATGTTTGATGATGTCATTTGGAGTTTTCTTGGGAAAGATACTGGAGTAGCTTCCCTTTTCCTTCTCCAGCTCATTTTACAGATGAAGAAAGTGAGGCAAACAGGATTGCATAGTTAATAAATATCTAAGGCCAGATTTGAATTCATGAAGATGAATCCTCTTGACTCCAGACCCATCACTCTATCCACTAACTACTACTACCTAGCTGTCTAATAATAATAATAATAATAACTATCTTTTTTTTAAGACTTTAAGGATTGAAAAGCTTTTTGCTTGTATTATGTCATTTTATTTTCACAATAACCCTGGAGGTAGAGGCTATTATTTTCCAGATAAGGAAACTGAGAGTGAGAGATTAAGTGATTTGCCCAGGATCACACAATTAATGAGTGTCTGAGACAGGATATGAACTTAAGTCTTCTTGACTCACAAATTCAGTTGTTCTATCCATAATGCTACCTTAGTGCCCTCAGATACCTACTTGAGGCCCCTCATTTAACAGGAAGGTTTGCAGGAGTTACTCAGAGTCATAAGAACAAAATCAAAAAACCAGATTTCCTGACTCCCTATTCACTTCTCTTTCTATTACACTACAATTCAATGACTGGGATCTAGATGTCATTTCAGAGTTTGATTTGGTTTCATATAAGAGAGACTAACTAAGAATAGACTAGTTTCTTAGACCTTTGGGAGGTTAAATTATCTGTTTTTTTGTTTGTGTTTTTTATTGTTGCAATTTGGGATTTTTTAGGGGGAGAGGGAAGTAGACAATATAGGCTTTTGTCCAATGAAACTGCTATTGAGATCTGATGCTTAGAAATCAACCCAGAATTAGCTCAAGGTTGGGACCCAGAATTATTCTGACCTTCTGATAATATGGAGGACTAGTATTAAATATTTCCCTGGCTCTATCCCTAATACTTTGCTTCTAAAGCAAGTCCCCTAAAGGACTGAGCAAGAACTGGACCCAAACCAAATTCTAGAAATAAATGACTTGAAAATTGAACAAAAAACTATTAGCAAAATGGTGAGACACTATTAATTCTCACATCACCAATTCTGTTGGCATGATTTTTTTTTTATTTGTTCCTTTCCCAAGCATATGGCCATACTTTAGTTACCTGTCCCACCAAACATACACATTGTTAGGGTATTAGAGAGATGGAAAGATGAACAAGCCTGTCCTTTAGTAGTAGGCTAAGTGGAAATTTAACAGCAAAACCTCTTCCAGTCCTTACTGCTTTCAGAAAAAAATAAGAACACACAGCAAAATAAATTAATAAATAGGAAAATATAAACCTGCCAGAGCTCTAAAATCTCTTGTCAAGGACAAATCTCCATAAGCCCTGGATAGGAATGCATATTTTTACTAAAGGGAGCTAATTGTCGGTGGATAATCCTTCCAAAATCACATCTCTTTATGGAGGGATTGTCACTGATGTTTTTAAAAGGGATACAAGTAAAAATCAACTGATATCCTTTGCTAGGAGGGGCCAACCCTCAGCAAATTAAGCTTCCATTAGAGATCCTTGAATTGTGAGCAAGCCATTTGGCCCAGATTAACTAACATTTGGCTTCATGGGGAAAAGAATCTACATTAAAACTTGGTACACGTCAGCTCCAGAAATGAATAGATGAATTTAGCCCCAGGATGACAATCTTCATGACGGATATAGAATGCTCACACAAATCTTAGTTGGCAAAACTCAGCCAATAATTCAACCCAGGGGGTTACATGACCTTTGACTTGCCCCAGTTTAGCTGGCTATCCAAATCTGATATGACCATCTCCACCCTGAGGCACTGACCACTATCTAATACCTAAAATCTAGGTGGTTCTAAATGGATACTGGAGTCCAGGAGCCACACAATGCCTAAGGGTGTGTTTTGATAAGATATATTATTCATTGAATGTAACCTCACTTTCTATGAATTCTAGACTAGAATAGTCACTGCTCAAGTGACTTAAAAAGTTTTCTTTATCTCCCCTGTCTTTTGATTCAACAGAATATAGAATAGGATTCTTTTAAGAACAAGTTTAAAATGGATAACAGCCATGCAAAGAGATTAGTGATAAAAATCGAAAATTTTCAGCCTCTGATTGAGACCCACTCATAAGATTAGAGACTCAAGCCTAAAAGAGATCTTGGAGACCAATGAGTCCAGCCCCTTCATTTTTAAAATGAAGAAACTGAGACACAGCAAATTGTCACATAGCAAATGAGTATGAAGTAAAAAATTTAAAGATTTTTTTGGGAAAAGTTCTTCTACAAACCAGTCATTACATAGGCCTCCTCATTCTAAACTAGAAAGTATTGTAAAAAATATCAGCATTTTTTAAAGACATTCATTCATCTTTTCCCATTATGCCCTTCAACATTTGACTTTCATGTGCTCTGTGGTAAACTAATAATTTTTTTTAATATATCATATCTCTTTAAAAGGTGATTTAGATTGCAAAAACATGTTCAGTCTTTTTTCAAAAATCTTCTCTCTCTAGATAATTCAACATATTGTGGTACTTGGAAGCACATCCACATTTGAAGATCCATAGACATCCAGTTAGACTCTTCTTCCAGCCCTAGCTCTTTATATTTATATGTGTCCTTTAACTCTTTCTGGGGCCCCATTTGTAAAACAAATTATTTAGGCAGTCTGCCCTTATTTATGACATTCCTGCATCAGAGAAACTGTTCTCTACTTAAACATTCAAAGAAGTTGTCAAAGATTTCACAGTCAGTCAGAAATTGAGGCATAAATAGATGAAACTGTGGAAATAGAGATAAGGTAAAGAACTTACAGGAATATATGAATTCTTTTTCTGTATTTTATTATTTCTGTGTTTCCCCTATGACCTGCATAATATGTGCAGGGTCATATTTACTTGAGCCTTGGCCAGCTAGGAACACATTTACTTAACCTGAGCTGATGACATTTATTGGTATTTGATATTTATCGATATTTAGTCTATTAGCTGGACCACTATCTGCTTGATTAAGTTTGAAGGCCTGACTGTTTCCTAGAAATCAGGAGATTTCAGGGAAACAGAAACCTTCCATTCCAATCTCCTCAAATAGCAACAACCAATTAGATGCCTCCCCCTCCCCTTCTCAATGCTCTCTTACTTGTGATATAATTTCTTGTATAAAAGTTATGTATCTTTACTACTTCTTTAGCCCTCCTACTGCGAGCTTTCTCTTTCTTATCTCGCAATGGGATGGCTCATCCTCTGGAGGTTTTCAATAAACAACTTTTCTGCCTTCTACCAAATGATCTCTAAGTAGTCATTTTGGGTAAGGGTCTTCTACATCCATCACAAAACCAAATCTATTAAACTGTCTCTCATTTCCAACAGTCTGGTGGCTAGAACTCTGATCCCAGACAGTTTGAATCTTTACTGTACCACAAAGCCTCTTGTGATTTTGAACAAGTTATTTAATTTACTTGTGTCTTAAGTTCTTTATATGTAAGACACTTCCCACTTTGACTTCTGTTTTCTGTCTTCTGGGTAGTTAGGTGGCCCAGTAGACCTTGATGGACCTGGATTTACTGGAATTTAAATGTCACTTTAGATACTGATTAACTGTGTTACCTTGGACAGGTAACTTAACCTCCATCTGCCCCCATTTGCTCATCAGTAAAATGGGGATGATAATTTCACCTACTTCCTAGATTTGTGGTGAAGACTAAATGAGATAATATTTATAAAGTGTTTTACAAATTTTAAAGGACTATGTAAATGCTATTATTATCAATGCTGACCATTATGATTGTCAAGGCAGCTAGATGGCACAATGAATAGAATATAAGAACTAGAGTTAGGAAAACCTGAGTTCCCAAATCTGGCCTCAGACACTTACTAGCTATGTGATCCTGGCAAATCACTTAACCCTGCCTGCCTCAGTTTCCTCATCTGTAAAATGAGCTGGAGAAGGAAATGGGAAACCACTCCAGTATCTTTATCAAGAAAACCCCAAATGGAATCCCCAAGTGTCAGACATGATTGAACAATAACAAAAGCCAAGAATTAAAGTTCATGACATTAAGTTCAAAGAATTTCTATTAAACCTGTCAAAATTGTCTAGCTCAATAGCTCCTATAAATAAATTTTATTTTATATTTTGTGCTTCCTAATTTTTTTTTTTGGGGGGGGGGGGAATAGGGGAATAGGTTATATTTAATTTTTTCCAGTTACATGTAAAAACAATTTTTACATTTTTTACATTGAGTTCCAAATGTTCCCTCTCCTTCCCTCATTCCCCCTTTCTTGAGAAAACAAGTAATCTTATATAGATTATAGATATGCAGTCATGCAAAATATATTGCCATATTGTCATGTTTCCAATTAAGTTGAATCAATTCAACTCAAGTACTTATTGAAGATCTGCTATGGAGCCAGCACCAGGAACAATATGAAATATTGAAATAAGACATGGGCAAGCTTCCAAGGAACTTGCAATCCCAGTTATGTAGATGCAATTTACAGAAATGAAACAGTTAATGAAGCAATGAGTGTTAAACCTAGGTTATTCATTTGCAAGAACTATAGAAGTTCAAAGGAGGGGAAAATTTTCCTGGGAAGGTAGAGTGAATATTAAACATTGTGTGGTATACAAAATCAAAGGAGGGAGAGATAAATATAAGCTGGAATGATTGGGGAAAGTTTGGTAAAAGGAGGAAGAAACTTGCACCAGAACATAGAAATGAGGGTGGGAAAGTATTCCAAGCAAAGTTAATAGCTTAAACAATTATTTGGGACTTAATAAATTTGAAGTGTTTTGTAGACATCGATTAATCTGCTCGGAGCAAAGCAGGTAATTTTGATCAGAAATGGAAGACTGAAATGTGGACTAAGTATTTGGACTTCATCCCATATATAATAAAAAGTTACTGAAGTCTCTAAGAGGGTGAAATGATGAAAATGTCATATTGAGAAGATTAATCTGCCATTGAGGTACAAATTAATTAAAAGAATATAAGACCAGAATGAGGAGATAAAATGGGGCAAAAGGAGAGAGAGAAGAATCTATTTTATGAGAAGATAAGGGTAAATAGTGAAGCTTCATGGAGCTGAGTTTAAAGAACTGAGTTTAAGTCCAGTCTCAGACACTTACTAGTTATGTAACCCCTGGACAAAACATCCCACTTCTAAGTCTGTTTCTTCATCTGTAAAATATAAATGATAGTAGCACCTACCTCACAGGAGTACTACAATTTGTGAACCTGAAAGCTATTATAAATCCCACTTACTATTACTAATATTGTCATTATTGTGATGGCAGCAATGATAATTAAAAATAACAAACTTTTGAGGAATGAAATGTAAGATACACATAAAACATTTTTAAAGAAAAACCAATAGAACTTGGTAAATAGATAAAAGGGATTAAAGAGGAAGGAGAAGAAAAATGAATTCAGTCAAATTAGGAGCTGAGATATAAAAGAAAAATAAATTCTATATTAATGTTGATTTTTAACAATATGTTGGTTGGCATCCATATGGAAATGCCTAGGAGGTAGCTGGAGATATAAAATTGAAGCTTTGGGAGACTGAGCAGAGATAAAGATAAAAATTTGTTAATTATTCAGAGATGATAACTGAAGCCATGAGGGAGGATCAGGTCTTCAAGGGAGAGAACATGGTGAGAAAAGAACAAATGATCAAGGACCAAATCTTAGGGAATACTCATGTGTAGGGTTAGAAAAGGAGACAGAGGAGGTATTAAATGAAGTAGAGAAGTAGAAGAACTAGAATAGGTGTGTCCCAGGAGATTAGGGGAGAAGTAGTCTAGAGTGTTACCTACTACAGAGAGATCAGAGAGAATGAGTGCTGAGAAAAAACCCTAAGAAGCAAGAAGGAAGAATAGTGGGATCATTTCTTCTTTATATGTATTAAATGATGATCCTATGATAGCATGAAAGAGAATTGCAGATGTCTGTACCCAAAGCAAAGTATTAAAAGAATCAAAAAGGGCTTCTTACAGGAAACAGCACTTGAGCTGAGCATGGAAGGGACCCAGATTCCAATAGGGAGAGATGAGGAGGGAGAGCATTCTAGGCATGGGGAACAACTGTACAAAAGCAGGAAGATGGAAAATAGAATATCATGGATGAAGACCAGCAAATTGGCCATTTTCACTAGTATATAAATCATACAAAAAGGGAGTAACCTAGCTCCATTGTAGTCAAATTAGAGCAGATTTAGAATGCCCAGAAGAAGAGTTTTATTTTATTCTAGAGGTTTCTTGAGCATGGTAATGACATGACCAGATCTTTGAACCAATGGGAATGTTCCTCTGGGATGTGTCAGCACTACCAGACAATAGTCCATGAATGCCTGTGACTTCAGAAATATCATTTTAGCAGCTGAAAAGATCAGAGGATTAATGGAAGAGAGCAGAAGCCATATATGTAGGGATCCCAGTTAGGAGACTATTGAAACAAGATATGACATTCTACACATTGTAGTCTATGTCAACACTAAAGTCATTTTGATCAAGAGGCAAGCCCAAGTCACCAGCTGACAACACACTGGATTCCTGGAATTGAGAAAATCACACAGAACAAACCACCCCTTTCCTCATATACCTCCCCTCTATACCTAATCCTTCCCCCCTCCCCCTCCTTAGGATGAATTTCCAAAAAATCTTCCATCAGGTTCTAAATGAGCCTGTTTCCTTTTCAGATTTATAGTTTTTGAGCATGAGATCATATATGAAGTATATTTTTTCTCTTCTTTTGGGATAAGGAAACCTGATATGGAAAAAAGATAATCAATATATATAAATTATCATTTATATAAATTATAAAATAATAAATCAAGTCTATGCCATTAGCAGTTCACTTTCCCATCTTGATGTCACAGTTATCCTGAGATAAGACTCTATTGCAACATCCATTTTTGTGGGAGGGAGTGTACAAAAAGTGCTAGACCTTTCAATTTCCCCTCATACCTTTGTATAAGATAGGGAGGACTAGATCAAAGCTTCTTAAAACTGTGGATCAAATCCCCATATGAGGTCACATAGCTGAAAGTGAGAGTGGCAAAAAATTTGGCAACAGTAGAAAATATCAAATATTTCATCAAAATTTAATTCTTTATGTAAAAATAAACAAGTTCAGCCATCTCATCGATGTGCAAATTTACTTTCATCTTTAATAAATCGTAAAATTTTATGTATACCAAAGAATTATTTAAAATAAATTTCTTTAAGATTTATCATCAGTGTTTAATTTGTATACCATTTTATATGCCTATATATCTGGAGGCACACAAAACTTTCTCAAGCAAAAGGAACCATAAGTGGAAAATGTTTAAGAAGTCCTAGTCTACAATATATGCCTTCACTTTATCTTCTTCCATTCTCTTCTTAACCTTTTATAATCCAGCTTCCAACAAGACTGTTCTCTCCAACATTATTAATAACATCTTAATTGCCAGATGTAATGACTTTTTCTCAATCTTTATTCTACTTGACTTCTTTTCAGTCTTTGACAGTTGATCTCTCTCTCCTCCTTACTACTCCTCTCACTAGGTTTTTGAGACAACATTGTCTCCTAGTTCTTATACTATCTAATCACTCTTTTCCCGTTTTCTTTGCTAAATCTTTTTCAGATCATGCCTTCTAACTTCTAACTAATAATCCAATCCAAATAAAATAAAAAGAACTAAATAAGCCATAAGTGAACTCCCAGAAGGGAAAAGGGGGAAAAAAAAAAAAAAACAGGGATCAAGTAGGTTTATAAGAGAATTCTATTAAATGCTCCAAGAACAATTAACTCAAAAATTTATGTAATTTTTTTACAAAAAAATGAAAAAAGATGGCATTCTATCTGATGCATTCTAAGAGACAGATGGAGTCTTAAAACCCAAACCATAAAGAAATGTCAGACAAAGGAAACTGGGAGCTGAAGGAGAAGAGGCATATTAATGCACTATTGGTGAAATTATGAAGTAGCTTCTGGAAAACAACTTGGAACTACCATAAAACTTTCACTCTAGGTATATACTCCAAAGAGCTCAAAAATATAGGAAATGAAAATATATAAACAAATATATTTGTAGCAGAATTTTTTGTTGTAACAAAGTAATGGAAACAAAGTATATGACCATCAATTAGGAAATAAATGAACAAATCCAGTCACACAAATGTAATGAAATAGCACATTTCATGCCATGAAAAAATGATGAAAAGGATTGAGAGAAACTTCATAAAACTTGTATAAGCTCATACTGATTAAAGTGAGTAGAACCAAAAGAACTACTTTTTATAATGAATACATCATTGTAAAGGAAAACAGTTTTGAAAGATTTAAGAAATGCTGACTGATAGCAATGGTCAGTCATGATTCAAGAAGACTGATGATGAATGAAGCATGTTTCCCATTTCATGATGGAGAAATTATGGTCTCTAAGTAAAAATGAAACATATATTTTCAGAGGCAAACAATATAACATGAATTTGTTTTGCTTTATCATATCTATTTGTCATAGAAGAGGGTTTTTGAGTGGAAAATAGAATTGAGAGAAAGGAAATAATAGTAATTTTTTAAAGGAGATAAGAAAGAAATGAGCATTTATGAAATATTTAAAACACACAGGAGAGAAGATAAAAAGTTTAGAGATGGACAAAGACAACTGGAAAATATTGATATCATTTAATATATTTTTAAAACCTGCTTTCATTTGATTCATTGCTTTATATGTAAATCTTTTTCTGGTCTTCATAGATGGTAAAATTCAAATTTGTAGATGGTTTTCAAGTTCATAATTTTTAAAATTGTTTTAAATATGTGTTGTCAGAAAGAGTGAGACACACGCAGTCAAATGGAACAGAAGAACAGCAAAAGGGTCATAGCTTTGATAGAGAAACTCAAAGAGCCTGACATCTAAAGGAGGCATATTTATGTGCCAAGAATGCTAATCTTGGCTCCTAAGTTCTTTTTCCTTAGTTCCTAGGAAAAGGAGACATCATGAGTCACTCATAAACAATTAGGAAAAATCATTTGAACTCTTGGGAATTGCAGGCTAAGATCTAATTATGTATTTCTCCAATTAATCAACTCCAATAATTTCCTATTTCTAAGATAAAATATGAACTCAACTTTTTATCTTTTAGAATCTTAAACAATCTCATCCCAGTTTTTGCAGTTTCAGTGGACATTATTTCTACTCTTGTATATTCAGTAATCCAGTCTTTGTAGTGACCATCCCACATAACTGGAATGTACACACACACACACACACACACACACACACACACATACACACACGCATGTATGTGTATATAATAGTGCATATTTATAATGTACTTATTGGCCCCTGTTAAACTCCTTGTGAGTCATGATAATTTTATTTTTTGCTCTTAGATGCCCCCATGCCTAGCATGATACATTGTAAAGATTCAATGCAGGGGTTTTTTTTGTTGTTGTTGTTGTTTTTGTGATTGGCTTAATACATTTATCAGCTCACTGAGTGTTCTCCCTTAGCTCTGATCTTTTGAATTAATCCTTTCTAGTTGGGGCTCAGATGGATTACTCATATGCAGCAAGTCAACATTGCTGTCTGCACAGCTACCCAAACACGAATTTAATGGTCTTATCTTCTCCCAGATTCCTCTCAACAATTCTTTATCAAGGTTCTTTTTTCTGGATCTTTCATATCTGGCTAGATAAGCTTCTAACAGCAAATGTTCTGTTTTTTAAGGCTTTACTTATATCCTGGAAACTACCAAATCAATCAATCTGGATTACAATGCAGTTGGCTGAGTGGAGAGAACAGATTCAAATGATTCATATATTCAAAAGATGTTGTGGTGGAAAAAAATAACCTCCTTATTTCAATGTACAGTTTGACTGAATTACAATCTCCCTCCCCCACCCCAAAGTGTAACAAATACACTAAACCTGACAGCCTGGCCCTAATTCTGCTGAAATTTGAATAACAAAATGAGACACTATTACATCTCCAGCTTAGGCTGAATACACAAAACCCTGGTACATTCAGCATCTTTAGAAGCATAGGACCCCAGAAATGCTACACCCAGCACTACATCCAATTCCACAAATGTTGCACACCACATGCAACTTAGAAGTTTCCAGACCAACTTTCTTACAGCTCTGGAAAGAGAATAGAGCTGAAGAGGTAGTTATGGAAATCACCTCTATATAAATGAGAATGGAACTCATGGAAGCTAATGAAATCATCAAGAAAGAGGGGGAGAAAAAATAGAACACCCAGGACAGAATCTTGGGAGACACTCAGAGCTAGAGGACTTGATATGAAGAATGGCAAATGGGACATTAGAGAGAAAGCAAGAAGAGAGCTGAGAGGGAGCAGTCAAAAAAAAATCCAGATGAGAAAATATACAGGAGGAGAAAGTGACCAACAATGTCCAAATGCAGCAATTCAACAAACATGAGAACTAAGAAAAGACATTAAATTACAAAGAAATAATAGCAAGGATTTCAAATAGTCACTGCTTTCCTAATATACCCAACATTTCAGAAAGCATTTCTGCATCCAGTATTTTGCTTGTGAAAATTTTATTTGGTATTATCCCTGGCCATGGTCGTAGAAAGAGCACTAGACTATTTAAGATCTGATTCTACTAGAATTTTGCCACTGTGTGACCCAAGGTAAATATCTTCTCTATGCCTCAATTTCCTCATCTGTAAAATAAAGGAGTTAAATTAGATGATCTGTGATTTTTTCTAACCTTAAAATTATGATTCATCTAATATCTGAGTTTATCCAAACCTTCGAGGTATAACTCAGTACATATTTATGTCCCCCAAATCTACTTTTGAACGTGTTAATCAGAGAAGACTTTCTAAAGGAGATGATTTTTATATTGGACTTTGGAAATCTGAAATAGATATGAATTGGTGAAAAAGGAGAGGAATGAGCAAATAGGGCAGTATAGGCCCCACTGCTAGGTTCAAAAGGAAATTAATTATTGGCACAAGTTTTTCTTCTTCCCTCCCCATCTCCTCGCTTTCTTTACCCTGCTGAGTCTCACCACTCTCCATATACAAAGGTCTTCCTCTATAATTCTACAATAACCTAGTCTCCAAATCAAAAGACTCAGTTTCAATTTTTTTTAAATAAAATCCATTGAGAATGAAAAAAGCTATGAAAGCTGTGATATTCAGCTGAGAAATGTAAAAAAAAAGAATTCCATCCTATCTAGCAGCTAAGATGAAGAGATGATCTTTATATTTTCTTGGGCAATTTTAGTGTGTTAACCAAGTTCAGTAAATAGAGGAATATAAGGGTGTCTCTTAAATAAACAAGAACATGAGGATACTGTGTTTTCTGTTTTCTTCTCAGGTGTTATAAACTTATTATAAAGCCTGCAGCATTTAGAAAAGTGACTAAGCATAGCAACCAGTCTTTCCGGATTACTAACCTTCCAACAGATCTAGAAAGGTGATGGCCTCCCTGTATTCTATCCTGGCCATATCCTACATGGAATATTGTGTTCATTCCTGAGCACCACATTTTAAGAAGAACATTGATAATGTTCCCAGGTGGGCAACCAGGACAGTCAGAGGTCTTTGTGCCATATGAGGATCAGAAGAAAATAACAAGGACACTTAACCTAGAGAAGAGATTTAGGGGTAATAGGATAGCTGCCTTCAAACATTTAATGTACTTTGTATGGAAAAAGAATTAGATTTGTGCTGGGAAGACTGGGGAAACGATATAATTTGAAAATAATATATGTATCTTGAATATATAATATAATACAATAACTATATAACTTGAAAAGAGTCCAGTTTAAACACCAGGAAAAGATTTTTTTGAATATTTATTCAGGCAGCTAGACGGCACAGTGAATAAAGTGCTGGGCCTGGAGCCAAGAAGGCCTGAATTCAAATCTGGTCTCAGACACTTACTAGATGTGTGAACCTAGACAAGTCATTTAATCCTGTTTGCCTCAGTTCTTCACTGATAAAATGTGCTGGAAAAGGAAATGGCAAACTACTCCAATATGTTTGCCAAGAAAAACCCAAATGGGGTTAAAGAGTCACCACCAATAAATATTTAGAAAGATCCCAAAGTGAAATGGACTTTCTGTTGTGAAGGACTCACAGGAAATCTTCAGTCAGTAACCATTTATTAAGCACTTATTATATGCCAGGCACTGTGCTAAATGCTAGGAAATACAAATTTTAAAAAAAAGAAGGCTTTATTCCCTTCTAATGGGAGAAGTCATCATTTTGTCATTTCAATCATGTCTGATTCATCATGACCCCTTTTGGGATTTTCTTTGCAAAGATACTAGAGCAGTTTGCCATTTCCTTCTCCATTTCATTTTATAGGTGAGGAAACCGAGGCAAATAGAGTTAGTGACTTGCCCAGAATCATACAATTAATAAGTGTCTGCGGCCACGTTTGAACTCAGGAAGAAGAGTCTTCCTAACTCCAGACCTGGTACTCTGACAATACACAAAAGAAATCTGAAAGAGAGAGATAGTAGAAAAAATTTTACAAATCCCAAAGGAGTCAGTTAGTTGGATAAGAAATGAAAAGATGGGTGTCCTGGGCCCTCTCTTTAAATGGAGATTACAGTTCTCCTCTCCAGCCAGATGAAAAGAAAGGATACTAACCAGTCTGAGGAAGGAGGCCAACTTGATCTTTCCCAAAGATGAAGTTCCTGGGGGCATGATGGGTAAATCCAGGTGGGAAACAAAATGATGGCCATCCTGGAGTCTCTCCTTAAATGGAGGTGGGACAAAGAGTAGCTGGCGTTAAATGACTGCTTGAGGCTCCTCTAACTTGCTGTATTCCTATGAATTCCAAGTCTTGAACAAGAGCAAGGTAATGAACAGCTGGTCTCAAAATTAAGAAAGCTTTGGATATAGATTCTAATTCAGCCTCTGAGATACACTGACTCTATGACTCTTAATCTGAGAGTGCCCAAGGCCAATTTTTTTTTACATAAAATTTCTCCCAACACTTTATTCTGTAGTGAGGAATTTAAATATATATATATATTTTAATTAAAGCTTTTTATTTACAAAACATATGCATGGGTAATATTTCAATATTTATCTTTGCAAAGCTTTCTGTTCCAAATTATTCCTTCCTTTCCCCTACCCCTTCCCCTAGATGGCAGGTAGTCCAATACATGTTAAATATGTTAAAATATATGTTAAATCTAATATATGTATACATATTTATACAGTTATCTCGCTGCACAAGAAAAATCAGATCAACAAGGAAAAAAAGCTGAGAAAGAAAACAAAATACAAGTGAACAACAGAGAGGGAGAATGTTATGTTGTGATCCACACTCAATTCCCCTGGTTCTCTCTCTGAGTGTACATGGTTCTCTTCATCAGTGAACAACTGGAATTGGTTTGAATCATCTCATTGTAGAAGAGCCATGTCCATCAGAATTGGGCATCATGTAATCTTGCTGTTGCCGTGTACAATGATCTCCTGGTCCTGCTCATTTCACTCAGCATTAATTCATGTAAGTCTCCCCAGGCCTCTCTAAAATCATCCTGCTGGTCATTTCTTACCCAACAATAATATTCCATAACATTCATATACCATAACTGATTCAGCCATTCTCCAACTGATGGGCATCCACTCAGTTTCCAGTTTCTTGTCATTACAAAAAGAGCTGCCAAGGCAAATTTTGAAAAGGAAAGTTATAAAGATGTTTGAACCTACAATAGTAGATTGACTTTACTCACCTGGGTGTACTCTATTACAAGGAATTCACCAATCCTGTCCCCTATTCTCCTTCAAATAGACCATTAATAGAATAATAGCAAACTCTCGCTGTTCATGTTCTTGAAAACTTTAAGACTTTGAGCATCTACACCAAAAGGGGAAGTGGTGGAAGAAGTAGTTTAAATTATTATAAGCTTCAGAGGCAGTAAAATGGGCATTGGGTTCTACAGATAGATAGAAGACAAAAGTTCAGATTCTGCCCATTTCTTACTGTCTCTATGACTTTGAACAAGTCACAAACTCCCTGGACCTCAAATTTCTCATAAATTAAAAACTTAACTAGATGACCTTTGAGACCTCATCAAGTTTTAGATCTGAGGTTCTTAATCCTTGGTTTCTGGGAGAGGGTATCTGTGAATTTGGATGGGGGAAAAATGCATCACCATTGACCTCTGAAACTACATTGCAAATCCGGGGAGAGTAAACACTGTCTTTTGCCTCTTGTATATGCAGCCCTTAGCACAGTGCCTGATATATAGTAGGAGCTGAATAAATATTTGTTGATTGATTATAATTTAGCATTTCCTATGAATATGGATTGAGCCAACAAACCATAGTAGTGTTTGAAGCACTTGTCACTTTGACACTAATAAAAATAACAAATATTTTCATGTCAGAATACAGTTGAAAATTCTTTGGATGTCCAAGATGATGTGTTCGTTGCCTTGTCAAAGGCCATCTCACAGGTTTAATGTTCGTAATTGTGAACATCATAATGTTTATAAGCCAAGCAAAAATAATTTTCATATTGTCTTTTTTTAACTTTAACTTGCCTATATTTTAAATTTATTATCTTGTTATTTAACGTATCAATAAAAAGACAAATACTACATCAAAAATTATTTTATGTTTTGGTATTTCAATGTAAATGGTTTCCTTTGTACTCCTTTGAATTTCCATTTTTATTTTATGCATTTAAAATATTATTCTGAAAAGGGATTCACAGGCTTCACCAGACTGGCCAAGGGAGCCATGTCATAGAATAATTTTACACATACACACACACATCTAATGATAGCCATCTCTTGCAGGGAGGGGAGGGGGACAGGAGAGGAGAAAAAATGGAAAAATAATTTTATATGATAACAATATTATATATTTTAAAGAATAGCAAATGCATACATTGCAGTTTCATGTGCAATTATCTTTTTTTATTCTCTTATGGAAATGCTTGTTTTATATCATTAATTAAAAATAAAATAAAAAACCCTTTAAAGGCTAAAAACATCTATTCTAGTTCTAAGAGTTTCTGATAAGTAGTTACTGTTTGTATTCTATTTCTGTTGTTTTTGTCCTTTCTCAAGAAAACAACTATACGTTGACTGCACTCAATTGAGAACATCTTTTTCTGTGAAGTCTCTCCTGATTTTCCCAGTCAGAAATGATCTATCTTTCCTTATTAGAACTCATGCAGGACATTTTCTTTGTACCTTTTATGAACTCATGATCACTTATTATGTATCATAACTATTTATGAATGTATTATCCCTCTCAATTTAGTAACTCCTTAAAGGCAAGAACCATGACTTCCTGGAGTCTGTGTCTCTCGACACTGCACTTGGAATATAGTATATGTTTAATAAATATTTGTTGAAATAAATTGAATGTAATTGAACCCACTACATTTCTAGAAGTACATACTACCTTCTTCCCAGAGACACAAGGATAGAACAGCTTTATTCAGAACCAGAGCAATAAATCATTGGACTCTCTTTCAAGGTTTTTTAAAAGCATATAATAAAGTTCTTCCTGTAGTTTTCAAAGCTGTACTATTTAGTCATGCTTCTTTCAGGTTTTCTTTGCAGTCTCTGAAAGAAAAAAAAGAAGATGCCTCGATGACACATTTTTCTTTATTTATTTCTTTATTTCTTATTTACTTTCTTTTTTACTACTCTATTCCTATCCCTATCCTTCTCCATTCCCCTATTGGAGAAAAAAAAAAAAAAAACCAGTTTTTCTGGGACACTAATGCATTATTGGTAGAGTTGTGAAATGAAGATCAATTTGGAACTATGCCCAAATGGCTATAAAACTGCATATCCTTTGATCCAGCACTGTCTCTACTGAGCCTATATCCCAAAAAAAAATCATAAAAGAAGGAATAGGACCCACATGAGCAAAAAATGTTTGTAGTAGATCTTTTTGAAGTGGCAAGGAACTGTCATTTGGGGAATGGCTGAATAAATGATGATATATAAATGTAATGGAATATTACTATTCTATAAAAAATGATTTCATTTATTTCAGAAAAGCCTTGAAAGATTTACATGAAGTGATGCAAAATGAACAGAACCAAGAGAACATTATACATAGTAAAAAGCAAGATTATGTGATGATTAACTGTAACAGACTCTCTTTTCAACAATGAAGTGATTTAAGGCAATTCCAATAGACTTGTGATGGAAAGTGCCATCTGCATGCAGAGAGAACTATGGAGACTTAATGGGATTCATCTTTTTGTTGTTAATGTCATTTGTTTGCTTGCTTTTCCCTTTCTCATATTTTTTCCCTTTTGATCTGATTTTTCTTGCACAGCAAGACAAATATGGACAAATATGATGAATGTGGAAATATGTTTAGAATTGCACATGCTTAACATATATTAGATTGCTTGCTATCTTGGGAAGGGGAGAGAAGGAAGAGAGGGAAAATTTTGTAACACAAGATTTTGCAAAGATGAATGCTGAAAACTACCTTTTCATGTATTTAGAAAAATAAAATACTATTTTAAAAATAAAAGAAAAACAAAATTTACCAAATGTACATTATTAAACAAAACTCATCCCACATGGGCTATGTCCAAAAATGTATATCTCATTCTGCATTTTGAATCCATCTTCTCTTTTATCAAGGGACTTCAAAAACCTTAAACAATTCTTGTTTAATAATCTCATTTGCTAATTATAATGGCCAGGGTAGTAGCTGACCACTTACCTCAGAAGGCCAACTACTGAAAGGGAAGCATTAGATGCAAGTGTAGAGAAGGTAACAGAACTATAGATTACTTGTTCTCTGACCCTGGTCATGTATTAATATTTCAATGACTATTTTAATAAGGAAGATCTAGGCATCTTAAGTGTACATATGGTAGAATGAAGATATTGTGAAATAGGTGGTACCATAAGGTGAAGAGTCTCTTTGAGTAGATGCCAAAATAATTATCCTTTTCAACAAAAAAAGTCTAAAACTTTAAGAACTACTGGAAGAAAGACTAGCCAAAAATTGGTCTAGGATGTAGAATTTAGCCTAGAGCAGGAATTTTAAAAACCAGATTTAATATTTGCAAAAGGATTATTGAACCTGAAGTGTAACATCTATCCACATTTAGCCTTAGGAAAAACTGTGAAGTGGACATGTATTGTCCTCCAATACTTTTGGAAACTTTTCCCCTACTCCTGTTGATATTATCACTTCTCTACTCCAACTTCCATCCCAAATGCTACTTTTACCTTCCCCTGATCCTAATCCTTTACCTCACTGACTTTACTCTCAGTTGCTGTATAATCCTCTTGTAAAATGTGAACTACTTTGTCAACCAATAGTTGAGGGCATGGTGGCTCTCCTAGGATGTTCTTATTTTAATATAGAAAATCTCCAAGGCTCAAAGGAATGAAGATTTCAGGCAATATAATTTGGAACTATATCCAAAGGGCACACCCCCCTTTGATCCAGGAGCACCCTTCTTGAGTTCCTATTCTCTTTTCATTTCACAAATTTTTTTTTAAGGGGTTATTTTCTTTTTTTCAATTCACAAATTCTGTTTTCCTGGGAGTTATTTACCGTTTCCATTTCACATTTCAGAAAGTTGGTTTTTTTTCCAGTTTATCAAATCTTTCTTTTAATGGGTTGTATGCTTTTTCCAGACCCTCTTGCAGAATTTTCCTTTCCTTACCCCATTTTTCTTCTAGTTTTCTTTTAAGATCCTTTTTAAATTTCTTATAGGAGAGCCTTGTGTGATGGGGATCAGATTATATCATCCTTTGGGGCTTCATCTGGAGACAATCTGCTTTTAGTCTCCTCAGGGTTTGAAATCTGTTCTCTTTCACTGTAGAAGCTGTCTATAGTTAGAGCTCGCTTTGCCTTTTTACTCATTTAAAAAAAAATTGGGATCTGCTTTTAGGGCAAGGAGGTTCCAAGCTTCTTCTACAGACCAGGAAGTGACAGCGGCTGTGCTGAGATCTCATTGAGTCGCACCTGGTGCTGGGTGGGCATGGCCAAGTCCTGTGAGACTCCAGCACTTTGGAGTACAAGCTTTACCTTTTGTGTTTGTGTTGGATGTTTTATAACTTCTCTACTAGCTTACAACCAGGGCAGAGTAGACAACACTGTGGCAGAGTCGTCCTGTAGATTCTCTGCTCTTCAGAGACCACATCCTCCCTCTCTTCACCCCCCACCTCCATCAGCTCAGCGTGTGCTGACCTCACTGTCTATGTTTGGCCTCCTCCCATGTTCACACCCAATCAAAGTAGACTTTTTCTAGCGATTTTTGAAATTATTTTCTGCTGGTAATTTGCTGCACTCCCAATATTCGTGGATTTGGCCAGTCTAGCACTCTTTCAGAGTCTGAATTTGAATTTAGTGTGAGGGTAGGAGAGCTCAGAAAGAAGCATGTGTCCTCTTCTCCATCTTTCTCCGCCCTTCCAGGAACTCTCTTTTGTCTCTTTTTTGTATCTCTATAGCGCAGTACTTGGCAGATAATAGGTGCTTAATAAATGTTTATCAGATGAAAAATGTCACTCAAAGATCACTATTAGAAGAGATTTAGCCCACTGGAACTTCCCAAGCCTTGGTCACCTTTCAATCCCTTCAATCAATGTATTATTGTTGAGGGGTGAGAATACCCTAACAAAGATGGAGGTCCCCAAGCCAGGGTCACAGATTTTGCAAAAGAATTCACAGTCCCAATCTGCAAGCAAGGTTTGGCAAAAATGGATTTATTTTCACTGAAAAAACTCTTTCTCTCATTGGGCCTCTTCCTGATTAGGAAGATAGGGAAGTTTGGGGTACAGAGACTTGTTTTTTATTTAGCCTTCTGTGGTTTGGGGCTAGGGAGCGATTAGGGGCTAATTTCCAAATCAGTAAGGGTGGTGATTGTTTCCTAGACCAAAATGATTCCCAGATCAGTTGGAGGTAGGAGGTTTCCCATGGGATCCAGGTAGTTTTCCCAGAGATGGGAGATTCAGGTGGAGATCATTTTTAGGAATTTCCCCAGGGTAGGTACAAAGATCAGGGGACAGAGTTCTATTACATTATTATGGCCATGTAAATTAGGAGGTATAAATTCTCATAGCTCTAACTTTAAGAACAAAAGAATTGTAATACATTTCTATGATTTGAGCCCTCAAACTCCAACAATTTTGAGATTGGCTTTATTTTTTCTTATTGAACTAAAATCAGGATTACCTTTGTTCCCTAAAACTGGGAGGTATATATAGTTTCAGGCCCTTTGGCTGTAATATTTAAACTTTGTCCTATATGAGAACTAGTTTGGCCCATTCAATAGGTGAATTATTGTCAAAACATGGAAAGAATGCAACCCAGCTTGATTTGAAAAGTAACGTAAGCATGCCTCTTTTCAATGTTAATTAGCACTTCTTTTGGGAGGAAAGGGGAAGAAGAATGTTTCTGAATCATACAGTTTCAAAACAATCCTTCTGGTACCAACAAAATGATAGATTTTAGACAAAATTGTATTTTCCCTGAAGTCATGAAATTTTAAAAAGAAAATTCAAGAATATAATTAAGTTTAGCTCCTAAAAAGTTTTAAAAAAAAAAAAAAGAAAGGAAAAGAAAAAAAGAAAATTGCTAAAATGCTAAATAAAACAAAAGTATTTGCTTAAAGTATTTAGCATAGAACACTACATTTAGAGACAGAAGATCTTGAGTTCAAATTCCAAATCCTTCCACTTATGACCTGTGAAATATATACTGACATACTTTTAAATTTAATCTGTATTGTTTACATTTCTTCCATCACTTTAAGTCTAGACAAAACCATATATCATTTGTAGTATTTGTCAGTTTCTGAGATGTAAATATTCAAGCTGAAAAATTAGCAATCAACTTTCATGAATCAGTACTGAATTCCAGCACACCCTTGTATCAAAACAGCTCACATTCTGCCTTCTACAGGATGTCTTTCTTGATCCCCCAAATACTCATCTCATGTCTTGACATCACTCTATAATAATTTTTGTATATATTTTACATAGACATAAATATACACATTGTCTCTTTTAATCCATGAAGGCAAAGATTTTCTTTTTTTTCCTTTGTGTTATTACCGCCAGACAGAGCTAGACACATACCAAACTTAGATATAGATATATGTTAGTATATTATAATATACTATAGTAATTATAGTTTTATATATATATATATATGTATATATATATATAATCTTGATATATGTTTATCAATGTATGTGTGTATATATATATATATATATATATACATACACACAATACATATATAGTAATAGTATATGTTGACTGATTCTATATCACCTGATCACTCTCTTTTTCCCTTTCCCCCCCACCTTTCTCCACCCACCCACCTAAGATTATGATATATTCTCTTTCAGTCAGCAATAAGAAACTCCAATATACCATAAATGCCAAATAAGTATACAGGGTTGGTATGCAGAGAAGTGCCTAGCAAAGGACTGCAAGTAAATGGTCAAATGATATGAGCAATTTTCAAATGAAGAAATCCAGTCATATGAAAAGGTGCTCTAAATCACTATTGATCAGAGAAATGCAGTAAGTGTTCAAAGAATGTTTTTCATATGCCCTTATTCAAATTTTATTCTTATTTTAGAGTATTTTTTAATTAAAATTTTTTATTTTCAAAACATATCTGTTGATAATTTTTATCATTTACCCTTGCTAAACCTTGTGTTCCAGATTTGTTTTCCTTCACTTCCTCCAACTCCCTCTCCTAGATGATAAGTAATTCAATATATGTTAAACATATGCAATTCCTCTGTACATATTTTCACAATTATCATGTTGTACAAGAAAAATAAGATCAAAGAAGAAAAAATGAGAAAGAAAACAAAATGCAAACAACAACAATAGAAAGAGTGAAAATGCTATGTTGTGGTCCACACTCAGCTCCCACAGTTCTCTCTCTTGGTATAGATGGCTCTCTTCATCACTGAACACTGAAAGTGGAATTGGTTTGAATCATCTCATTGTTGAAGAGAGCCACATCCATCAGAATTGATCATGGTATAAACTTGCTGTTGCTGTGTACAATGATCTCCTGGTTCTGCTCACTTCACTTAGCATCAGTTAATGCAAGTCTCAGCAGACCTCTCTGAAATCATCCTACTGATATTTCTTATAGAACAATGATATTCCATAACATTCATACACCATAATTTATTCAGCCATTCTCCAATGGATGGGCATCCACTCTACAATTTGTTGCCACTACAAAAAGGGCTGCCACAAACATTTTTGCACATATGGCTCCCTTTCTCTCCTTTATGATCTCTTTGGGACACAGGCCCAGTAGAGACACTGCTGGGTCAAAGGGTATGCACAATTTGATAGCTCTTTGGGCATAGTTCCAAATTGCTCTCCAGAATGGTTGGATCCATTCACAACTGCACAAACAATGTATTAGTGTTCCAGTTTTCCCACATTCCTTCCAACATTTGTCATTATCTTTTCTTGTCATCTTAGCTAATCTAAGAGGTGTTAATGGTACCTCAGAGTTGTCTTAGTTTGCATTTCTCTGATCAATAGTGATTTAGAGCACCTTTTCATATGACTGGATTTCTTCATTTGAAAATTGTCTACTCATATCATTTGACCATTTATCAATTGAAGAATGGTAAATTTGAGTCAATGCTCTAAATGTTTTAGAAATGAGGCCTTTAGCAGAACCTTTGAATGTAAAATTTTTCCCCAGCTTATTGTTTCCCTTCTAATTTTGTCTGAATTGGTTTTGTTTGTACAAAACTTTTCAACTTAATATAATCAAAATTATCCATTTTGCATTCCCAATGTATTCCAGTTCTTCTTTGGCTACAAATTCCTTCCTTTTCCACAGATCTGAGAGGGAGACTATCCTCTGTTCTTCTAATTTGCTTATAATATTATTCTTTATGCCTAAATCATTAACCCATTTTTACCTTATCTTGGCATAGCTTGTTAAGTGTGGGTCAATTTTTTGTCATATTAATTTCCAATTTTCCCTGCAAGTTTTATTAGATAGTGACCCCAGAAGCTGGAGTCTTTGGATTTATCAGACACTAGATTACAATAGTCACTGACTATTGTGTTTTGTGAACCTAATCCATTCCACTGATCAACTACTCTATTTCTTAGCCAGTATAAAATGGTTTTGATGACTACTGCTTTATAATATAGTTTTAGCTCTGGTATAACTAGGCCATCTTTATTTGTATTTTTTTTCATTCATTCAAAAAAACATATTTTAAAATGGTCTGAGCTCCTACAAAAGAAAAAACCTGGATTGTATTACTGCAACCAACTTGAACAACCTTAATGTTTCATCTTCTCCAATCACTTTCTCTCCCTCTTCAAATTATTTTATAAATAATTATTGGTTTACATCCTGTATCTACAGGGCAGGTACCCTTTTTTGCTCTCAGTAACTAATGCCTTAAGTTTAATAAATGCTGAACTGAATGAAATAGAATGAAACAATGGGTCTTAATTATGCCAAGAGATCATTTTAATCTAAAAAATATATAAGTAAGATCTGGAATTTCTCTGAAGGGTTTATTTAATATGAATCCAAACTCAAAATTTTTTTTTAATGAAAAGGATGGAAGGTATGTATATTTTGCATTTGGTCTCCTTATTCTGAAAGTATTTGATGTATTTTAATGCCTTTCTTAAAAATTTCCTAAAGGTAAAAACAAGGAAGGAGCAGAAGATCCTCTAGAAACCCTTCAGTTCCAATCCTTCCTTCTAATATCAGTTAACTTTCAATTTGATGACAACCATGAAAATGCACAGTTGTCAGGGCTTCTGCTCATCAGAGCTGCAAAAGTCACTCTGGGAAATAGCAAGAAAAAGAGAAAACTTAGAAAGTTGGAGGAGGAGTATTAAAGGGAAGGCAGAGCTCTAAGTGGTAATTATAGTGATCACTGTAAGGCCTCTATTAGGAAGGTTGCTGCCTAGGGAGGTGCTCACTTGGTATGAAGGTGCTGAAACATAAGGGTGAAAAGGGATGAAGTGGAAAGGAAGCTTCCCAGTTTAATTCATTATTAGTGCTGACTAGTTTCTACCTGCTGGAATGAAAGTATGCCAAGTTGTAAATGTGACTAATTTTTAAATTGCACAATATTTAAAAATTGCTATTTTGAATAGCTTTGCCTCCTAAATGTCAGTGTTCTAGCCAAAAGTTCTTAAACTGTGGGTCACAACCCCACATGGGGTTGTATAACTGAATGCGGGGGAGAGGGGTCATAAAATTATGATTTATTATCAGTAAATATTTGATTTATGTATCTATTTTATATACTTGATTGTATGAAAATTTTTCAGGCCAGGAGATCTGAGGTGGAAAAAGTTTAAGAAGACTTATTCTAGCCAATGCCCCAGTTGTTCCACTTTAGTTTTAGCTCTAGGAAGAAAAGGAAACAAATTTAAGGCATCATACTTTTTCTGTTTACATCTTCTTCCCAATTAGCTTGCAATCTCCTAGAAGTCAGGGACTATTTTGTTATTTTTTTCATATGCCTGATGCCCAGCACTATGCTTGCACATATTAAGTAATAAATCAGTTAAATTCACCTTAATGATGTCGATATTGGTTAAATTCACTCTAATGATGTTGATATTGGTGGGCTCATGGACTTCTGTTCTACTTTATAGTCTCACACACAATTCTGAGGTCCAGGCACTTGGCAATACTTTATTCTGAGTCATTGGCAACATGGTCAGACTCTGGCACCTCTAATGCCACAAGACCACATCTTTAGTCACTGCTTTGCAAAGGAAACACCTAATCTGATGCTGTGCATCACCTGCTATTAACCCAACTACACAAATGAGTTTATGTATGTATGTAATGCTACCTTGTACCAGCACTATACCCAATTTAATACAAGGACTAAAGTATAATATTCTTCCCCTAATATATAATGTTACAGAGAGCAACCCTATGAATTTGTGATGTTCTCTTTCTATGTGGAGGAGGGGGAAATCAAGAATATCATTTTGATCCCATGTTATTTCCATTCTACAGAGAGAAAAACTAAGATATATGGAGGTAGTCAACTGCCAAAAAAATATAGCAATTTGCTACTATAATGAATATTAATTATATAATAAAATGTTAGATGTGAAAGAAATTATCTAGTCCAATTCCCTCATGAGAAAGAGACTCACAGAGGGGAAATAACTCATTTGTGGTCACACAGATAGAAAGTAGCAGAGATGGGAATCTCACTTGGGTTTCTGACTCCAAATTCAATTCTTTTTCCATGACCTCTATCCACAGGACTAGAATGGAATCAATGTTCACCTCTCTCATCTCTCTCCCTTCCTTCTCTCCTCTCATTCTTCATCTGTTTCATTTCCCTTTCCCTATTCTTTTCCCCCTTCTACTTTCTCCCTCTTTCCTCCCCTTTTTCCCTCCTTTCTCCTCTCTCTTCTTTGTCTCTCTCTGTCTCTGTGTCTTTCTCTGTCTCCTTCTCAGTGTTTTTCTCTTGGTATCTGTCTGTGTCTCTGTGTCTGTTTCTCTATATACAATCTGTGTGTGTGTGTCTCTCTGTCTCTGTCTATTTCTATCTCTGTCTCTGTTTATCTCTCTCTGTCTCTTTCCCTTTCTGTCTATCTCTGTTTCTCTGTTTTTGTCTTTCTCTCTCGCTCTCTGTTTCTCTGTGTCTCTCTCCCCCTTTTTTTCTTTATTCCTCTCCCTTTCCCTCTTTCTCTCTGCTTTTGCCTTGTCCTCTTTTAATAATAAGGAACTTTATCTATGAGTGTCAAAGAAGTATGCAGGGCTGACCTTCATCACAAATCCATATTCATAATTCTGCTATCCTGAACTTTAGCCAATAATCTCTTAACCAATAATCTTACCTCCCTACTAAAATACAAAGTAGATAGAACATTAGACCTAGAATTAGGAAGAGCTGAATTCAAATTTGACCTCAGACAGACTAAACTAAATATGATTTTGCTCAGAGTTTTCCTCCTTTTAATTTTAATGAATTTATTTATTCTGCTATTCCCATATAAAGTCTATCAAGAAATGCATCCAACTACATGTCATGATCTGATGTCATGTACTCACTGTTCACCCACTTTTTTGAGTACAAATAGGAGGCACTTAATACTAGTACATAGAAGATAAAGCACTGGGATATATTTGACAAAATAAATAACAATATAATAAAACATACATCTTAAAATTAAGTCAATATAAGCCTACAGGGATTTTTATATAGAGATTAGTAGTTCTCTATTTCTATTTGAGTTTGACATACTGTAGTACATACTTAATAAATGCTTGTTCCCTTCCCCTCCTTCTTTCTTTTCCTCATCATTTGCCCTACCCCCAATCAGGTTCATGGTGATATAGGGAAAGATACCTAATTTTTAAACTAGGATTTTGATTTCATCAGTTTGTGTATTCTAACCTATCATAACCAATCATAACATAACTGCATCTTAATATCCAGTATGATTTTTATCCTTTTCTTTCCATAAAACCTACAATTTACTAGAGACTTTCCTCTGGTTGTTTCCATGCCTGTTGGTGGTAGTTTTGGGCTATTGGTCATCTGTAATCCCACATTTCACTACATTACTGTTTTACTTTTTGTTCTAGCTCTACAGGACTTTAATATTTGTATACCACTTCTCAAGAATAAGTCAGTGTTGTTCATATTCTATAGCCTATTTATACCTACCACATGGCCTTCATTGACCTCAGAGTCACCTCCACTTTAGATTTTTTTATTAAAATTTTTTATTTTGAAAACACATACGTAGATAATTTTCAACATTTAACCTTGCAAAACCTTGTGTTCCAATTTTTTTTTCTCTTCCTCCCACTCCCTCCCCTAAGTGGCAAGTAATCCAATATATGTTAAATATGTGCAGTTCTTTTATATACATATCTCTACAATTATCATGCTGTACAAGAAAAATCAGATCAAAAAGAAAAATGAGAAAGAAAACAAAATGCAAGTAAATAACAACAACAAAATTCACTTTAGATTCTTCAGAGATTGTAGTATTCCATGGTTTACAACCATGGACAGTAACCACATTGCTGGAGAAATGTTAAGATTTAGAATCTAGGTTAAAGTGGGAAGGGGCAACTTAGGATCACTGCTCTGATATTTATTATCTATGCATTTCAGTTCAATATGATTTTGCTCAGAGTTTTCCTCCTTTTAATTTTAATGAATTTATTTATTTTGCTATTCCCATATAAAGTCTATTCAAGAAATGCATCCTGAAGCATCAATTCAATGGACATCCAACTACATGTCATGATCTGATGTCATGCACTCACTGTTCACCCACTTTTTTGAGTACAAATAGGAGGCACTTAATATTAGTACATGCAAGATAAAGCACTGGGTCATCTGGAGTCAGAAAAAGCTGAATTCAAATCTCCAGACTCTAGTTGTGTGACCTTAGGCAACTTATTTAAACTGTTCTTAGGATGCAATTTAGGGGTTAGAGCACTGAGCCTGAAAACAAAGATTCAAATCCTGTAAAGTACAGACTAGCTCCCTGGAGGGCTTCAGGGTCAGCCAAAGTCAGGATGAAGTCCTTGGTCTTTAGGGGGAGAAGTGAAGGAGGCAGGCAAGCTACCATGAGGCTTGCCAAAGCTTTCTCCTAGATTCTGGAGTCCAGAATCTCCAGCCTCTCTCCTCCTTGTCCTGCCACCAAGTAACTCTGCTTCTCTCCACTCTACCCTCTCATCCTTGCTTATGATTATCTTAACACCAAACATTCAGCAACCATCAACAGTGAAAAGAGCTATTTATCCAAATATATGCCAAAAGAGTCATTGTCTCACATCAAATAGGTAATTAGCCTTAAGTGCTCAGTTGAATAATTCAAGCATACCTTTTTGGAGTTTCAGCCCTCTACAAAATCCAGCCTCAGACACTACTAACTATGTGACCCTGAGCACATCATTTTACTTTTGTATGCCTCAGTTCCCTCAACTGCAAATGGAGACAGAACAGTACCTACCTCCCAGAATCAAACAAGATAACATTTATAAAGAGCTTGGAATATATTAGCCATTTAAAAATTGTTCATTCCCTTCTCATTCCCCAAAGAAAATTTCCTTAAAGGTACCCTGGTAATAAATTTATGGGGGAAATTGGCAAAGTGGAGAGGTCAGGAAAAGCTTCTCAAACAATGTGGTGCATGGTAAAGCATCTTGTAAAAAAAAATTAGGAATTCTAAGAGGCAGAGATAACTAAAGAGTATACTCCAAACATGAGGGAGAGTTGGTATGAAAGCACAGAGACCGAAGGTGCCATTGGGGAGTGCCATAAGTGTGTGAAACCAGTTTGGCTACACTGCAGAGTGGAAGAATGGGGATAATGCATAATGAATTAGAAGGATATGTAATTGTCAGTGAAAGCCTTCAAAAGCCAAATACAAGAGTTTATATTTCATCATAGAATGATAAAGAGGGAATGGAGTTCATCAAAGGGAGCAACATGATGAGATGCTTGAGGATGCCTTTAGCAATTGTGTGGAAGACAGAATGGAGTGGGGAGAAACCTAAGACAGGGAGGTCAATGGAAGTAACTACTATCATTCAGGTGAGAGGTGGTGAGAACCTAAATTAAACTCACTGCATGAGTAGACAAAAGAGGTCAGACCATGAACAACATTGTAAAGGGTGAAATGGGAAGATTTAGCTTTTAATTTTTATGTCCAATGAATGAGAAGGAGGAGTTGAGGGTAATGACAAATATAAATAATGCAGAACTGGAAGAATGATGTTGCCCATGACAGAAACTGGAACATTTGGGAGAGGTGGTTTGGAGGATAAAGATAATGAGATCTGATTTGAACCTGTTGAATTTAAGATGCCTATGTACATCCAATCTGAAATATCATGGGTATTTGGCAATATAACATTGGACCTGGGGAAACTATGGCTAGATATATGCCTATGAATCATAATAGCTAATTAGTAATCAATGCCTAACAGATGTATATAGAAAGAGATGATATCACTTCATAGAGTAGTGCTTCTTATAGTCTTTTTTCTATCAGACTCCTTTGACAGTCTGATGAAGTCTATTTTCCTGACATAAGGTTGTCTATTTTGTAATTTTTAAAAATGCTAGAGCTTAGTGAAATAAAGATGAAATTTTTTCTTCATCCAAATGCATGGTGCCAGTGAAATCCATCCATGAACCCCCAGTTAAGAAACCCTGCTCTGGAGGAAACAAAATAAATCATCTTTAACAAAAAAAAAAAACGAAAACCTAGAATTAGATTTCCATTTGGCACATTATTTAACACTTAAAGTATTCAACAGAAAATGTTATAAAACAAAATTTGAACAAAACAAAACAAAAATTAAAAGATAATCTAACCAAGGACAATTCTTTTACAATGTCTTATCAAAATACTTTCCTCACTTGAAATCAAGAATTTCCTACTTATATGGAAGTCTCATTTTCCTAAATTAAATTGCAAAATTCTATGAAGAAAGCTATTAGATGAGATTTCTGCATATCAGGGAAAGGGAAGGGAAGAATCATTTATAAAGGGCCTATTCTGCACCAGACTCTGTGCTAAATGCTTTTTTGCAAGTGTTATCTCATTGAGCACTGTACAAATATTATCTCATAACAGTCCTGTTCAGTCCTGTGAGGTATATATTACATGTATTATTATTCCTATTTAAAAAAAAATAACTAAGGATCAATGAATTGCCCATTGCAATTTCAGAGATAGGATTCATATATTCAGTTTTCCTTTTCCTCCAAGAATTTTTGGCACTACACCAGGAAGCCTCCACAAGCATAGCACAGTACTTAGTATATAGGAGTTGTCTTCTTTCTTCTCCCCTCCTTTCCTCTCTCCTTTCTTTCATTTTAAAAGTAAATTAGAAATAATTTTCAACAACCAAAAGAAATAGCAAACCATTCAAAACCTGGAGGAGGGCAAAAGTGTAGGATTATGATTTAGAAACATATGCTCAAAGAGAGAAGACTTTCTCATCATTCAGCTCCACATATAGTCCAGGCCATTGCCCTATATCTGTCAGCACTTAGTGCACAGTGTTTGTTATTATCTGATATATATAGATAAAAAAAATTAAGCATGACAAATCAATGACTTTGGAGTCTTGAATTATATATGTAATTGTCTCTATTCTCCCTTCCATTTTGCATGTGTAGACAAGGCCATAAATGAAGCAATCAGAAGGGGCATGACTAGGTTGGCAGAGGGAGGAAGATGGAAGATTGATTGCTTCTAAAGCAGATAAAAAGGTTGAGAAAGTCTCAAGAACTGATGTTTGTGGGAGATTTTAATCACTGAGGAAAGCTTGCCCTACAACACGCACTAACACAAAAAGCAGGTCACCACAACTCTTTCTGGAGTCAAGAAGAAGATTTCAGTCTTCAAAGATTCAAAGAAACATTTAGAGGTGAAGCAAGAGAAAGAATGAGTCACAAATGTGAAGTGAAATGGGATCTCCAAAGCAAGTATTCACAAATGAATAAAGAGAACATTCAATCATTCAACAAAAAAATTTCTCTTTTGTTCATTAATTCAACAGGCATTTATTCGAATCAAGAGTAAGAATTTCAACACTGCCGTCTACATTTGACCTTGGACAAGTCACTTACCAGTGCTCTGAGACTCAGTTTCCTCATCTGTAAAATAAAGGAGTTGTACCAGATGAGGTGTAAGGTCTTTTTCACAATCCTGTGATAAGTGCTTATTATGTGTCAATCACTGTGCTGGGGATACAAAGATAAAAATCAAACAGTGTTTGCTCCTGAGGGACTTACATTTCGTGGGGGAGAAGGAGGAAAATAGAATGTGGACATGTACATAGATTGATGCAAAATATAAAATAAATAATCTCTAGAGGATGAGAACTAGAAACTGTGTGGGATAAGAAAAGCTTGTGTAGGAGTTGACACAAGCTGAGTTTTTAAGCAATATAGGTATTCTAAATTTAAAAATAAGGACAGAGTTCATTGAAGCATCGAGAATACTCCAAAAGCATGGAGAAGGGTATGGAAAGTTTAGTTAGAAAGATGGAGATCGATTAGTGAAAGGCTTTAAAAGTCAAATAGTATCTAAGAGGGATCCATTGAAGAGTATTAATCTGGTTAATGGTGTAGAAGTAAAGATTTTGATCTGAAGGATACCTTAAAAGTCAGTCTGTCCAATTATCCTATTTTTCTTATTTAATTTATTATCATTATTTAACTTTTCTTACTTAACTGCTAGAAGAGGTTAAATGACTTAATTAAGTGATTTACTTAGTCTGAGGTGGGATTTGAACCCAGATTTTCATGATTCTGGCTCTGGAAATCTATCTACTAAAAGGAGTTGTCTCTAAGAAACTGAGGTTCAGAGATTCTCGTAGTGTCACAGAGGTGATAAATGGCAGAGCTAGAATTTTAATGTAGGTCAGATGACTCCAAATCCCATGTCTTCCTATTGTAGCATGTATCAGTTGTGTGGAAGATGAATTGGAAAATGGGAAGGCTATAGTTAGGGAGACCCATTAGGGAACTTTACAAAATGAGAAGTGAGCTGATGAGGGTCTGTACTAGAATAGTGAGTAAGTTGAGATAGGGAGAAGAATATTGGAAATGAATTTGGCAATTGATTGGACATGAGATAAGAGACATCTGTAGGAGAGATTGTTGTTTTCTTTTTTCAGTCATATCTGACTCTTCATGTTCTCTTTCTGGAGTTTTCTTGACAAAGACACTGAAATAGTTTGCCATATCTAGATTATTTTATAAATGAGGAAACTGAGGCAAAGAGGATTAATTGACTTATTCAGTAATGCCTAGTAAATGTCTAAAGATGAATTTGAACTCAGGTCTTAACTGACTCCAGACCTAGCACTCAATCCACTGGACCACCCTAGCTTCATGAAGCTTACAGAAGGATATGATACACATTTTTAAAGTTTATAACACAAAATAATATATTATCAGTAGATGAGAAGCATGAACTAAATGCTAGGTAAGGAGTTATGTTCCTGTTAATTATATTCCTCAGTTTAATATTGAGTCAGGACTATATACAGGAATTTTGTACTAATGGGACCTCTCAAGGCAAATAGTACATAAAAATGTGGAATTTATTGTGGGAAGAAATGAGCTAATCCATCTCCTTCATGTTGGTAGCTTGATGAATCGTCAACATCCATGGGATCAATGAAAATTTTCACTGCATGGAAGACTCCTGACATGTGAGGCCATACAAGATAGAAAACCTATAATTGCCCAAGGATGTCAGATTCAAAACTTTTGACTTTTTCCTCTCTCTTTCATCGATCCAACAACAGATTTAAAACCCTGTAAAGATCCAAAAATACAAAGTGTCCATGATGTTATAGCAATGGAAATTCACTATCAAATCCTTAGATTTTTGAGTTAGTGCCATCCCCCTCATCTTGACTGCAAGGTAGGGAGAATTTGGGCAGTATATGGTTAGTGCTAAATGAAACAAGGCTTCACAAGGCCCTCCAGTGGGGTTATGTCCCCTTGGAGAATAGAAATTCAGTTCAACTGGACTAATATTTATCAGTCACCTAATTTAAATAATCAGGAAGCATTAGCACTGGGGATACAAATACAAAGAATGAAGCAATCTTGACATGCAAGAAACTTACATCCTAACAAAAGAGATAAGTATAACATAAATTAATAAATACAAATATATTCAAAGTAGTTAGAGAGTAAAATACTAATATTTGGGGAATTTATGAAAGGCTTCCTGAAAAGTCATCTATGGCTAAGAGATTCTATGTAGCACCAAAACAGATAGAATGTCCTGCAGAAGAAAAAGAAAAGGACAATTTGGCTGGATTGCAGTGTGAAAGGGGGATTAATGTCCAAGGAGGCACCAAAGACAGGTGCAGATCAGGGTGAGGACTTGAAAAATTAAATAGAGAAACTTATATTTGATCCCCTAGGCCAAGGTTTCTTAAACTTTTTCCATTCACCCCATTTTACTCCCATTTTGCAAGAGAAGTTTTTTCATAATCCTAGTTAAATAGGTATATAAAATAGGTATACAAATAAAATATTTATTGATGATAAATTATAATTTCACTAATCCTTCATGCAGTTATACCACCCATAGTTAAAGAAGTTTTGCTCTAGTCCAGAAGTGCCAAACATGTAGTCCACCAACTGAATGGAACCCACAACATTTCCAAGTGCAGCCTGAAGCAGATGAAAATGTAATTGGGAAATAATAAGATAAATAAAAATATAATAAAACATATATAATATTATATTTTAAAACTAAATCAATACATGGCTCAAAGGGACTCATGTATGGTTTAGTGGTTTCTGTTAAACCTTGACATCACTGCTTTAAATTATAGGAAAAGAAAATGACTTTGGCAGTTGTTTAAAATAGACTGGAAGTATAAGAAACTTGAGACCAGGATTTCAAAACTATTAAATTAAGAGGTGGGAAAAGTAGACAACTTGAGGGCCAAGAAGAAAGAAAAGGACAGGGAGGGTGAAAGAAAAGTGGCAGGAAAGACTGTCTAGACTGAAGAAGGAAAAGGGAGAAAGGCATTTGGGTCAGAAAAAAAATAAGATCAAGTGAAAAGATTGAAGAAGAGGAGCAAGCTGAAAATAAAAATGGGACATGAACAAGAGGGAGGGAACAGGAAGATGGGTATAGGGAAAGGTGGCTCAAAGGAGTCCAGACGGGGGAAGTTCTAAAGGAAACAAAACAAGGTCAATGGAAAATTTGATAGCATCATAACTTTAAAAACAGAAAATTATTTTTTTTCTGTTTCAATATGACATCTTCCCCAAATCCACCTGATACCACCACCATTACCAAAAATATTAAAAACAACAATAACAACAGCATAAAGTTTAATGACAATACTTTGTCTTAAGGAAGAAATGAGAAAATTCACCTCTCTCCTTTCTTTGTTGAAGTAGAGGTCTATAGGTATGCTATATTACATATAGCAATCTGTATGTTGTATATACATCTGTATTAATAGCAATCTGACATTGTATCAGATTTTGATGTATTGTCTAATTTTGCTTCTCTCTTTTTCTCTTTCTCCCTCGCTCTCTTGTCATTTTATCCCTCCCTCTCTCAAATCTTTCTCCTCCTTCTCCTCCTCCTTTTCTTCTTCTTCTTCTTCTTTTCCTCCCCCTTCTCTCTTTGTTACAAAGTACGGTTTTCTATGTATATATTTGGAAACAAAAGTTAATATGAAAAGAAAAAATTTAAATACAAAGTATAGTTATTTAAGATCCTAGTTTCTCACCAGACTGCTCTCACACTCTGCTGCCAAAATAATTTTCCTTAAATACAAGCCTGACTATGGAACTCCCCCACTTAAGTAACTCTAGTGTCTTCCCGTTTAGCTTTTAAAACCCTACACAGCCTAATCCCAATCTATCTATCTTCTACTTTAACCACAGAAAAGGATTAGAGGAGAAGGAATGGAAACAAAGAGCCTGGGAAATTCCTAATATGAGATACTAATAGAAAATGAAATCCTATCTCTCCATAGACGTCACCATTTAACAAGCAGTAAATGAATTAGCTCTGCGGAGAGCATTTTTTACAGCATTTTGGCAAAGAGAACCTTTGGCCATTGGCTAGAATTGTTCATCCAACTCTATCCTTGATCCACTGGTATCAGGACTGATTTGGGGGGGGGGGGGGAGGAGAAGGAAGAGAGTAAAGAAGGAAGAGGAAGAGAAGGAGGAAAAGTAGAAGGAAAAGGAGAGAAGAGGACAGAGTCAGAGAAAGAGAGACAGAGAGAGAGACAAGGAGACAGAGAGGAAGAGGGAGAGAGAGAGAGAGAGAACTCATTTCAAGATTAGTAAAAAGTCCAATTCTATATTATCAAGTTGACACAATGACTAGTTCTATTCAAATAAAAAAGTATGATCACCAGATAATGCAAGTGAAAGATAAGGACTTTGTCTAAATGCTCTAGATTATTTCCTCAACTTTGTTTTGACTTGACCTTAAATTCAAGAGTGTATAAATTATTTGTGATTGCCTTAGTTGAAGGAGTAGAAAGTGTAAAAATTTAGTTTACCCTAGAGCCACTTAGGGGAAATTTAGTGAAGAAATAAGATATATGAGCACTCCTCTGATCCAAGCATAACAATTCGTGCTATAACTTTAGACAAATACTTATTGAATTCATTCCAATCTGAATGGAAAAGATAGTGTAATAAGTTTTTAAGATCCTGGCTCTGCCATTAATCTTATGCAAATTTCTTCTCATTTATGAACCCCAGTTTTCACCAATTGACAATAATAATCATTGTTATTGTTATTATGATTAGCATATATACTGAGCCAACTAAAATGCACTTTACAAATATCTCATTTTATCTTCACCACCTTGAAAGGCATATTATTCCATGTTACAGTTGAGGAAAATGATACAGAGATAAAATGAATTAGCCCAAGTCCAGGCCCAGTGCTCTATTCACTGTATCATCTAGCTGCTTTGGTATACTTTACACATGCTTATGTAAAATGAAGGGGTCTTCTTCACTTTCTAATATCCTCTGATTCCATGACTATACATAAGACTAAAATAGGTTGACTCAATGTTGTTTCCTCCCTTGCAAGCTACCCTTTTAACCAATTGTCTACCCTTTAGTAGTAGTGAAATAATCATTCTAATTGGGCAGCTAAGTGGAGCAGTAGATAGAATGCCAAGCCTGTAGTCAGGAAAGATCTAAGTTCAAAGTCAGCATCAGACACTTACCAGCCATATTCTAGACAAATCATTTCACCCCTGTTTGCTTCAGCTACCTCAGCTATAAAATAAGGATAATAATAACACCTACCTCCCATAATTGTTGTGAGGAACAGATGAGATAATAAAGGTAAAGCACTTAACATTGCCTAGCACAGAGTAATTTCTCCATAAACCTTAGTTGTTGTTTTTGTTGTTGTTATATTACAAGGAGCAATTAGCATGAATTTAATTTGCAAAAATTAATAAGATGATGAGGTATGAATAAAAAGATTTGAAAATAGTACAATAGCTAAGTTAATGGTGTCACAAGAGGGAGTAATAGGATTCTCTCCCAGCTAAGCTGATATAGTTACAGAAAGTACTCACATGATCTAACATGTATTTCAACATATTTAACACATATTGGACTGCCGGCCAGCTAGGGGAGGGGGTTGGAGGAAGGAGGGGAAAATTTGGACAAAAAGTTTTGCAAGGGTCAGTGTTGGAAAAATTACCCATGCATCTGCTTTGTAAATAAAAAGCTTTAAAAAAAATTTTTTTAAGAAAATAGTCATATGGTGAAAGATAAATAAAAAATAAAATAAAAATAGATAGACAGATAGATCCTTTTCCAAGAGACATAACCATTTATTAGCAAGAAGAGAGCAGAGCCAAGTAAGGAAACTTTAAATATCTGGCTGAATTCCAATAATTCCAGAAAATGAGAGTTGAGAAATACAGTCTTAGGAAGACTTTGTTAAGGATGTGTGGAGACGGATCTTTCCCTCCTGTGGGGAGGGAAAACTTTCTTTTCTCTCTCCCAACTCCATCATCCAGAACATGTGATCTGAACTACTAAGCTAGTTGAAATCAGTGCATCTAGATGGAAGCAGAGGGACAAACAGAATGGAGAGACAGTCACCAGAGAGAAGAAACACCTTTAAAGACCATGACCCCACCATAACAGAGAAAAATAAATGCTATAGATTCAAGAAAAAGATCTAGTCCCCAAAGCCCAACTGAATGGACTGCTCAGAAGAAATACTGCACTTATGGAGAACTTTATAAAAATCCTACAAATAAAGATACTGCTTAGAAACCTAAGAACTCTCTCTACATACTCTATCTAATCAGTTGCCAATTGCTATTAGTTTTTTTTTCCCAAAAAAAAAATCTCTCTTGAATTAGTCTTTTTCTCTCCATTGAGGGACCACTTGGTAGAGTGGAGAAGGCACTGATAAAGAATAAGAACTTTAAATTCAAATTCTAGCATCACTACTTCCCATTTGTGTGAACTTGAACAAGTAATTTCCTGTCTTGGGTTTTCACTTTCTTCATCTGTAAAATAAATAGGAATAGATCATGCCATGACAATAGAGCTCAAAAGGTTATTAGCCCCACTCCTCTCATTTTATGGGTAAGGAAACCAAAAACAATGAGGTTAAATGACTAAGTATAAGTAGATTAAATGACTCACTAGTAATTGTCTGAATCAGGATTCAAATCCAGGTGTGAAGATCCTTTCATTCTAGATCCTATGTTCCCGTTGCCTTCAAATTAGACTAGCCTTTATCACACCTCACCTGAATTAGTGCAATATCCTTTTAATTAATAAATGTTAATCCAATATCATCGCACGCACGCACACACACACACACACACACACACACACACACACACACTATTTACTCTCCTCATAAAACCAGACTAGTCTTCCTAAAGTATTACCTGTATCATGTCACTCTCTTACTTAAGTACCTAAAATTTCCCTTTGACCCAACATTTCTGTACTGGTCATATACTCCAAGGAGTTTAAAGATAGAAAGGCCCCAAATATACAAAATATTCATCATTTTTTTAAAATTCATCATGTTTTTTTCAAACTCAGCAGTATGCAAATGGCATGAAATGTTGTTCAGCAGTGAAAAAAATTAGAAATTTGAAGGAACAGAAGATTTGTATAAACTGATACAGAATAAAATTATCAGAACCAGAAAAACAATATGTATGTCAACAATAATGAAAAGCTAACCAAAAAGTCAAATTTTGAATAGCCAAAAATAACAAAAACAAAAACCATGATAATGAGCCAAGAAAGCAGAATGGGGACTGGTGATTAGGACAAAATGTTATATATATTATCAGGCATGCAACTCTATTGAATGTTGATTTTTTTTTTTTGAAAGAGAGAGAAAAGAGAGATAGACACTCAGAAAGATGGATGAATAGATAATTATATAGATGGAGATGATACTTACAGATGATAAATTACAAAGATATCAATGTAGATATATACAGATATAGATATTCAATGCAAATACCTACATACACATGCATGTACATACATATATTTATATGTGTATATATATGTGCATGTGTGTGTATATATATGGGGGGTGTACATACACATACACATACACACATATATATACATATAAGCCAATGTGTATTGTTGCTGTTAAGTCATTTCAGTCATGTCTGACCCCTCATTATTCCATCTGGGTTTTCTTAACAAAGATGCTGGGAGAGTTTGCTATTTCCTTCTTCGGTTCATTTAAATGAACATTTTCAGTTCATCTAAACCTGAGACAATCAGGATTAAATGATTTATCACGAGGTCTGAAGCCCAATTTGAGCAGGAAGAAGAGTCTTTCTGACTCCAAACTTAGTACTCTATCTACTACCCAACCTGGCTGCCCCTATGTATATACCTATATGTATATAGAAATAAGTACTGCATATATGGTGTATACATGTATATAAACAAATATGCGCTCATAGGCATTTGTACATGTATGTATACTATAATAACACAAGTGGGCGGCAGTGAGAACCTATACTAAGATGATGGCATTCTTTATAAGTGGAATACATGCAAATGATGGAGAGGAAATTAATAGAATTTATTGAGTCATTGGATATGAGAGTAAAAAGGAAAAAAACACAAAGATAAAACCAGATTCTAAATTTGAAACTGATTGGTGTGAAAGATAGATTTTTTAAGAGAAAGTTCTAGGAAGAATGAAAATAATGGGTTACTGTTGAATAGGACATCATATCAGATATGTGCCACACAGGTAGTTGAGCTTGCTTGTCTTAGAATTCAGGTAAGAAGTCAGACCTGGAATTATAGATGCTGGAGTCATATATGCATCTATGTATTTGTAGGAGTCATTTATTTGTGTTTACAAATGATAATTGAAATGTTCTCTACTGTTACTCTATTGGTTTCCTTTTATAGGTTACTTCCTCAAGGACAGGGACTTTTTCTTTCTGTAATACTCTACAATTAGCATAGTTCCTGGCATATAGTAAGTGTCTAACAAATAGCTGTAAATGACTGAGTGACAGTTAGTCAGAGAGACATGGGACTAGAAGTGATTTCCAAAGAATCATCTCTCTGCTCCCGGGCAGATTTTACCTCCAGTGTTGTTACTGATGAAAAGGTATCTGTCCCATATTTGAAAGTTTCCATGGCAGAACTAATCCCTTATTAAAATGTTTTCCAAGAAAACTAATCTGATGTGAAAACTATCTTGTGGTCTACATAATATCAAGGTTTTCCCAGAGGCTTTTAATGTTAATTGACAATGCTGATAGCTCATACAAACCTTGTGTATTAAACTTAATTAAAAGTGACAATTTGCTATCCTGATCAACAATTTGAATTTAAAAAGTCTGGTAGGGTTCAATCCTTCCCCTTACTTCTCCCTTTATTTAACAGAATTTCCATTTTTCTATTCTCTAGGAAGTTTGCAGATGAAAGTTTTCAAAGTCCCAAGGATGGAAGATTTTTGTGACAGAATGTGAATCCTATCTGACAAATATCAGATACTTGTTCAGGTACTTATTCAAGGTTATCGTCTCTAAAATCCCTAATTACTTTTTGAAGTTTTGTTCTTTTTAACCTTCTTTCTCCTCCCACCCAACTAAGTGACCCACTAACACATATATGTATTGTACTCTTGGCCAGCACATTCTTTCCTGTCTGGAAAGCTGAGCCAAATCTATATTTGTTTACTTCTTCCTATTTTGTGTCCGGTTACACTCCAACTAAGACTACGTGCTGGAGTCTGACCACGTAGGTTATAACTCTTTTTGGAATATATAAGGTCATCAAAGAGGCAGGCAGAAAACAATGAAATGGAAAAGCTGTAATTAAGGCATTTACAAATTCCCCATGAAAACCAATAGTTCAATGAGAAAACCTCCTAAAAATATATTAAAATGAATTCCAATAATGTCAGGTCAACAGACAGACTTCCCAAAAGCTACAGCTCACTTTATTCACTCTCTACTTTCAAAATATTTTAGAGTTCAGGTGATTCTGTAGACCAGATCACTGAGCAAATGTATTCTTGGTTTCTAGGGCAAGATTATCCTTCAACAAAAAATAAATTCCTCTATGGCAGGCCCCCCAGAATCTCAAACTTCTTCCTTTAATATTGGTCTGATGTCAAGGAAAGTCCCTGGTCCCTCTATGTCCAAATTTCCTCTTCTGTAAAATGGAAATAATAATGCTTGTGCTCCCTACCTAGAAGTCAGTGCTGCTGAATGGATGGAGAGCCAGTCATGGAGCCAGGAAGATCTGATGACCCAGAGAGGACACATGAAACAACTTGGTATTGTGTAGTATAGTGAGGATTTGAATCCATATCCTCTATCAACTGTATCCTCTTGATTACATTTTTTAAATTAAATCCAACAATTCAATCCCATCCTCAATCTAGTGACACTGGCCCCCTGGATATTCTGAAGCCTAGATACTTTAAATTCCTGTCCTGGAATTTTTTTCTTGCTATATCTCATGCTTAGAATTTTCTTCCTCCTAATTTCTTTGGATTCCCTGACTTCTTTCAAGTCACTGCTAAAATTCTACCTTTTATAGGAAGCCTTTTCTATCTCCCCTTAATACTAGGGTTGATCATTTTGATCATCTCAGATTTATTATATATGTATATATATAAACACATATAGTTTGTACATAGATCTCAGATTTTATATATACATACATAGATATAGAGAGAGAAACAGAGACAGAAAGAGAGATAAAGATAGGGACAGAGACAGAGAAGGAGAGAGAGAAAGAGAGATTGCTTGCATGTTGTCCATGTTAGACTTTGAGGTCTTTTTTTGTTTTCCTTTTTGCTTTTTTTGTACTCCTTAATGTGAAGCAGAGTGCCTAGCATATAATGGATGTTTATTAAATGTTTATTAACTAACTGGCCATATTAGCATATATTGTCTGTTGGACTCTGGGCAAATCACTTAATGTCTCCAGTGATCTAGTCAAATTTCTCAGACTATGAATTGCAAAAGAGTGAAGGTTTACATTAGAAGAGGAAGTTTCCTCATTCCCTGTTCCAGAGAAATCACACGTCCATCCCTATCCTCTATTCTACCTTTAAAAAAAATGAAAAAAGCAAGATCTTGAAATTTCCATTAAATTTCAAGAATGGGAATTTTTGGAGACTAAAAACAAATTGCACCAGGTGGGCCTTTCATGTATCTTAAGAGCTTAGCCAGGTCAGCTTAGTTTATAATTAAAATAAATAAAGCTAAAGTTTATAAATAAAGTTATAATTAAAATAAATAAATAAAATAAATTATAATTATAATTAAAGTATATAATTATAAATAAAATATAAAAATAAATTTGAAAAATGGGGGAACTTTTCTCCAAGATGTGAGTTCAATGTTCAGTGAGTCAATGTTCAGGAAGACCATATTCTCTTGGGTTCCTGGTTTAAAGCTGTTCTTATGTGTGGCAATTGTAGCAATTATCTAGTGCTATTGCATGGGTCCATTATCCTTTGCTTGGTTCAGGGAATGCTGCTGCAAAGCTTGGGCAAATAGAGTTCTTCCATGCCCCAGAAATCAAATATGTTTGTACTGCTGAGTCTTCCTTTGAACATACTGCTGTTATTCTGAAGCTGTACTTTGATTCATTTAGGGAACTTTTGAAGCCGGAGGGAACTGTTTCCTTTACTATAAGTTGTGGTCTCTTTAAGAAACTGTTATTTCCTTTTGATCTGTGATCCTTTTCAGAGTCTCAGCCCCTCTTGGGGAAAGCATATCCTCCCAGATAAGTTATCTTTCCAGGATGCCATAGCCTTTGGCTCAATTAGAAATTCTGGTCAAAAAAGCGCCCCTTTGAAGTATTTGTTAATTCCAATTAAGAGATCCCGGCTAAAAACCGATAAGAATCTAAGCCCGGAAACCTCGACTCCTGAAGCTCCCCGACCTGGTCTGATCTGCTCAGGCTGTCCCAGCTCCCACTAAGATACCCAATATAACAGCCTCCCTCAATTAAGGTCTTTGCAGATGGCCTGTGCACTTTGCCAGGACCATTCTGCCCACTGAGAAAGCATTCTCAGTGCCAAAACTCCATTTCCCACTAGAAACTGATTTCTATCCAACAATAAACTTTCATTTTGCAACTAATAATTCAGGAATGAGTGAATTCTTTCACTCCTAAACCTGCAGCCGATTTAAAGAAAATTTTTAATAACTCTCTTATTGCCACTAACCTCTTGACCACCAGGAATTGAGACCATTCAAACCACATCACTTCCAGATGAGGACACTCCCAATCCCATGCAAGACCCCACCTTTCTGCCACTTTTAGTCCTAGAAGCAGTGTCTTAGAGCAGCAGTGTCAAGTTTAAATAGCAACAAGGGCCATGAAATCATACACATAGGTCCCTTAGGGTCACATATTGACTTAGAAAGCCACACTGTTTATATAGTTCTTTCTTTATGAATACATCAAAACATCAAAATCAGATAAGATCTACATTTTAATCTGTTTTTATGTACACAGGAGTGTTATGAGGTGCATGCTATCCATGTGTTGGGTCTTCATACCACTGGACCAGAGCAATGAAAAGCTGAGTGATTTGCCCATAGTCATATAGACAAGGGATTTCAGAATTGGAATTTTGAATTTAAATCATTCTGATTTTCAGGATGGTTCTCTGTGTGTCTGTCTGTCTGTCTGTGTCTTTGTCCTTGTCTCTGTCTCTCTCTCTCTCTCTCTCTCTCTCTCTCACAGACACACACACACACACACACACCACACACTTTTCTGTCTCTCTGTCTCTATTTGTCTCTGTTTCTATTTCTCACACTGTCTCTGTCTCTCTTGTACTCTCTGTCTATTTTTTGCCTGTCTTTCTCTTGCTCTCTTTCTCACCTTCTTTCTATAATTATTGCTTATTTAAAATTACATTTTCATAGAGCTATTTAGTACCTGACACAGAAAAACAATCACAAGTAATTTGTTTTTGAGAATCATTAACATGAAATTATGCAAATAAAATTTATATAAACGGAAATCCATATTTGCCATAACATAAATGGCAAAGGACCAAAGCAAAAAAAAGAAAACTAAATCAGCCGCTATATACAATTGGACAGTTTTATCATGTACACTAAAAGTCTTTTACAAAATAGTAATCTCTGGTCAATAGAAAACCACTCTCCAGTCAATGACATCATCCTGCAAGATAGGCTGCTGTAAGCATCTGCATCTGTTTTCTCTATGTTCTCCTTTAATATGTTGTATCTCTCTATTTCTCTTTGTACATCTCTCATATGTGTCTGTCTCTGTCCTTGTCTCTGTCTTTCTCATTTTTACTTGATATAAAAATGGATAGATAGATTCAATCCCCTCCCTACGGGACAAGAATTCAAAAAATTTCTCATTTTCCATCAAATGTTAAGGTAAACCTTAGTTTTAGAATCTATATTAAGTTTAAATGTATGATTTATTATAAACATGGGTTCCTTCCATCCCAGCTAGGTGGTGTGGTGAATAGAGTACTGCTCTAGGAGCAAATAAAATCCCAGTTTGAATCTTGCCCCTGACACTTACTACCTTTGTGACCCTAGGGTTGCAAAACTGTGACTTGGTAAGGAAAGAATGCCGGGTTATGCAGTCAGAAAGACATGGGTTAAAATCCCAATTCTGAAATTTACAGGTTGGCCAAAATCGATATATCTGTCACAGCAACCAGACAATATTGCTCTGAGACTTAAAAAACAAACGATGAATGCAAAACACCTAGCAAACTTTAAATCTCTGAATACAGTCAGCTATTCTTTCTCTCTATCCTCCAACCACAAATGAATGTCTATCCATTATCCAGAAACAATCAACAATTCTCACTAATGTTCCCAAAGAACGCGTTTGGTAAGATTGCCCTAACAGTACAAATCAGTCTGGTGACGTCGTCACTTGTCAGCTGGAACATTAGCACGCACATGGAGGCAAGGGAATTCTTTTTCAACATGGTGCCAAAGGACAGTTCCCCTATGACTCAGACGATGTGGCTATGCAGCAGAAACAGTGTCAGAGCTGTAGTCAAAGCACTTGGGTCTGCTCTATTCTACCTCTGAAGATCCTAGAGTTAGAGCTGGAACAGATTTGAAGTGGCTCTCCAGAACACCAGCCTCCTTTGAAAAAGTGAGAAAACTGAAGTACAAGATAAATTACTTATTCAAGGTCACATGGGTAATTTCAATGGTAGGATTTTAACCTAGATCTTCTGATTCCAGGCAGTGCTGATTCCATTGTATCTTGCTGTTTGTACCACCTAGTACAAGTCTTTTTTTTTTTTGACAAGTTTTTTATTATAAACATGTGTTCCCCTACAGGCCTCATAACAAGGTAAAACAAGGTTATTAGACTAGTTAGCTTCTAAGGACTCTTTTTGGCTTTCTACGATTGAGGATCCTAGGATGCCATTTTCAGTGTAAGAGTTCCAAGGCCTTGTTCAGGGACTGACTTGACTATAGATAACGGTCAAGGATGACTACTAGATAGACCTAAATGCTAGGTAAATATGATTTTTGGAAGCATCAGAATAATTAACTGAATTTTGCTTCTATATGTATGACACTATAGACTCCTTAAATTTCCCTTTAGGTCTTCTTCTGACTAAAATATTCCAGTTCCCAGGAGATCATTATACACTTCAACAACGATACTGTATGAGGATGTATTCTAATGGAAGTGGATTTCTTCAACAAAGACAAGATCTAATTCAGTTCCAATTGATCAATGATGGACAGCTACACCCAAAGAAAGAACACTGGGAAATGAATGTGGACTACTTGCATTTTTATTTTTCTTCTCAGGTCATTTTTACCTTCTGAATCCGATTTTTCTTGTGCAACAAGAGAACTGTACGATTCTGCACACATATATTGTATCTAGGATGTACTATAACATATTTAACTTGTATAGGACTGCCTGCCATCTAGGGGAGGGGGTGGAGGGAGGGAAGGGAAAAGTCGGAACAGTAGTGAGTGCAAGGGATAATGTAAAAAAATTATTCAGGCATAAGTACTGTCAATAAAAAGTTATAATAATTTTTAAAAATTCCAGTTTCTTTCATCTTTCCTTGTGGTAAGGTAGTGAGGGTGGGAGGTGGGTTGTTGTGTTTTAAATTTCCTTTTATAAAATAACCCCAAGAAATTAAAATAGAAGTGCAACCTTCCACAATAACCATTACTTGAGATATTGGCTCTTAGGCTATAGAGAGATAGAGAGAGAGATAGATAGATAGATAGATAGATAGATAGATAGATAGATAGATATAGAAACACCTGTGAGACAATTAGAATTTGAAGGTCTGAAGATTCCCAGATAGATATTTTCAAATGTAGGTGTTATCTCCAATAGAAATTAAGTTCTATGAGGTCAGAGGCCTTTTTGTCAATGGATCCCTAATACTTAACATAGTTTAAAATAATACTTAATAAATGTTTGTTGATTGATTGATTATTTCAACTTAAATTCTTTTTGCAAAAAAACACAGTGAAAGAAAAATGTGATTCTTCCATATAACTATTGCTTCTAGAGGTCCCTGGAGAGTATGGTTTCTTATAAATAGCCATTTCACTTTGGAACTAGGATCAAACATCATGAAGTGAATTTCTGCCAAATAAAAACTATAAATAAGTTAATTTCTACAGTGTGTTTTAATTATTTTAGTTACTTGAGAAAACTCCTTTTATTCAACTTTTTAAGCTCCTATAATCAGAGAGATGACTTCAGGCAAGGATGCAAAAGTCTAATGACTATTAAATGGTGTCAGAGGAAGATGAGTTGCCTGAATTAAAGCATAACAAGCCTGATTAATCTTATCTTAAAGCTTAAGATGGAGAAGGATAGGAGTCAGACTCTAGTAGGATGCCAGGAATTGAGTAATGGAAAGAATTCTTAAATCTTAAATCATGAATATTCTTTCTTGAATTCTAAGGTCTATGGGAGAGGAAGGAAGGAGTAAGAGAGATAGAGAAGAAGAAAAAAAGTGGGGGAGAGAAGGGGAGAGGGAGAGAGGGAGAGGAAAGAGAAAGGGGGAGGAAGAGAGGAAGGAAGGAAGGAAGGTAAGAAAGAAGGAAGAAAGGTAAGAAGGAAGGAAGAAAGGTAAGAAGGAAGGAAGAAAGATAAAAAGGAAGGAAGGAAGGAAGGAAGGAAGGAAGGAAGGAAGGAAGGAAGGAAGGAAGGAAGGAAGAAGGAAAGAAGGGAGGAAGGGGGGAAGGAGGAAGAAAGGAAGGGAGGAAGGGAGCGAGGAAGGGAGGAAGAAAGGAAGGAAGGAAGGAAGGAAGGAAGAAAGAAGGAAGGAAGGAAGGGAGGAAGGGAGAAGGGAGGAAGGAAGGGAGGGAGGAAGAAAGGAAGGAAGGAAAAAAGAAAGGAAGGAAGGAAGGAAGGAAAGAAGGGAGGAAGGAAGGAAGGAAGGAAGGAGGAAGGAAGGGAGGAAGGGAGAAAAGGAGGAAGGAAGGAAGGAAGGAAGGAAGGAAGGAAGGAAGGAAGGAAGGAAGGGAGAAAGGAAGGGAGAAAGGGAGGAAGGAAGGAAGGGAGAAAGGAAGGAAGGGAGGGAGAAAGGAAGGGAGGGAGGGAGGAAGGAAAGAAGGGAGAGAGGGAAGGAGGAAGGAAGGAAGGAAGGAAGAAGGAAGGAAGGAAGGAAGAAAGAAGGAAGGAAGGAAGAAAGGAAGGGAGAAAAGGAGGAAGGAAGGGAGAAAAGGAGGAAGGAAGAAGAAGGAAGGAAGGAAGAAAGGAAGAAAGGAAGAAAGGAAGGAAGGAAGGAAGGAAGAAAGGAAGGAAGGAAGGAAGGAAGGAAGGAAGGAAGGAAGGGAGGGAGAAAGGGAGGAAGGAAGGGAAGGGAGAAAGGGAGGAAGGAAGGAAGGAAGGAAGGAAGGAAGGAAGGAAGGAAGGAAGGAAGGAAGGAAGGAAGGAAGGAAGGAAGGAAGGAAGGAAGGAAGGAAGGAAGGAAGTCATGAGCATATACATAAATAAAATCTTCCTCTGTTCCTTCCCCATCTCTCTCTTCTATAACCACAAGGGGACTCATGGATGCATGTAAGACTTGATTTAACTCTATTAGATTATAAGCTTCTTGAGGGCAAGAGTTATGTTTCTCCATGATCCACAGAGCCTAGAATAGTTTTCTTCATAAAATAGACACTCAACAAATATTTGCTGAATTGCTTTAAACTGAATATTGTAATTGAACAGAATTATAAGCTAAAACCTGGCTTAAGAAGACAAAGGAATTCAGAATAAATATGTAGAGGTAACATTCTTGTCCCAACTCCCACTCTTTTCTTTTCATTCCACCCCCACCAAATCTTGTGTTTTCATTACAACTCAAATGAAACAATCCATTGGCAAAATACAAAGACAACTACCACCAATAGAAGAAACAGGCACAAAGAGATCAACAGAATGACTAAGCAATGCAACTAGTAGCACCTAAACCTTCAGCACATTTTCTCTTGTTTTCTTGATCTTGAACTTAGTGGTAGAAATTTGAGGAAGTATTCATTGCATATGTTCGTGCATCACCCCATTGCTTATTTGGCAGATAAAAGGCATCCCCAAAGGTTTATTGTTTTGTTGTTTGTTTTGTTTTTCTAAATGTAGGAATAATACAATCAGTTAGGAACAGCATTTGGAGAGTTATGAAGGATGACTAGAAAAGGAGACAGCAGAGCTTGGAAGATAAGTTAGGAGGCTATTCATTTGCAATAGAACAGGGTAAAAGGTTATGAGTGCCTATCCTAGGGAGGTGGCCATGGGAGTGGAGAGGTAAGGAAAGATGCAAAAGAGATTATACAGACAGAATCAACAGGGACTTGGCAACTTGTTAGATAGGGATGTGGGGGTGTTATAAAAGTGTGGGAAGAATCAAAGATGACTCCAATATTAAGCAATTTGCCTACTTATTCTTTGACTTGACTAATATTAAAAATTTGTTTGTATTCCTTAAGGACATATCAACAGAAAGGGAGGTATCCCAGAAGCATAAGAACATTGATTTGCAATTAAATTGGCTAAGTCACAAAGCAAATAAGCCAAACCTAGATGCTAGCTGATAGCATACACCATTCTAACAACATTAATATTTGGCCAAGAAAACTAGTCTTGACATAATATTAAGAAAGAAGGGAAAAGGGTTGGATTTGTGGTTTCATTGGGGAAAGGAATTTTTAAGTGAAGAAATTCTCTTTATGATGTAAATCAGTCCCTGCTCTGCCTCTTAGAACTTCAGAGAGTTTCCTAGAACAATAATATCAAGCTCAGATAGAAACAGCTGCCACTGATCCATACATAATAATCTCTGCATATTAACTTAGTTTTCACATGTAATGCTAACTATATATTATTATATTTTTATTTATTTTGCTAAGTTATTCCTAATTTTTTCATAGTAATGTGGTTTGGGCCTTCCTGGGAAGCATTATGGGTCAAATGCAACCCATGGACTGAGCAGTTGACACCTCTGTCTTGGAACACGAAGGGGTTAAATGACTTGCCAAGCTCAATCTAGTCAACACAGCAATCAGAGGATTGGATGGAACAGCCCAATACCAGAGACAGGAAGACCTGAGTTCAAAATTGGTCTCAGATACTTACTAGTTATGTGTATATGACACTAGACAAGTCACTTAATCATGTTTGCCTTAGTTTCCTCATCTGTAAAATTAGCCAGAAAAAGAATGGCAAACCATTCCAGGATCTTTGTCAAAAAAAAAAACCCAAATGGGGTCACCAAGAATTGAATACATTTGGAAAACTACCAAACAACAACTGAACTTCCTGACTAGTTTTCTATCACCTATGCCATACTACCTATCAGTGAGAGAGGAATGGTAACTAAAAGATCATTTTTACGTCCTAACAAAATACTTGATTTACTGTGTTATCTAGCCAACCCTCCTTACCCATCTTCCCCCAATTAGACTATAAGCTCCTTGAGAGCAGAGATCAAATGAGATCTTGTATGTGAGTTCTTTGTAAAACATAACAAAATGTAAATGTTAGCTATTATCATCATTAAGTGTACTAAATTATTATAATTACTTCTCTCCTATTATTATTATTATTATTATCAAACAGGATTTTTCATCTTGTATTATTTATAATTGATACCAGTCTGGAAAAGAGAATGCATGTGCATTAGAAAGTATTTTAAGGATGCATTAACATACTACCAGGCTTGGAAAAAATTGATTTTTTTGGTGTCATTTTCCACATTGATTATACTGTCTCCACTCTTACCACAGTCCCTGCCCTAGACAGATCCAATTAATGGGACTTCTAAGCTTTGCTTCTTTCCCAAAGGAACAAAAAAGGGAGCTGTGCCCTTTGAGCATATGAGTTTGCTGAAACCACTTAGCAACATTCATATCCAGGAAGAGGGCTTTTTTATTCCTTGTTACCCATTGAGTATACCAAGTTGAAGACCCAATTTTCTCCAGTGACCAGATGGCTGTGATCCATTCTCAGCCTCTGCAAAATGACTGTGGATTGGTTTCAAATCCACAGCAACTTCTCTGCTGCAGGGACCTTTATTAAATGTTCTATAAGTAATTATCATGATCCTGGGAGGAGTGCTCAGCAAGTTTTCACCAGCTGACTGCACTGGTACACGGCTCCTTCCTCTCCTAGCTGTTGCAGGCGTGCAAATGAATTCAACAAATATTTATTCATTTCCTTCTACACACAGAGCACCCTGCCTGGTGTTAGATAAGATTTACTCTAGACTTTATGGACTGGAGTATATGAAGTGTTCGGGGAGGACTAGTACCTTTAATGTGGGGACTTGCCAAGTCCTTTTTAGGCTGCTCAATTCCCCTTTGGTTTCCACTTGACACTCAACTCACCTGCAGCTCCAAGAAACTGTCAATCTGGGTAAACCATATTGGCAAATGGGTTAGATCAGGTTGAGCATAACCAACAGGCCTCAAACTTGTCAGTCAATTAGGGGGATATTTACCTTAAACATGTGAAGACTTCCCTGGGCACAGGAATGGGCAGATGAAAACAATTTGTTTCAAAGCCTCTGAAGGTGGCTGAAATGGGCAAGGGAAGAGGGAGGAGGAAGAGGAGGAATACTTAACCCTGAAGGAATTCGGGAAAGACAAGAATACTCATACATTATAGGAGAGCTATGAATTTGTCCAACCTTTATGGAAAGAAATGTAGAATTATTCTAAGAAAGTAACTAAAGTGCAGGTATCCTTTGGCTTCATAAATGCCACTATTAGGCACATAACCAAGACCAATAATTAAAGAAAGATTCTACGTACACCAAAATATTATGGCATTACTTTTTGTAGTAGAAAAGAATATTTTTAAAAGTCCATTAAATAGGAAATAACCAAACAACTTCTGGAACATGAATATGATGATATTTTATTGGACTGTAAGAAATGATGAATTTGTAGAATAAAGAAAAACATGACGAGATCTATAGGATCTGCTACAATATACATAATGATAATAATAGAAACTGAAATAACAAAATAGATTAAAAAGAATTCTCTGAAATGATAGTGAGCAAATTTGGCCTTAAAGAAGATATGTAAGTATGTATTTACTCCTTTCTTTGATGGGAACAGGGGTATTATGAATGTAAAACTATGTATATTATACTAAATTTGGTTAAAGTGTTGATTAGTTTTGTAGACCTATTTTATTTCTTCTTTTTATTTTGTTATAAAGATAGCTCTGTAGGAGACAAATAGAGAAGGAATATATTAGTAAAGGTTATTGTTGTTAGTCATTTTCAGTTGTGTCCAAATCTTTGTAATCCCATTTGAGGTTTTCTTGGCAAAGACAATTTTGTGACTGTGATTTGGAGGGATTTGCCATTTCCTTATACTGCTCATTTTACAGATAAGGAAATGAGGCAGACAGAGTTAAGTGACTTGCCTAGGGTCACACAGCTAGTAAATGTCTGAGGCCGGATTTGAACACATCTTGATTCCAGGTCCAGCACTGTATCCACTGCTCCATGTAGCTACCCCATGGGTAAAGGTAGGTAATTTTAAAACAAAATATGACCATTATTATTTTAAAATAAATGTCCTATTAGCAGCTATGTGGAGAATGGATTGCAAAGAGAAATTATTTGAGTCAAGGACACCATCTGGGAAGCTCTTGAAATGATCTAGGCAAGAGGGGATAAGAGTCTTACCTAGGATGGTGGCTCCGTGAGTCAAGAAAAAGAAAGATAAATATGAGAAAGTTTGTGGAAGTAGAATAAATAAGACAATGAACATGATGTGATCAGATTATCTTGAAAACATTTCTCTTAATAGGAACTTTCTGTTTTTGGAAAGTTCTGAATCTAATGTTATCACAATGAGTTAAAAAGTTATTTTGGCTGCTTTAGATTTGTATTTTAAAATTTCTTTTATAGATTGAAATTCCTGAGTGTGAGGGCAGGGATTAGTTTGAAAGGGAAGAGGCCAAACTTTTTCAGAGGGAGAATGTAATCTGGGGGGCCAGTAGGTAACAAATATCAGGTTCTGGTTTGGGTGATAGTTTTGGAAAGAGTTAATTTTAGAGGAGGACAGATTGCTAAGTAATAGAAAATAGAATTGGCAGACCCCTTGCTCCACAATGCCCTTACAGATAGGAGTGTTTATAAGGGTATTGTGGAGCAAGGGGTCTGCCAATTCTCCCTACGAACAAGTTGACCAAGAAGCACGAGAAGTGCAACTAGTCATTGAAAGTACACACAAGGATGTTTTGTTTTGGGGAAAAGGGGTGAGGAAAGGAGCCAGGTTGCTGTTACTTCCAGATAATGGAAAGGAGCATGAGAGGAAGAGGTCTCCAAAATAAAAGGGAATTTGAAGGCAAAAGTGCAAGAATTCCAAAAGACAAATTGCAAGAGGCAAGTAAAACTAGATTGAAACATGGGAAGAGTGTGAATGAAATGAATAAATGAAAAGGTATTAATTTAGTGCTTAGTACCAAGCACTGTGCTAAGAACCAAGATCCAGATACAAATTCTAAGACAATCTTTTCCCTAAAATAGGAAAGGATACACATATTGGGGAAGGGGGGAATCTTTACCAAGGAAGATCTTAATTTGGAAAATAACAGGGATGATGACAGGTGCTAAGGGGAATGGATTGACCTACTCTTTCTAGTGATAATGAAAGTATGGATTTGATTATAATTTCAGAATTGGTCAGCAGGAGAAGATAAAAAGGATGTCTAATAGAAAAATGGGGAGTGTTTGAAGAGATTAAACAGTTAGTTGGAAATGCAAGACTGTCAGGAGAGAAGTTAGGCCTAGAATCATGTGCAAAAAGATGATGACCAAATTCAGAAAAGCTGATTAGATCACCAAGTAAAATAGTAGAGAAGGAAAAGAGAGGAGGCTAATAATATCAATGTATCAGGAAGTTGAAAAGGGTACTTAAAAAGACTCTTAGAATTAGAAATTAAAAGGTTACTGCTGACCTAGAGTAGTTTCAGTAGAGTGGTAAGAATTCTTTTTCAACCTTTAAATAGCAATGAGTAGGGAATAAATAGTGAGCAAGTGATAAATGTAAAGTATGATAAAGTAAAGTATGAACTAATGTCTCTAGAAGCTGAGTTTCTGAAAGGTTTCTAGAAGAGGAGAAAAATAGGCTAAGACTTGAGGAATATCAAGGGAAAATGGGTATGAATTTTGTGTAAAGAATAGGAAGGAAAAAAATCACATTTTTAATCAAAAGAGAAGGCACCATAGAAAGTATGAGCCTAAAGATAGAGAAATGCCTCCAATAAGAGTCCCTCAAGAGTTCAGCTCAAAGGCACAAGTGAAAGAGTTGACTTTAAGAAGGAAAAAAATTACCTTAAACATTAGAGCAAAAGTGAAAATGAAGATTTTAGAAATATCTTGAGATATGGAGAAAGGAAAATGAGAGGACAAACAATCAAACTTCTAAGGAAAGTAAACGGTTAGGTAACAGGCTGTGAAAATGGGGACAAGAAAGGAGAACACGAAAAAAAAAAGAGGACAAGACTTGGAACAGCCAAATAAATCAATATGCATTTATTATACACCTATTATATGCCAAGTGTTATGTGCTAGAGGTACAGAAAAAATATATTAATGGCCCCTGCTTTCAAGAAATATATATTCTATGAGAAAGGATATGCATAAATAAGTGTACAGAAAAATATATAAAATAATTACAAAGAAGAATGGAGAGAAATTCCTGGCAAGGGGAAAGATCAAGAAAGACACTGTGCAAAAGGTATCACTATTATAATATTTTGAAGGAAGCAAGGAATTCTAAGAGGCAAAGGTGAAATGAGAGTGCATTCCTGATAAGAGGGTTAATCATAGTAAAAGCATAGAGAGAGGAGATAGTGTAATGTGTGACAGTAATAATGATAATAATAGTATATCTATAGCACCTTAAGGTTTGCAACTCTCTTTACAAATATTAACTCTTTTAATCTTCAAAACAATCTTAAGAAGGAGGTATATAATTATCCCTGTTTTACAGATGGGAAAGTTGAGGCAAACAAAATTTAACTTGCCAAGAGTCACACAACTATTAAGTATTTGATTCTAAATTTGAACTCAGGTTTTTATGACTCCAGGCCCAGTACTTTATCCACTAAACCACCTAACTTCCTATATGTGAGGAACAAGGTGTATGCTGATTCATATTTCTGACACCATATAAAGACAAACTGACAAGATTGGTAAGATATGTGGTATCTCCATGGGAAAACCCAAGCGTAGAATGCCATAGAAAGTAAATCATATATACTGCAATATATTTAACATATATAGGACTACTTGCCATCTAGGGGAGGAGGTGGAGGGAGGGAGGGGAAAAATCGGAACAGAAGCAAGTGCAAGGGATAATGTTGTAAAAAAAATTACCCTGGCATGGGTTCTATCAATAAAAAGTTATTATAAAATTAAATAAATAAATAAAGTAAATTATAAATAAAAGGAATATTATATAGGAAGTAGGAAGGGTTTAGTTTTGGATAGTTGGAATATTTGATATTAACTCACAGCATGTTTTAAAAAGCCTCTTCCCTCTACCTGCCAAGGCAAAATCAAGAATTATATGAACACAATTACAAAACACTTCCACACAAATGCAATCAGTTCTAATCTCCTGGAAAAATATTAAATACTCATGGGTAGGCCGAGCTAATATAATAAAAATGACAATACTACCTAAATTAATCTACTTACTTAATGCCATAACAATCAAACTCCCAAGAAATTACTTCACAGAGCTAGAAAAAATAAAAACAAAATTTATCTGGAAAAACAAAAGGTCAAGAATTTCAAGGGAATTAATGAAACAAAAATCAAATGAAGGTGGCCTAGCTGTACCAGACCTAAAATCATATTATAAAGCAACAGTCATCAAAAACATTTGGTACTGACTAAGAAATAGAATAGTTGATCAGTGAAATAGGTTAGGTTCACAGGACAAAATACTCAATGACTATAGTAATCTAGTGTTTGACAAATCCAAAAACCCAGCTTTTGAGATAAGAACTCACTATTTGACAAAAATTGCTGGGAAAGTTGGAAACTAATATGGCAGAAATTAGGCATTGACCCACACCTAACGCACTATACCAAGATAAGATCGAAATGGTTTCATGATTTAGACATAAAGAGTGATATTACTAGCAAATTGGAGGAACAAAAGATGTCCCTCTCAGATCTGTGGAAAAGGAAAGAATTTGTGGCCAAAAAAAAAAAAAAAAAAAAACTAGAATACATTATGGAATGCAAAATGAATAATTTTGATTATATTAAGTTAAAATTTTTTGTGCAAACAAAACCAATGCAGACAAGCTTAGAAAGAAAGCAATAGATTGGGGGGAGGAGGAAGGGAAGGGACGGGATTTACATTCAAAGATTCTGATAAAGGCCTTATTTCTAAAATATATAGAGAATTGCCTCAAATGTATAGGAATTCAAGCCATTCTCCAAATGATAAATGATCAGAGGATATGAACAGGCAATTTTCAGATGAAGAAATTAAAATCACTTCCAGTAAAATGAAAAGGCGCATTAAATCACTTTTGATCAAAGAAATGCAAATTAAGACAACTCTGAGGTACCACTGCACACCTCTCAGATTGGCTAAAATGACAGAAAAAGATAATGACAAATGTTGGTGGGGATGTGGGAAAACTGGGATACTAATAGATTGTTGGGTGGAGTTGTGAACTGATTCAACCATTCTGAAGAGCAATTTAGAATTATGCCCAAAGGGCTATTACACTGTGCATACCCTTTGGTCCAGCAGTGTTTCTACTGGGCTTATATCCTAAAGAGATCATAAAGAAGGGAAAGGGACCCATATATGCAAAAATGTTAGTGGCAGCCCTGTTTGTAGTGTCAAGAAATCGGAAACTGGGTGAATGCCCATCAGTTGGAGAATGGCTGAATAAGTTATAGTATATGAGTGTTATGGAATATTATTGTTCTATAAGAAATGATCAACAGAATGATTTCAGAGAGGCTTGGAGAGACTTATATGAACTGATGCTGAGTGAAATGAGAAGAACCAGGAGATCATTATGCACAGCAACAGCAAGATTATACGAAGATCAATTCTGATGGACATGGCTCTCATGAACAGTGAAGTGATTCAGGCCAGTGATCTTTGTGATAAAGAAAGCCATCTGTACCCCGTGAGAGAACAGTGGGAACTGAATATGGACCAGGGGCAGGGGATGGGGGAAGGGAGAGGAAAAAATTAGAACACAGGGTTTTGGAAGGATTAATGTCGAAAATTACCATGTGTATATTTTGAAAATAGAAACTTTAATTTAAAAAAAAAGCTTACTTGCTCCAGTTCTCAGTGGAAATAGTAGGGGATGGCCCAGAATTGTGTTAGCAGAGTGGAAATTGCAGAAGGACAAAGGGGAAGGTATTAAAAATTCAAAAATGAATGCCTTGTCTAAAGGTTTAAGACTCTGGTAGAAGGAAAGTAAAATCAGAGTAGGGAAAGATTTTTAAGGGGCAAAGGTCATGTAGAGATGAAGGGTCAATTGCCAGGGGTCAGGCAGTAGGAAAGAATAAACAGCATAAAATTTGTGTTCAGATGGGAATTTCAATGTAGTCATTTCAGGTGTAGCTGAGATTAGGGCAGCAAAGGTTGTAATAGTTGAGAAAGGTAATAAAGATAAAGAACAAGATGTCCAAAGGGCAATTAATGCAGATATTGAAGTCAACAAGGGAGGTGGCAAGAGTCAGGAAGAAGAGGAAGACATTAAAGCAAGATAATATAATTGGAAGGCATAAATTTCAAAAGATGAGAGGTTGCTGAGTGAGAATGCTGGAGCTAGAGCCAGAAGGAAGGGCTGGGAGTGGCAATGAGTACCAACTCATACTTCTGGTGCTATGAGAAAGCAGATTAGCAAGGGAGGTGAGAACTATGGCATTTTCAGGGGAAAGCCACGTTTTAGCTAGTGCCAAAAGGCAGGAGTATACAAAGGATATTCAAAGATGAAGGAGAATTTATTCCCCTTCATTTTCAGTAACAGAGCAGAGGGGACAAAGGAAGGCATAGAAAAGGGATGTTAGGAACTGAGCTGGAGAATTTCAGGAAATATGACAGAAAGAAAAGGGTTAGCAGAAGATACATATTTTATCTAGGAAGGTGATGGTTTTGATTGACAGAATTTAGGGGAACAAGGTCAGGGTTTATAAACCTTAAGACAGGGAATAGGAAGAAGGAAAATGTCTCTAGAATAAATAAACCCCAAGGATCTAATTACAATGTTAATATAATAGGGCCTTCACAATATCCTCTCCAAGATGAATCCTATATACTTAGTTACAGCAAGGAAAGGGTAGTGTAAAAGGAATGAAATTAAACTTTCTGGGATAAGGATTTGTAGGTACTAATGTGATAGGCTAATAAAAATTTGGTGAGTGGGCCAAGATATCAAGTTTGAATGGTAAGAATCAGAAAACTGCTGCTAGGAGTTTCTCTCCAACCAAAATGGTGGAGCAACATAGCATGACCAATAAACAAGGTAAAGTAGTATCCAAAATTAAGAAGGCAAAGTTGATATTTGCATGTTACCGAGACTCTCGGGGATGGAACCTATGACTAGAATTTGGGTCTAGAAGAGTATACTTCATTCACTGCAATGAAATGGTTAGAGAAGAATATTGTATATATTAAAAAGAAATTCAGAGTCCAAAAGAATGAGAGAAGGGAGGGCATGGTAAAGCTGAAGGGAGGGGGAGAAGTAATATTGTCAGAAAAATATGCTAGAGACCATTTAGAAAAAATCCATTCTCCATGTAACTACTGAGGTGACTGTGTCTGACTGTGTTATCTGTCCCTACAGCCTCAGCTCAATAAACTCCAATGATATTCTATTATCTCCAGGATTAAACACAAACTTTTCTGATTGATATTTAAAGTTTTTCATATATTATTTTCCTCCTATCTTTCTTTTTTTTTAATTGTAACTTTTTATTGACAGAACATATGCCTGTGTAATTTTTTACAACATTATCCCTTGCACTCATTTTTGTACTGACTTTTCCCTTCCCTCCTTCACTCCCTCCCCTAGATGGCAAGCAGTCTTATACATGTTAAATATGTCACAGTATATCCTAGATACAATATATGTGTGCAGAGCCGAACAGTTCTCTTTTTAGTATATGTGCTGCCGAAGCGAGCACCGAACAGTTCTCTTGTTGCACAGGAAGAATTGGATTCAGAAAGTAAAAATAACCTAGGGAAAAAAAACAAAAATGCAAACAGTTTACACTCATTTCCCAGTGTTCTTTCTTTGGGTGTAGCTGCTTCTATCTATCATTGAGCAACAGGAACTGAATTAGATCTTTTCTTTGTTGAAGAAATCCACTTCCATTAGAATACATCCTCATAACATATCGTTGTTGAGGTATATAATGATCTCCTAGTTCTGCTCATTTCACTTAGCATCAGTTCATGTAAGTCTCTCCAAGCCTCTCTGTATTCATCCTGCTGATCATTCCTTACAGAACAATAATATTCCATAACATTCATATACCACAATTTACCCAACCATTCTCCAATTGATGGGCATCTGTTCATTTTCCAGTTCCCTCCTATCTTTCAAACCTTATTATTTAATTACACCCCTTCCACCCATGTTATGATATTGGGTTCAATTGAGAGGTAACTGCTCCCAGAATAATTTTAATGGAGGATGGACGTGATATTGCATGTACTGAGATCTGATTATCCTTTCAATATCCTTGATATTCCTCATTATCTCAGTCATACTAAGCTATGACACCACTGATATTCTTACAAAATCATATATATTTTTAATTCATTCTTAGATTACTATTTTTATTTTTAGTTCCATTAATAATGCAGGTTATTTTTTTAAAAAGATACCTTGATTTGTGAATTTCTTATGGTTACCCATCTTTGTCTACAACTCCTTTCCTTCCTTATTGGAATTACTTGTTTGTATCTGCAGAATTTCATTCCTTAAGTGTTAGAGTTCAAATGTTGGAGTTTGTTCTTCTCAAAGGCAAAGCCGGTTTAGAGGCTTGGAGCCCTTCGGATGTCTCCAAATCCAAAGGTTCTGTCCTTCAGCCTCTGCCTCTGCTTTCTTCTGCCTCCAACCAAGACAGAGATGGAAGGTCTCTCTTATCTCCTTCTGGGGAGCCCAGCCACCAACTTGCCGCGGAGAGAGGGCTTCTGGCGTAGCTCCACTGAAATCCGTCAAAATGTTCTCTGCAGCAGAGTCGTTCCTCTCGAGTCCAGCGCGATCAGCCAGCCAAGAGGAAAAAATGTATTCTGGAATGGCTGTCTCGCCTTATATGTGAACCTTCTGAGAGAATGGGATTATGGGTTTTCTCCCATAGTGCTCTCTGGCCCAAAGAGCTTTAAGGTGTGGACTCCCTTGAAGTTAGAAAGTGTACTTTGTGAAGCTAGCATACTTGTGGACTCCAATGAGTAAAGGTGGGAACACAAGCCTTGTCTTGATTAGTTCTACTTAGTACCTTGTTTCAGGTTCTGGCCAAAACAACTTCTTGTAAGATTAGATCAACTCTAATTACTTAGCAGTTAGTAAGGATTCCAACACTTAAGTCTTCCCATTCCTGTTGGGATGACTTACCCAATAAAATTTTAGTTATGGGTCTATCCATTCTTTCTCTGAACTTTTTGAAATTTATTTTTCCAAAATCTATGGTGCATGTCAGAATATACTCAGATTTTATCTCCCTCTTAATCATGAATTCTAAGATGGCATAGTCCCTTTCCTCCAAGGATGCCATCATTTGTACTTCAGCACTCAATTTCTCTTTATAAGTCAAAGTCTGGTCCAGAATAAAAGTCCCCCTTATAATTTCCTCCACTTTTTAAAAGATGAAATTATTTTGACAGAGGGAGAAATAGAGAGGGAAGAAGGAAGGCAGAGAGGAGAGAGAGAAACAGAGAGACAGAGGAGAGGAAGGGAAAATGGGGGGGAAGGAGGAAAGGAGTGATAAAGGGAGAGAGGGAAGAAGGGACAGCAGATATTTCACAGATTGAATTATTCATTACCTCATCATTATCATTTTCTTTCATATAGCTACTGTCTCTATGACAATTTTTTGACTCACTTATTTTAGATTTCATTATCATGTTTTCATTTGACTCTAAGGAGATAACATCTTAACACCTAAACCATAAAAGGAAAAAGAACAAAAAATATATAGATTAATATGTATGAATATCAATTTTTTAGTTTTGCTTTATTTTTTATTATAGCTTTTTATTTACAAGATATATGCATGGGTAATTTTTCAGCATTGACAATTGCAAGAACTTTTGTTCCAACTTTTCCCCTCCTTTCTCCCACCCCTTCTCCCAGATGACAGGTTGATCAATACATGTTAAATATGTTGAAGTATAAATTAAATACAATATATGTATACATGTCCAAACAGTTATTTTGCTGTACAAAAAGAATCAGACTTTGAAATAGTGTACAATTAGCCTGTGAAGGAAATCAAAAGTGCAGGTGGACATAAATAGAGGGATTGGGAATTCTATGTAGTGTTTATAGTCATCTCCCAGAGTTCTTTCCCTGAGTGTAACTGGTTCAGTTCATTACTGCTCTATTGGAGCTGATTTGGTTCATCTCATTGCTGATGATGGCCATGTCCATCAGAATTGATCATCATATAGTACTGTTGTTGAAGTAAATAGTGATTTCCTGGTCCTGCTCATTTCACTCAGCATCAATTCATGTTAAGTCTCTCCAGGCCTTCCTGAAATCATCCTGCTGGTCATTTCTTACAGAACAATAATATTACATAATATTCATAGACCACAATTTATTCAGCCATTCTCCAATTGATGGGCATCCACTCACTTTCCAGTTTCTAGCCACTACAAACAGGGCTGCCACAAACATTCTTGCATATACAGGTCCCTTTCCCTTCTTTAAAATCTCTTTGGGATATAAGCCCAGTAGTAATACTGCTGGATCAAAGGGTATGCACAGTTTGATAACTTTTTGTGCATAATTCCAGATTGCTCTCCAGAGTGGCTGGATGTGTTCACAATTCCACCAATAATGTATTAGTCTCTCTGTTTTCCCATATCCCCTCCAACATTCCGCATTATCTTTCCCTGTCACTCTAGCCAATCTGACAGGTGTGTAGTGGTATCTCAGAGTTGTCTTAATTTGCATTTCTCTGATTAATAATGACTTGGAACATCTTTTCATATGGCTAGAAATAGTTTCAATTTCTTCGTCTGAAAATTGTCTGTTCATATCCTTTGACCATTTATCAATTGGAAAATGGCTTGATTTCTTATATAATTAGAGTTGATTCTCTATATATTTTGGAAATGAGGTCTTTATCAGAACCTTTGACTGTAAAAATGTTTTCCCAGTTTATTGCTCCCCTTCTTATCTAGTCTGCATTAGTTTTGTTTGTACAAAAACTTTTCAATTTAATATAATCAAAATTTTCTATTTTGTGATCAATAATGATCTCTAGTTCTTCCACAGGTCTGAGAGATAAACTATCCTATGTTCTTCTAATTTATTTATAATCTCATTCTTTATGCCTAGGTCATGAACCCATTTTGACCTTATCTTGATGTACAGTGTTAAGTGTGGGTCAATGCCTAGTTTCTGCCTTACTAATTTCCAGTTTTCCCAGCAATTTTTGTCAAACAGTGAGCATGAATATCAATTTTAAATAAAATCTAGTCACACTACAAAGAATCAATCACTCAAGAAAGAATTCATTATGACCAAGTTGGATATATGTCAGAGATTCAAGGATGGTTGAATATTGGAAAAACAAGCAACATAATACATTATAAAAAACAAAGACCTCCCAAACCACATGATTATTTCAGTAGATGCAAAACATTTATTTGAAGAATAAGGAAGCAGTTACTACCTCCAGAAGCACCCTGTTCCACATGGGATAGGAATAGCTCAATCAATATTCCCATTTTTTTCTTTTATTCAATTTAAATCTGCCTCTGCAACTTTCAACCATGACTACTGATTCCACCATCTGAGTCCCTGCAGAGCAAATAGACTCCGTCTTCCATATGATAGTCACTCAAATACTGACTACCCCTATCCTATCTCCCCAAAATCATCTTCCCATTTCTCCATCTTACATTTGTCTCAGTAAATCACTAATGTTTATTAAGGACCTCTTAAGTTCAGATGCCAAGAATATGCCCTTCAAAAACTTCCATTCTAAAATAGAAAAAAAAAAGATACATTAAAACTCCAGATTCTTATTACTTCCACTAAAATGTAATTTTATTCTATCATTCTAGTCTATCAGCTAACTATCATGTTAGTTATCATTCTCAGTTTTTTTGCTTACAGCAAATTTAATCAATCCACATGCATTAAGTGCCTATTTTGTACCAGTCACTAAGGTAGCCTCTGAGGATATAAAAACATTCTGTGAAAGAACAAATTAACAAGGACAGAACTAAGGACAAATTTCTGAGACACTCCATTGAAAATGAAATCAAGATATTAGTGACTATTCTTTGGATTTCATCATTCAACCAATTCTGAAATTGGTTGGTACTATATTCTCATCCACATGTCTCTATTTTCAATCAATTAACCAACAAGCATTTATTAAGTTTCTACAATTTGCCAGGTATTGAGAAGACAAAGGAGAAAAATGAAAACAATCCTTTCCCTCAAGAAGGTTATTCTCTGTCGAGGAAAACGTGTCTATGTATAAGTACATACAAATGTGAAATGTGTTATTGTCTCCATCAAATAGAAGACTCTTTACTCAAAATGTTCTAGATGATTTGGGCTTTGAAAGAAGATATCAATAGCAGAGGTTAGAAAGGAATAAGGAAAGGCCTATAAGGATAGAACAAGATATTTCCTAAATGTTTTGCTGAAATTCTGTTACATTGTGGCTGTTTCCCTGATTTATTCACTTTTTAAAAGAATAGACTTAATCTTTCAAAAGAGAAGTTCCTTTTTAAAAAAGAAATAAGATTAGGATATATTTTCTTTTAAAATTTTTTATTAAATATTTCCCAATTATATTTTTAAAACTTTTTAACATTCATTTTTTAAAATTTTGAATTCCAAATTCTCCATTCCTCGCCCCTCCCCCACCCCTTTGAGAAAGCAAGCAAGTTGATATTAATTATACATATGAAGTCATGCAAAATATATTTCCATATTAGCCATGTGCAAAAGAAAACACACAAAAAAAAAAAAAAAACAAGAAAAATTTAAAAGGATGCTTCAATTTGCACCTAGAATTCGTTAATTCTCTACAGGGAATAGCATTTTTCATTAAGGATCATCTTAGATCATTGTTTTAATTAAAGTAGCTAAGTCTTTCACAGTTGATCATCATTATGATATTGCTGTTATTCTGTACAATATTCTCTGATTCTAATCATTTCATTTTGCATCAATTCATGTAAGATTTCTCAGACTTTTCTGAAATCATTCCATTGGTCATTCCTATAGTACAATAGTATTCCTTTTTGTTTTTTACAACAAATATGCAAAAATTTATTCCATCATCTCTTTTTCATTAAGTGGATAGCACTCTTCATCATTAGAATTTTGGAATAATGGTTGATTATTACATTGATCAGAATTTTTAAGTTTTTCAAAATTCTCCACTGTTGCAAGATTGTTTTCATTGTATAAATTGTTCTGTTGTTTTCACTTCACTCTATCAATTCATGGTAAGCTTCCCAGTTTTCTCTGATACTATTCCCTTCATCATTTCTTTTAGATTGTAATTTTTCATTACATCCATGTATATCCATATATACTTGTACATACATAACACACATTACATCCATTACATTCCTTTACATACATACCTTTCCATTACATCTATAATCTTCTAATTGATGGATATCCTCTTAATTTCTGGTTCTTTGCAACCACAAGAAGAGTAGCTACAACTTTTTTTATAGGGCCCTTTTCTTGTTCTTTAATATCCTTGGGGTATATATTCAATATAAATACTGATGGCTAAAAAATTACACACAGTTTGCTAGATTAGGGGGCATAGTTCTATTTCACTCTATTTCTAAGCTAGTACCAGATTGTTTTCATGATAACTATTTTGCAATATGGTTTGAAGTACGGTTCTGCTAGGCTGCCTTCCTTCATAATTTTTTCCAATAAATTCCCAATATTCTTTTTTTTTTTCTTCTTCCAGCTGAATTTTTAAAATACTTTTTTTAGTTCTATAAAATAACTCTTTGATAGTGTGACTGATATGACACTGAATAAGTAAAGTAATAGGCAGAATTGTCAATTTTATATATTGGTTAAATAACATTTCTTCAATGGTTTTTTTCAGTTGTTTTGTCATTTTCAGTTGCAACTAATTCCTCATGAAACCACTTGAGGTTTTCTTGTGTTCAAAGACTGCAACCCTAAAAGAGTCATATAAATGACAATCATCATTATCACTAACAATATATAATATTAGTAGTATTGGCTCAATAAAATTGATGCATACCTTCCCCTACTAGCTCTTGGTATCCTTGCTTCATTGTCTTCCATCTAATAACAACCAGCTTACTTTTGGATTCACTCAATATTTCCTTTACAGTAGTAATGTTGGTTATCTGATGGAAACGGAAAACTGTCCTTTTACTTTCAACAGTTTTATAACCACCAAGTTTCACAAGTCTCTCATATGATACCTTATATCAAGATTGTTAAAATCCCAGATGAAGGTATATTCACATCTTTCCATTCTCTTTCTTAACATCGAGAAATGATTAAGTTGTAATTCAGTGTCCCTTTCTTCCCCTAAAACACAAATAAGAAAATTTTAGGGACCAGAATTGAAGGAGACAATTGGAGGAAGGAGGGAATTTTGGACAATTTTATGGGCTAGAACTTTGTCCTTGAAACAAGGATTCTGATTCTTACAAGGTGCTAACTCAGTGGAATTGATGAGACGATGGTTATCTAGTTTAGCAAGGTGATTAATAGTTCTCTAGTTTAGTATGATAGATTTAATCTTACAACAAATAATGGTTCCCTCGTGATATAATGATTAGTTTATACTCAGTATACTGTAAATGACCTAATTATAATAGAGCATATAAACTGGGACAAACTCAGCCAGGCTGGAACTCAGAGACACATTCATTCCATTGTCCACCTTTGTGGTGGCTGGAGGCTGGAACACAAGCCCAGGGGACTCAGAGAGAGATTCACTTAATCTCACACCACCCTGGTGGCAGGCCTCTCCTCCTTCCCTTCTCCATTGAAACCAAGACTCTGGAAGGCCACAAGAAAGCTAGCTGGGCCCTAGGAAAGGAAACTAGATTGTGAAGGAGATAATAAAGGATTTAGACTTTAACACCTGGCTATTCTCTTGGTGATTACTCTGCTGAAACAAAGGCTGGTCCCAAGATCTCCAGAAAACCAACCAGAACACTACAAAACAAGGAAATATCTGGTGCCATTTTTAAAAGTCACAAGCCATTACCTCCATCCTTTTTATGAGAAGAAGAGAGGATAGAACAACGATGGACTTAGGTCCCATTCCTTAGGGCTGACCACCACCACAGGTCATAAGAGAAATTAAGAGACAGGAACATGTATATGTTCTTTCCTTTCTTAGAATCAGAAACATTAAAAAACTCTGTCATGATTGCCATTGATAAATATAATAGAGACTTGACCCTTCATTCAATTCTGGTCCATATGTCACTTGGTTTAGTATCAACCCTCAAAACTCATCAGGTGATGATTTGGACAAACTGATGCAAACACTGCCTCCCTGCAAACCATCCTTTACAACTGAATTGGTGATATCAGCTTTATACTAGCCATAGTGTGACTAATAATTAACAGCAACTCCTGAGATACCCAACACATCTTCATAACAAACGTCAACACCCTATCACTATTAGGACTCATCATCTGGCAACTGGGAAATCAGCCCAATTCGGCTCACACCCATGACTGCCTTCAGTCTTAGAAGGCCCCACTCCTGTCTCAGCACTACTCTACTCTAGCACTATAGCTGTCGGAGGCATCTTCTTACTAATCTGATTTAACCCTATTATAGAAAACAACCAAATAACTTTACATTACAATCTGTTTAGAAAGCATCGCAACCTTATTTACCGCTATCTGAGCTATCACACAAAATGATATTTAAAAAATCGTAGCCTTCTCCACATCCAGCCAACTTGGCCTAATGATAGTAACACTAGGCCTAAATCAGCCCCACCTAGCATTCCTGAACATATGTACCCATGCCTTCTTTAAAGCAATGCTCTTCCTATGCTCCGGCTCTATTATTCACAGTCTTACTGATGAACAAGATATTCACAAAATAGGAGGCCTGCTTATATTTCTCCCCATCACCTCATCAGCAATCATCTTGCCCTCATAGGTACACCTTTCCTAGCTGGATTCTACTCAAAAGATTCAATCATTGAAGCCATAAATACATCACATGTAAACACCTGAACCATGTATAACTCTAATTGCCATAATACTCACAGCTGTTTACAGCATGTGAGTGATCCACTTTAACCCCCTAAAAGAACCTGATTCCTCCCTATATCACCACTTAACGAAAACAACCCAATCCTAATCAACCCTATTATACGATTAGCCTTTGGAAGTATCCTCGCATCAAGTGAACCTTTTCTACATTCATCAAATAACCAAATCTCAGTGTTGTATGAGACTTCCCCATACCTGAATAAGAAATCCCTTCAGTATATATCCAAATAATCATCCAGTCTTCTCTTGGGAACTCACTACATTCCCAAAGTGGATTTCCACTTTCAAGATGCCAGCCATTGCTAAAATATTTGCTGTTGGTTATAAGAAGGAATTCAAAGAAAAATGCAGATTTATCAGCACAAATCTATACAATGTTGATGGGTAAATAGCTCAAGATGTTAACTCTGAATTATGAAGGAGGGAAGATAAATGGATCAATACTGTCATAGATTCCTAGAATTTTGTTGTCAATAGGAACCTTAGATGTCATCCAGTTCAAACTCTTTATTTTACAAGTGAGGAAATAAGTATTTTAAAACATGATGAAGTGCCTTGTCCAAGATCACCTAGAAATCTTCTAAGGTATCTCTCCTCCCTAGTCCAATTATCTACCTCTCCTTGTCCAATTATTTTCCAATATGTTGCAAAGACTTTTTCTAGTGGTAACATAAGTTGCTATATTTCAAAGAATATTATTTTACCTATAATACTTCCAGGTTCCTATATAAACAAACTTTGTAATAATGTGGTTTCATTTGGTTTAATGTGGAGAATTTCTAATATTAGATACTTTGGAAAATATTTTAGATCAGATATTGAAGTACAAATATAACTAGACTTAAGATCAATTCAATTTAATTCAACAAGCATTGGTGCCCATATAGTACCTACTATAATTTAATGATAATGGAAGTATAGTATAGGAGAGAGAGCCAGGTTCAGTCAGGATGACCTGAGTTCAAGTTCTGTTTCTGACACATATTGTGTGATGCTAAGCAAGTCACACAAATGTCCCAAGTAACTCTATAAAACCCTAAATTGCAGCACATATACCAAGTTGCATTTGTAGGAGAAGTTTGCCCATTAAGAATTCCCTATACAAATGAAATCACAGGTCCAATCAAAATCCAAATGAATTTGCTTTGCTTCACTTTGCTAAACACTAGAGATAAGATGATGGAAAATGGAAGAGCTCTTGCCTTAAAATAATTTGCATTCTATTACTCCAGATAAAACATATATAAAATAAGCTTAATACAAAATAAAATGTCATTAAGGCATATGAGAAGATCAAAAGATTCAAAAAAAAATTTTAAAGAGAAATCACATTCAATGGTGGTGATAAGGGCAAGTTTCATGGTGGAAATAGCCCCTATGTTGAGTGCAGGATGAAAGCTTCTTGAAAGATTTAATACTCAAAGTTATGGTATATGAATATAGTGGAATATTATTGTTCTATAAGAAATGACCAGCAGTATCTAAGCCAGATAGATCAAAGCAGAAAGAAAATTATAGACCAATATCCCTAATGAATATCAATATTTTAATTAAATTTAATTAAATAAAATATTAGGAAAAAGATTACAGCAAATTATCATCAGGTTAATATACTATGACCAAATAGGATTTATACCAGGAATGTAGGGCTGGGTCAGTAATAGGAAAATATTAGCAAAATTTACTATATCAATAACCAAATTAACAGAAATCCTATGATTATCTCAATAGATGCAGAAAAAGCATTTGATAAAATCCAATACCCATTCCTATTAAAAACTTTAGAGAGGATAGGAATAAATGGAGCTCCCCTTAAAATAATCAGTAGCATCTATTTAAACCATCAGAAAGCATTATATATAATGGGAATAAACTAGCACCATTCCCAATAAAATTGGGATGAAACAAAGTTGCCCAGTATCACCATTACTATTCAATGTTGTATTAGAAATATTAGCTTTAGCAAAAAGAGAAGGAAAAGAAATTAAAAGAACTAGAGTAGGTAACAAGGAAACCAAATTATCATTCTTTGCAGATGATATGATAAAATATTTAGAGAATCAACTAAAAAACTATTAGAAACAATCCATGACTTTAGCCAAGTTGCAAGATACAAAATAAATACATAAAAATTATCAGAATTTCTGTATCTTATCAAGCAAGTCCAGCAGCAAGAGATACAAAGAGAAATTCCATTTAAAATTACTGTTGATAATATAAAATATTTGGGAGTCTACCTGACAAGACAAAGTCAGGAACTTTACCAACACAATTACAAATCACTTTCCATGAAAATAAAATCAGACCTAATAAATTGGAAGAATATCAAATGCTCATGGATAGGCCAAGCTGATATAATAAAAATGACAATTCTACCTAAATTAATCTATCATACCAATCAAGCTTCCAAGAAATTATTTTACTGAGTTAGAAAAAATAATAACAAAGTTCATCTGGAAAAACAAAAGGTTAAGAATTTCAGTGGAATTAATTAAGAATGCAAATGAAGATAGTCTAGTTGTACCCAATCTAAAACTATATTATAAAGCAGTGGTCATCAAAATCATTTGATACTGGCTGGTCATCAAAATCATTTGGTACTGACTAAGAAATAGATCAGTGGAATAGGTTAGGTTCACAGAACAAAATATTCAATAACTATAGTAATCTAGTGTTTGATAAACCCAAAGACCCCAACTTCTGGGATAGGAACTCACTATTTGACAAAAATTGCTGAAAAAACTGGAAAACAATATGGCAGAAACTGGGTACAGATCAATATTTCATACCATATACCAATATAAGGTCAAAGTAAGCATATGATTTACACATAAAGCTACATCATAAAAAAAAATTAGGAGAGTATGGAATAATTTATCTGTCAGATCAATGGATAAGAGAAGAATTTAGGACCAAAGAAAATAGAGCATTACAAAATATAAAATAATTTGATTATATAAAATTTAAAAGTTTTTGCACAAACAAAACCAAAGCAACCAAAATTATTTTTTAAGAAAGCAGAAAAAGGGTGGGGGTTTTACAGCAAATATTTCTAATAAAGGCCTCATTTCTCAAATATATAGAGAAGTGAGTCAAATTTATAAAAAATATAAGTTATTTTTCAATTAATAAATAATCAAAGGATATGAACAGGCAGTTTTCAAACAAAGAAATCAAAGGTATCTATAGTTATGCGAAAAAATGCTCTAATTAGAGAAATGCAAATTAAAATAAAAACTCTGAGATACTACCTCATACTTATGACATTGGCTAATATGACAAAAAAAGAAAATATGTTTGTTGGAATGCATGTGGGAAAATTGGGACACGGATAAATTGTTGGTAGAGTTGTGTATTTGATCCATCCATTCTGGAGACCAATTAGAAACCATGCCCAAAGGGCTATAAAATTGTGCATACTGTTAATCCAGCAATACCACTGCTAGTTCTATAACCCAAAGACATTCAAAAAGGGGCAAAGGACCTATTTTCACAAAACTATAATACCTCTTTTTATGATGGCTAAGAATTATAAATAAAAGGGATGCCCATCAGTTGGAAAATGGCTAAATAAACTGTGTGCTAAAAGAAATGACAAGCAGGATTATTTAAGAAAAAAAAAAAAAAAAACCTGGAAAGACTTACATGAACTGATGCAAAGTAAGGCGAACAGAACCAAGAGAATATTATGAAAAATAACACCAATATTGTACAATGAAGAAATGTGAATGATTTGGCTATTCTCAGCAATACAGTGATCCAAGACAATCACAAAGGACTAGGGATAAAGTATACTATTCATCTCCAGAGAAATAATTCTTTCGCTCCTTTTTTTTTAATTTGTCTTTTTATACAAAATGATTAATATGAAAATGTTTTACATGTTACACATAAAAAAAATTTCTAGTCCAAGATAGGTTTATTGGGTTGGCAGTGCTTATAAAATAAGTAAGATTTTAAAGTCCTTTTCAGAACCTGATCTTTTTATTGTCCTCCCATATATGCTCCACTTCCTTACATTACAAAAATGATCTTTTCAGCCCTGAGGATGCACTGTTGTATCCAGTTCTGACACATCTGAGATTTAATCTGACACTGACTTTGCAAGTTCTTCCACTAATCCAGAAGGTTTCTATAAGACTCCAGGTTCCTAAAAGTACTCTCCCTACCCATGGCTTATATCTTTCTGAACTGTTCATTTTTTTCAGTGTATTTTCACTAGTCATAAAAGCCCAGGATTGTGGCTCAGCAGCCCATGCTTTTGTTGTTATTCAGTTATTTTCAATCCTGTCTGACTTCTAGTGACCCCATTTAAGGCTTTCTGATTTTTTTATAGATGAGGAAACTGAAGCAGAGTTAAATTTCTGAGATCTAAGGGCAGATTTATACTTAGGTCTTTCTGACTCCAGGGCTAGCACTCTATACACTGCACTACCTAACTTCCCAGAACTGCTGTACTTATGCTTTATGTAGCACATAGGAAGCTAGATGGTACAGGTGGAAAGAGAGCTAGATCTGGATTCAGGAAAACTTGAGAACAAAGTCAGTCTCAGACACCTAATAAGTCACTGGGCAATTCACTCACTCTGTTGGCCTCAGTTTCCTCATCTGTAGTAGTATTTGCCTCTCAGGGTTTTTATGAGGATGAAACCCGACACATAGTAGATATTTAATACTCATTTCTCCACCATCCCTCTCCTCAACATTGCTTGGCAAACTATATGTTTACCTTTAAATTTTTGCTATAAATGAAAGAATCACACTGAGAAAGGACAAGGAGAAATCTCTGTATAAATTGTGCTTACTATAAGCTAGGCATTTTATAAGCTAGGAAGCATGATATGACCTAAAAGACTTCTTTCAATCTTCCACAGAGTACAAAAAAGAGCTTCAGAAGTTTTTTTTTTCCTTTTATTAAACCAAAAGTCAACTTCTCTTTAACCTCTAGACAATATTCCTAGTTTTACCTGCTGGGACCAGACAGAACAATTGCAATCCCTCATTTACAGATAAGCATCACCTTTTCTATGTCTTCTCTTCTCCAGACTTCCTCAGTTAGCATAATGTCCAAGTGATGAGTAATGAGAACTGGATTTGGGAAACCTGGGTTCAAATCTCGATTATATTACTTATTGCTTGTATGACCCAGGTCAAGTCATTTAACTTCTTCTTCATCTCTGAAAATCTGAATTCAAGCAGTGTTACTACTGGACTTATATCCCAAAGAGATCATAAGGAAGGGAAAGGGACCCACATGTGCACGAATGTTTGTGGTGGCCCTCTTTGTAGTGGCCCAAAACTGGAAACTGAGTGGATGCTCATCAACTGGAGAATGGCTGAATAAATTGTGGTACATGAATGTTATGGAATATTATTGTTTGGTAAGAAATGACCAACAGGATGATTTCAGAAAGGCCTGGAGAGACTTACACGAACTGATGCTGAGTGAAATGAGCTGGACCAGGAGATCATTATATACTTCAACAACAATACTATATGAGGACCAATTCTGATGGACCTGGCCATCCTCTGCAATGAGATGAACCAAATCAGTTCCTATGGAGCAGTAATGAACTGAACCAGCTACACCCAGTGAAAGAACTCTGGGAGATGACTAAGAACCATTACATAAAATTCCCAATTCGTCTATTTATGTCCACCTGCATTTTGGATTTCCTTCAAAGGCTAATTGTACAATATTTCAGAGTTCGATTCTTTTTGTACAGCAAAATAACAGTTTGGTCATGTATACTTATTGTGTATCTAATTTATACTTTAATATATTTAACATCTACTGATCATCCAGGCATTTAAGGGGAGGGGATGGGGGGAAGGAGGGGAAAAATTGGAACAAAAGGTTTGGCAATTGTCAATGCCGTAAAATTACCCATGCATATAATTTGTAAATAAAAAGCTACTAAAAAGGGAAAAAAAAGAAAGAAAGAAAGAAAGAAAATCTGAATTCAAAGGTCCCTTAAACTGAAATGGATAAAGTAATGGCCTCCCCTCCCCTCCTCCACAAGGGTCTCTAACAGAGAAATGTTTGCTCAAGCTAAATTAAAGGAGGTGTTTTGCACTTCAAAGTGCCTGATCAACAATCAGGGGTATCTACAATGTTTGATAGCCCTGATCTATAATCTATGTCAAACATCTGACATTGTAAGTCCCTATCTTTTGCCCTGGAAGTGGAAAGTCGAGTCAGTGTTTAACATGAAATGTAACTACAAGGCTGAACAAGAATGCTTATAAGGCTGTCTCTACTTCTGTTTGAGACGGAACCCTATGGAAAGGTCTGTCCCGGCCATCCAGGCCGGTAAATAAATTGTCTCTAAATTACGAACATCTTGGCTGTTTTTAATTTTATTGCCTGGGCTATTTCAAGACTTCTAAATCTCAGATCCTATATTGTGTTTCATGTGCATGCATTTATTTGCTAAAGTCTTTCCTAAAATATTATATCTTATGATTGAATTCATACTTATAGTATAATCAGGGCAAGTAGAATAAAATCATTTTCCTCCTTGCCTCCGTTAAAGTAACTTAAAGTCATGTTACCTTCTTGGTTACCACACCACTCTGTTGACTAGTACGAAGCTCACAGTATCCAAAAGCCCCAGATCTTTTTTTCCAGAAAAATAATCTAACCACACCTGTACTTCTGTTCATTTTCTTTTGATTGTTATGACTGGCTTTAACCTTTGCTTCTTCAGCCAACAGGTGACGTATCTTGGCTCACTCTACTTAATAACCTTAACTGGCAGTTCCCTTCTTTCCCCTAGAGATTATCTACATTAAATCAACTTCCTATCTTCCTCTTGTAAAGTTCATACCTCCTTTGGGGGCTTCCCATTAAGTTCCTGTCTTACATCTGAGGAATGTCTCCAAGTTTTAGCTTATTTCCAAAGAAAAGAAGCCTGAAGGACAAGATATATGTTTTTTCCCCATCCTCTCTCTCTTCAATAACTCTTGTATTATTCCCTCAGGGGGTCTTTTAGCAATTTTTCATTTCCACATTAAGATACAAAACACTTTAAATAATAAAGTAACAATATGGTATAATCTCTTTCCCATAATAGATGCTTAATAGATTTTTGTTAAATTGGACTGCTGAATTTATATTTCTTATTTCAAAAGAGTTCTGATTATATCTGTCAACAGTTCCCTCCACTGATGCAGATAGCAACCCCTAGCAAATGAGTAGTCATTATAAATTGTTGGAGCCAAAAAATTTCCTAATCTGTAGCCAAGTTTCTGGTAATAAAGCTTGTCCAAACCTAACTAGGCTGGCAGACAAGCAGATCATCACCAGGTGTGTCACCAAAGCCCTCTCTAGCTTGGAGGAATCTGCTGGAGCTTGTGCTCCGCCTCCCCAATCCTCACCCCACCCATGGTGGAGGTCCCCAACATAAAAAAAAAAAAAAATTTAAAAAAAACCAGGAAAGGAAAAAATGGTTTCTGGAGGCTAGGGAAAGTGAATAATCTTGTGGCAGGGTACAACCCACAATTTAGAATACATTAACAAGGAAGCCAATGTGGTAATAATTAAAAGAATACTGGACTTGAGAGAGAGCCTGTATTCAAATCTTACTGTTATTTACCACCTATGTGACCCTGGGCAAGGTGACAAATGAAGGATTCAAAAAATAATCTTAAGGGTCCCTTGCAAAGGCTGCTAGTTTGGGGCTAAAAGAAAAATTAATGTTGAGATATTTTCCTAGTTCTCAACAAGACTTATTCAATCTCTTTCTCAAGAATCTAAAACAATTCATGCAGATTCCAGAAGTAATTGAATGAAATTGACTGAGGGAATCCTATCCCTTCAGGACATGAGGCTTTGATTTTGGCAGCATAAACAGTCAATTTCATTTTTGAGGATGAAGATAACCTTATTCTGTGCTCATAACTATTCATTTGTGGAGACATTTCAAAAAATTTACTTTGGAGGAGTTTGTCTTGATAGAACACAGCATAGGGTTTCTCTTACAATATTTCTATGATTGTTGGTATTTGGAAGAAATTTTAAAAGATCATCTAATCTGAAATCTTCTCTTCTTTCTCCTCCTCCTTTTCCTCTTTCTCCTCCTCATCCTTCTTCTTTTTCTTTTTCTCTGTCTCCTTCTCTTCCTCCTCCTCTTCCTCCTTTTCCTTTTCCTCTTCTTCCTTCTCCCCCTCTTCCTTCTTTCTCCTTTGCCTCCTTATGACTTGTCCAAAGCTATGCAACTTGTACCTGGCTGAGCCAGATTTTAAACTCAGTACATCCAATCCCAATTCTCCTGCATTTTCTGCTGGATCCCAAGAATTAGGCTATAAATCAGAAGAGCTGGCTCTGCATTAGTTTACTGTATGGCCATAATCAAGACATTTAAATTCTCTCAGACTTAGCTTCTTCACTTAGAAAAGTAAAATGTTAGATCAGATGATCCCTAAGATACTTTCTAATTCACAAAAAAAAAAAAAAAAAAAAAAAAACTGGCAATTCTTTTGTTTAATGGAGAGCCTTGTCAATCATCCACAATGACTGTGATCAGTCTGGAGGGGAAGGAGTTATCCTCTCACCAACAAAAGAATCTATTCTCTAAATAAAGAAACAAATTTAAAACTCCATCCAGTTGCTTTGAAATAGCCCAAGCAATAAAATTCAAGAAGGCTATAGTAATTCATAATTTAGAAATAAATTTATTTCTGACCGGCCTAATCTAGATGGTCTACATGGCAGGGACGGACCTCCAGTACCATTCTGGCATGGTTCCGTGTCCAACTGAAGTAGGGACAGCCTTATAAGCATTCTTGTTCACCCTTGCTGGAATATTTTGACATTAAACAGTGACTCGATTTTACAGGACAAAAGATACAATGGCAGATGTTTAACATAGTTTATTGGTCAGGGTTATCTAACAGATACCCCTTAACGTAGAGCAGGCACTTTGAAGTGCAAAACACCTCCTTTAATCTGGTTGAGCAGACGTTTCTCTGCAAGCCCCAGGCCCTTTAACCTAAGACTGAAGGAGGGGAGGGGAGGCCAGTCCTTTGTTCATTTCAGCTTTAGCTTTCTTTTTTTGATTCATATTCAATTCTCCCCTTACACAGATTATTTTGTTTATTTTTTATTGTCTAATTTCTAATATTGCTCTTCTAGTAATTCCTGCATGTCATTTTGGTCTCCTAATGAGACTGTAAATTCTTTCAGGGCAAACATCACATAGCAAAAGCCTAGGTACATAGAAAGAAATCATTAAGTGCTTGAATTGAAGTTGGATTGGAAAGGGAGTAGTTAAAAACAGAAGCTTAACTTTCGTTACTTATTTTTTTGTGTTCATCACTCACACATCACTAACAGATTTTTCTAATACAAAAGGTCTATGTGTGACCAAGAATATCAGCGCAGAAAAAATGTCCACGTATTGAAAGAGAAAGGATAGGAAGAAGTCCCACTGATGAGGTTCAGCACAGGTCAAAGAGTTGTAGGAACCCCTGCTCGGTGCAGATGCTTTTTACAAGAACTCGAAAAATTAGACTGGCAAAAAGAAGCTTATTGGCATTGGGAAGTCAGCTTTTGCAGGCTGACTTCCTTAGTGGCAAGGTCCCTACAGAGAAGTAAAGGTCTAGCAAAAGAGTCCTGGAAGAGAGAGAGAGAGAGAGAGAGAGAGAGAGAGAGAGACAGAGAGAGAGAGAGAAAGTATCCCTAGCAAAAAAAATCTCTTAGTAGAGAAATTCCCTTGAAGAGAGGTAAAAGGGGGTGTAATCCTGTAAAGGAAATAGGTGAGAGAGATAAAGTGGGATTAATGTTGAAAAGAGAATGTCTTCTCAGCAGACAGATGGTCCTCGAAGGCAGCAATGCCAAGGAGAGAAAGAGAGGTTCCTTGGCATGGCATTTCCTATTTTTGACCTCCGCAAAGAGTGAGTTTAAGAAAATCTGTCATATGGGTAGCTCTTGGTGGAGAAGAGGACAGCCTGAGGTGATCAGACCAGGATTTCTCAATTGAATGAGAATTTAGAATTTCAAAAAGATCAATGGGAGTTGATTTGCCCTTGAATAGTGTGGCTTCTCTCATCCTAGGAGGATGGGACCTCTCTCTAGACTCCTTGGAACCTGGGAGATCCTGATCTTTCAGATCAAAAAGGGGACATAATTTAATTCTTAAGGGAACACAGCTTCAGTAAAGGGAACAGCTTCCCTCCTACTTCATCATTTAAAAAAAAAATAAGATTCATAGCAGTCTTTTTTGAGATAACAAAGAAATGGAAACAACAATAAATTCTTCATCACTTGGGAAATGACTAAACAGATTATGGAATATGGATTAAGTTATAATATTATTGGGCCTCAAGAAGGAATGAAGATGAAGAATTCAGGGAAGTTTAATAGAACTTGTAGGAATTTATATGGAGTAAAGAGAGCAGAAGGACAATTTACACCAGTGGTTCTCAAAGGGTGGTCTAGTGACCTAAAGGAGGAAGAAGGGGAAGAGAAGGAGGAGGAGGATAAGAATCAGGAAGAATTACATTCAAATCCATCCTCAGGTAATTATTTGTTGCTTAACTCCATGTCAGTCATCTAACCACTCTGTGCCTCAGTTTCCTTCTATGTAAATTGTGATCATGGATTTCATGGCTTCTAAGGTCCCTTCCATTCTAAATCTATGATAATTTATGACTTTCGTTGTCTGAGAATTGATTTTAAACTAAAAGTGGGCAGATTACTTAAAAGAAAAATTTACCAACACTTTCATCCCCATTTAGTGCTGTATTGCAATCAGACTTCCCAATATGGTATTATTTCCTTCTTGCAGCAATCTAAAGACTCAGATGAAACCACATAGTGTGTTTACAGTCATAATGAAACTTATGACACAATTAAGCAGTCAGTAAGTTTCAACTGCCATGGAATTTCAATCTCAGTGGTTTAAGAATTGACGATATCCATTACATAATGACCCAAAGATATATTTCTGGTGCTGAAATATATGAATTATATACTCTGATTTGACTAATTGTTCTCAAATACCCACTTCTTTTTATGCTATATATTTAATTAAAGCTAGTTTTCTACAGTCACCACCTCAAATGAGCCACTGAGAGAAGAGATAGGGGACCAAAAGTCAACATTTTTCTTTTTCTTTTAATGAAATTTAATTTTTTTCATTGAATAAAAACTTATTTCTCCCCACCTCCAACCTTTTCATTCCATTGGACAAAATTAATTCCCACATTAGCCACAACCAAAAACAAAAACAAAAAAAACATGTCTTGATTTGCCCCTGAGTCCAAAAGTGAGACCCATTATTTTTTGTAAATGATGCAGATAAAAGGGAATTGGTTATGATTTTTCCTGAATAGAACAGTTTCATACTTCAAATCATATAATTATTTGCTGTCCCTTCATTTCATTCTACTCTTTGTAGAACTTTTATTAATTAACAAAAAATACTACCATACCATTTCAGAAAGTATCTAGATATAAAAACTAGACTTTTTTTCTCAATTTAACTGGATAATTTGGTTTTGGCATTTTCTTTAGATTGTAGAGATGTTATTTCTTGGACAAACTCATGAAATCAATACTATATGTTATGTTTCTCTTAGAATGTTTCTTCTTTTCCACTGTCAGCTCTTTAGAGCTCAATAGGTTTCTCATGCCAGGATCTTTCTGGATTCTATAAGGATTGACTCCTCCTCAGTTGCCAAACCCTGTTCAGTTCAGTCATTTTTCATTCATGTCATACTTTTTGTGACTCTTTTTGGGGTTTTCTTGGCAAAGATACTAAAGTTGGCCATTTTCTTCTTCAGCTCATTTTATAGATAAGGAAATTAAGGCAAACAAGATAGTGATGCCTAGGATCATACATCTAGTAAGTGGCTAAAACAATACTTGAACTCATGAAGATGAGTCTTCCTGACTCCAGATTGGGCACTCTAACTACTGGGCCATGTGTCCTATTCTTAGTGATCTCCTACAGATTAAATCCTGGTTATTTCCAGAGGTGAAATAACCTCTCGAACCAATAATGTAATATAGTACAGTTGATCCGATAAATTTAACTTTATTATCCTTAAGCAAGAATGTGCTGGTAAATGTTTAACATTTCGGTGGGGGTAGGATAGGGTTGGAACATGTACTGGTGACATGCTTTTAAGTTTAATCCAAACCATTAATATTTTCTTCATCACTTCTTTAAATCATACAATGAACAAATAATAAATCATGCCCTGATTTTGTAGTGTTTGGAGTGTTTGTGAGTGTAAATGCTCACAATTACTTTGGAGCTAGATTAGTTCCCATAATACAAAGGAAGAGGAAATCTGGGTACTAGTCTAGATCGTTTAAGAACATATTTGGGGGTCTGAGGATCTGGATTCAAATTCCACCTCCACTTCTTAGTCACTTCAAAGTAACTTTGGCAAAGACATTTAGCCTATATGGTGTTCCCTTGGTGGTTCCCTCTTGTAAAACAATGGGATTGGGACAGCTAGTTGGTGTAGTGGATAGAGCATTGGCCTCAGAACCTAACACTTCCTAGCTGAGTGACCCTTTTTTTTTCAACCCAAGTTGCCTCAGCAAAAAAAAAAAAAAAGGGGGGGGGGAATTACTTGAGACGTATGTAAGCCTTTTTTCAGCCCTAAATCTTTGGATTCATCCCTTCAACCTTATAAATAAGTCATTTAATTTCTGTTCACCTCAATTGCTTCATAGATCCCTTCTAACTCCTTTGTATCTTACAATCCTGTTTTCCTTAATTCAAAAGTGGTTTTCTTTGGTTTTGTGCAAATTTATCAGTCAAATTCATAGCTTTGCTTTGTTTTCATTCCCATATTACTCTTCCCTGCTAGTTCTGCTGCTGTAGAAACCCTTCAGAGATGCCCATATGTAATAGTCTTGAAAGCAGATTTGGTAGGTGGGGAAGCATATTCACCAAATTCACACAAATTCTGCTTCTGGTCTCTATTCCATTATCTATAGTTGTCAAAATTATATTGCTATTTTTTAATAACTTTTTATTGATAGAACCCATGCCAGGGTAATTTTTTTACAGCATTATATCTTGCACTCACTTCTGTTCTGATTTTTCCCCTCCCTCCTTGCCCCTCCTCCCCCATATGGCAAGCAGTTCCTTTACATGTTGAATAGGTTACAGTATATCCTAGATACAATATATGTTTGCAGAACCGAACAGTTTTCTTGTTGCACAGGGAGAATTGGATTCAGAAGGTGTAAATAACCTGGGAAGAAAAACAAAAATGCAAGCAGTTTATATTCATTTCCCAGTGTTCTTTCTTTGGGTGTAGCTGCTTCTGTCCATCCTTGATCAATTGAAACTGAATTAGCTCTCTTTATCGAAGAGATCCACTTCCATCAGAATACTTCCTCAAACAGTATCGTTGTCGAGGTAGATAATGATCTCCTGGTTCTGCTCATTTCACTCAGCATCAGTTCATGTAAGTCTTGCCAGTTCTCTCTGTATTCAGTTTGCTGGTCATTCCTTACAGAGCAATAATATTCTATAACACAATTTACTCAATCATTCTCCAATTGATGGGCATCTATTCATTTTCCAGCTTCTAGCCATTACAAACAGGGCTGCCACAAACATTTTGGCACACAAAATGTTTGTAGCAGCCCTGTTTGTAGTGGCTAGAAACTGGAAAATGAATGGATGCCCATCAATTGGAGAATGGCTGGGTAAATTGTGGTATATTAATGTTATGGAATATTATTGTTCTGTAAGAAATGACCAGCAGGATGAATACAGAGAGGACTGGCAAGACTTACATGAACTGATGCTGAGTGAAATGAGCAGAACCAGGAGATCATTATACACTTCGACAACGATATTGTATGAGGATGTATTCTGATGGAAGTGTATTTCTTTGACAAAGAGACCTGAGTTTCAATTGATAAATGATGGACAAAAGCAGCTACATCCAAAGAAAGAACACTGGGAAATGAATGTGAACTATCTGCATTTTTGTTTTTCTTCCCGGGTTATTTATACCTTCTGAATCCAATTCTCCCTATGCAACAAGAGAACTGTTCGGTTCTGCAAACATATATTGTATCTAGGATATACTGCAACATATCCAACATATAAAGGACTGCTTGCCATCTAGGGGAGGGGGTGGAGGGAGGGAGGGAAAAAAAAATCGGAACAGAAACGAGCGTCAATATAAAGTAATTATTAAATAAAAATTTAAAAAAAAAAACATTTTGGCACATACAGGTCCCTTTCCCTTCTTTAGTATCTCTTTGGGGTATAAGCCCAGTAGAAACACTGCTGGATCAAAGGGTATGCACAGTTTGATAACTTTTTGAGCATAGTTCCAAATTGCTCTCCAGAATGGCTGGATGTGTTCACAATTCCACCAACAATGTATCAGTGTCCCTGTTTTCCCACATCCCCTCCAACATTCCACATTATCTTTCCCTGTCACTCTAGCCAATCTGACAGGTGTGTAGTGGTATCTCAGAGTTATCTTAATTTGCATTTCTCTGATTAATAATGATTTGGAGCATATTTTCATATGTCTACAAATAGTTTCAATTTCTTAATCTGAGAATTGTATGTTCATATCCTTTGACCATTTATCAATGGGAGAATGGTTTGATTTCTTATAAATTAGAATCAATTCTCTATATACAAAATTATATTTCTAAAACAAGTTTGTTTTTTTAGTTAGACAGCTCAACCTCCTACTCAAGACCCTCAATGGCTCCCTATTATTTAGTAGTGTATACAGGATATATGGAATGTTCAAGGATGACTTTCTGATGTGAGGATTTGCCAAGTGTTTTTCAGTGCTATTCGTCCACCTTTAATGTCCATCTGTCATCCAATTATCAAGTATGGCTTCAAATTGTTGTAGTATGCACAACAGTCACAACCTGCCAACATCATCCACTATATCCTGGGCCATCACCAGTAGTCTTGAGTTTTTTCCTACCATTGGATTTCAATGACTCAAGAAGAGAGAGAGATTGATGATTTTGTACATCTGTGTACATTGTGATGTCATTAATCCTCTTTAAAAATGAATGAAGAACAATAGCAATTTTACTTAGTAGGGTGACTCTCAAAATATAATCTAAGGACATCTCAGGGTCCCTTAGATATTTTCAGGATTCTTCTGTTCTCTGTTGCTAATACTCTAAATTACTTTAGAGGTGCACAAAAGATGTGGCCATTTCAGGAATTTAGTTTGCTTGACTATATTTATTTAAAAGATCTTGTTTTGTCTTGGTTTTATTTTTTCTAATGGAAATCATTAGAGTAGAATTGAGAAAATAAATGTTCATTAAACTGAGAAAAAAATCTATATAAATTACTTTGTATTTCTTTTTACATATCTTGCATTTACTTATGTACATATTATATCTTTCAACAGAAAGTAAGCTCCTTGAGGGCAAAAACTGTTTCACTTTTGAAAATCCCAGTAACTAACACAATAGGAACTTAATTTATCCTAAATTAAAGTGGAAAATGACAATATCACCTTGCAGAAAACCAACAAAAATAAGGCTGTGGATCAGGTATGAATCAAAGATTTTGAGGGCACTTCACTAATATGTATTAGGCACAAGAGGTTTTATACATGTCACCCTCCTGGGAAAATCCTGATGAATCATCAGCTGTTTGAGAAGGAAGGAAATGATCCATCCATGCTGAACAAGTTAATTATCTGCAATAAAGAGGTGCCATAGGGAATTTGAAATTGTCTTGGTTTCTCAATTACTATTGTGACTTCAGTTAAAGAAAAAAAAAAGCTCCACCTCTAAGATTTCATCAGTTGGCAGCATCTATGAGAAACTGAGCCCTCTTTCTAACAGCATACTCTTTGACTATCTCTATCAATTACAGCTTACTAGAGGAGCCAAGTCAAATGTTCCCTCCTTACTTTGTTTTTTCCCGGGGATTCCCAGGTTTATTAAAAAGATTAAAGTTGCAAAGATTAAGTTGTAATTCTTGGTGTTTTAGAGTTCATCTCAACAGTGAGCTGGGTATATTGCACATTCAACAAACTGCCCAAGTCCATAAGCATTTTGATGATTTCCTCAGAGATAGTTGTCCCTTCTTTCTCTTTCTGCTTCTTGAAGTCTGATACTTCTCTGCGTTTCAGCAGATAAGGGATATATTCCACAGTCTCCCTGTGGATCTTCTGTCTAGGAATGATGACAATTTCCCTACACATAGGTTTGTTCATGAGAAAATCACTTCCCAGGTGTCTACATTGTTTTTCAATCACTTTTCAATCATGTCTGACTCTTTGTGACCCCAATTGGGGTTTTCTTGATAAAAATACTCTTCTCTAGCTCATTTTACAAATGAGAAATCTGAGGCAAATGGGGTTAAATGATTTGCTCAGTATCACACAACTAAGATGTGTCTGAAGCTAGACTTAAATTCATGAAGATAAGTCTTCCCGACTCCAGGGCTGGCACTCTAACCACTGTACAACCTAGCTGCCCAGATGGCTCTAGTAATTTTCAATTATAAGTCCATCTACCTTCTTTATGGGATTGGTTGAGACTCATCTCATGAGAACGTTGGAGGTAGAAGAGAGATCTATGTTTTTTCTAAATCTCTTTAGGAAACAATTTATAAACTTTTTTTTTTTTTTGCCAACCTTAAGCTATTGGGAATCATCTCTATAGAGGTGTGAGATGAACCCTTATGAGCATATTATCAAGGGAAAGGGAGAAGAGACAAAAGAAGAGAATAGTTTTAAGACACAGATATACTAAGTAGTTGGGAAATTGATAATGATCCAGCAAAGGAGACCAAGAAGAAGTGGCCAAACAGGTAGGATGAGAAGTCAAAGGAGAGAGACTCCAGGAAGGTGGTAAGGGGAAAGAAGGGGTTAGTCAATAGTGTCAAAAGGTCAAGAAGGATGTTGTCTGAGAAAAGGTTATTGGATTTGGCAAATAAGAGTTTGTTGTTACCTTCTGAGACAGAAATATCAGTGGTGACATCAACAGGTCAATTGCAAGGTTCTCTGACTCCAAAACTCATGCTATTTCCACTGTTAATATTTCTTTTTTTATTTTTCCCATTATTAATATTTCAACAGCTAGATAGTACAGTGGATAGGATGTCAGGCAAAGAGTCAGAAAAAGCTTGAGTTCAAATCTAACCTCAGATACTTACTAGCTCCATGATCCTAGGCAAGTTATTTCATCTCTGTTTGCTTCCATTTCTTCCCCTTTAAAATAGGCATGATAATGGTATCTATCTCATAAAGTGATTGTGAGAATCAAACTAAGTAATATTTATAAAGTATTTAGTACAATGTCTGACACAGAACTAGCACTATGTAAATATTTGTTATTAGTGTTATTGTTGTTATTATACCATGATGCTAGCAAAAAGCTATAATAAAATAAATTTTTTTAAAAAAAGAAATCTATGCATTTCTTTTGAAAATAAAAAGTTAAAAAAAAAGAAAAAGAAAAAGGAGAAGCATTAGGGGAGGAATGGATGACTCAAGTAATGAAGATTCCTGAAATTCTTCATCTTTTAGATCTTCAATCACCAACACCCAGTCTTTACTCTTTTAAGATGGATATTATTATCCTAATCAGATTTCTTCATCTTTTCATTTAATTTTCTTCCCATTCTACTTTACATCATAGGAAAAAAAAGTCACTTTTCTCTTCTTGAACATAAATAAAAGTCATAAACCCTCAATTCTGGAAGGGACTTCACATATCATCTAAATCAATGGTCTATCAAAAAGTTTTTGATTACATAAACCCATTAGGGAATAAAAATTTGAGCATTCACCTCCAATATGTGTATTTTTACTTATAAAGAATATAAGCATTGTTACACTGTTATATATATTTTTAAACTTTTTTAAAATTTTTAATTTTTAAATTTTAAAAAATATATATTTTAAGTCCATGTTTATCAACATTTTTAACATCCATAATAATAAAAGAAACTTTAAAAAGATAAAATAAATATTTTAAAAGGATAAACCAGATAAAATTATATTTTATTTATTAATGGTACACAAAAAACATATTTGCTCTCACTAAAATATTATAATTATTGTTGGTAATATTGAATTGATATATTATTAATCATTGAGTTTATACTATTTTAGTAAAGACAACATAATTTAATATATCCTTTTTAATGTATTGATTTAACACTATGATATACTGATTCAAAGGCTGGTTCTAAGTTCAATTTAATTCTACATTTGGTTTTATTGGTTGTGATAATGAAAAAGGTTTCAAAAGATTCAAAGATACATAGATTCAACTGAAAGGATATCATTGGCACAGGGCTGCTAAATCATGTTACTTCACTCATCAAAGATGCAAAGTCTTTCATTGAAATTCAGCTACTAAATTTATAGATTCCCTGACATCAATCACTGGTTCTTATTAATAAATTTTAAAACATTGAATTTTTAAACTGAGTAACAGAATCCACTGAAGTTCTTCATCTCAAAGATTTTCAAACAAGTCAGAAAATTCTGTTTCCAAAGACAAAAAATAACAAGTGTGATAAATACAGAGAAGTATGGAAAATGTTGCATGAACTAATGAAGAGCAAAGTAAGCAGAGCCAAGAAAATAATAATATACAAGGATTACAACAATGCAAATGGAAAAAATAAATCAAAAACAAGTGAAAGAGAGTGCTACAAAGAAAAAGCATGTCCCCAAAGAAAAAGTGTGAAATGCTATTTCCTCCAATTTTGGATCATATATTTTCAGACTTTTCTACATATTGATCAGTTTTGTGCCAATGATAGATCTACTGTCTTTTTTTCCTTTCAAAATTATACTTTATTATATTGGATAGTTTTCTAAGGGGGAAAAGAAAATTTAGGTTATAATAGCATTAAAACTTTATTTTGAAAAAAGAAAAAATAATTAAATTCTATCTCCAAGTTATTTTTAAGTATGCAAATATGAGAATTTTTTTATAGGTACTTCATTTATATTGTTTTAAGTAATCCAGAGAGACTTCCCTGTGAGTGTCCTGGGAAAGAGATTGGCCGGCAATATCAGATAGAGCATAAAGATCAGGAAGGATGAAGAGTGAGAAAAGACTTGATAAATAAGAAATGATAACTTTGAAAAGAGCAATTTCATTTGAGTGGAGTCAAAAATAAGGAGAAGGTTGAGAAATGGGAGACTGAGAAATGAGGGTAGTAGAGAAATTTGAATTTTGCAAAGAGATTACAGCAACTTATCAGCAGAATCATGCACTGTGATTAAGTGGGATTTATAACAGGAATGCAGGGATGGTTTCAGCATCAGGAAAACCATTGCCATAATAGATCATATTAATAACAAAACCAACAGAAATCATATGATAATCTCAAAAGATACAGAAAAAGCTTTTGACATAATACAGCACCCAGTCCTATTAAAAAAAAAAAAAACTAGAGAGCATAAGGATAAAGCGTATTCCTTAAAATAATAAGTAGTTTCTATCTAAAACCAACAGAAAGCATTATGGAGAGAAACTGGACTCATTCCCAATAAGAACAGGGATGAAACAAAGATGCCCATTATCACCACTATTATTCAATATTGTACTAGAAATGTTAACTTTAGCAATAAGAAAAGAAGAAGAAATTAAAGGAATTCAAATAGGCAATGAGATAAAACTACCACTCTTTGTAGATGATGATATACTTAGAGAATTCTAGAAAATCATCCAAAAACCTACCAGAAATAATTAATGGCTTTAGCAAAGTTGAAGGATATAAAATAAACCCACAAATCATCAGCACTTCAATATATTACTGACAAAGCCTAGCAGCAAGACATAGAAAAAGAAACTCCATTTACAATAACTGTAGATAAGAAAATATTTGGGTGTCTTCCTGTCAAAAGAAACCCAGGAACTAAATGAACACAACTACAAAACACTTCCCACACAAAGTCAGATCTAAACAATTGGAAAAATATCAATTGCTCATAGGTAGGCTGAGCTAATATATCAATTTATTCAGTGTCATATCAATCAAGCTGCCAAAAAATTATTTTATAGAGCTAGAAAAAATAATAACAAAATTCATCTGGAAGAAAAAAAGGTCAAGAATATCAAATATCAAAGGAATGAATAAAAAAAAAATACAAAGGATGGTGGCCTAGCAGTACCAGGCCTAAAATTATATTATAAAGTAGCAATTATCAAAAGCATTTGGTATTGGTTAAGAAATAGAATAGTGGACCAGTGGAATAGATTAGACAAACATAACATAATAATCAATAACTTTAATAATCTAGTATTTGATAAACCCCTAAACTCCAGTTTCTGGAATAAGAACTCACTATTTCACAAAAATTATTGGAAAAATTGGAAAATAATATGTCAGAAATTTGGCATAGACCAATATCTCATACCTCATATCAAAATAAGGCCAAAATTATTTGGATGTAAAAGGTGATATCATAAGCAAATTAGGAGAGCAAGAGATGATTTACCTATCAAATCTTTGAAAAGAGAGGAATTTATGACCAAAGAAGAACTAGAGAACATTATGAAATGCAAAATGGACAATTTTGATTACATAAATTAAAAAGTTTCTCCACAAACAAAACCAATAGAAACAAGATTAGAGGAGAAGTATGAAGCTGGGGGAAAAAATTTTCTAATCAGTGTTTCTGATAAAGATCTCATTTCTAAAATATACAAAGCACTGTGTCAGATTTATAAAAATACAAGTTATTCCCCAATTGATAACTGGTCAAAGGATATGAACAGACAATTTTCTGGTGATGAAATTAAAGCCATCTATAATCATATGAGAAAATGCAATAGGTCACTATTGATTAAAGAAATGAAAATTAAAACAACTCTGAGGTACCACCTCACATCTCTCAGATTGGCTAAAATGACAGGAAAAGATTATATGTCAGAGGGGATATGGGAAAACTGGGACACTAATTCATTGTTAGTGAATTTGTGAAATGATCCAATAATTCTGGAGAGCAATTTGGGACTATGCCCAAAGGTACATAAAACTGTGTGTATGCTTTAACCCAGCAATGCCAATACTGGATCTGTATCCCAAAGAAATCATAAAGGAGGGTAAAGAACCCACATGTACAAAAATGTTTGTAGCAGTTCTTTTTGTGGTAGCAAAGAATTGGAAAATGAGTAGATACCCATCAATTAGGGAACGGTTAGATAACTTGTGGTATGTGAAGTAATGGAATATTATTGTTTTATTTTTTAAAAAATGATGAACATGATGATTTTAGAAAGGCCTGGAAAGATTTATATAAATTGATGCTGAGTGAAACAAACAGAACTCGAAATAGATTTTATACACTAATAGCAATACTGTGCAACTATGAAAGACTTGGTTTTTCTCAGTGATTCACTATTTCAAGACAATCTCAATAAATTTTGGATAGAATACACCATATTCAGTCAGAAAGAGAACTATGGAGATTGAATGTAAATCAACACATTATGTTCACTTCTTTTTTCTGGGTTATTTTTTCTCTCCTGTGGTTTTTCCCTTTTGTTCTGATTTTTTCTCTCTCAACATGATTCATTAAAAAATATGTATTTAAAAAGTTAATATACACGTATACCCAGAAAAAATAAATAAAAATGTTGAGAGACAGAGATAGAGAGAAACAGAGAGAGAGAGAGAGAAGGAAAGTTTGAAAGAGGGACCTGGTTTGGAGGAAAAAAATAATGCAATGAGATATGCAATGGAGATTATGACTTATCCATGCATACTCATCCTGTGCTTCTTACTCTTTCCCACAAATCTAGAATTTTAAAAAGTATCATATCTTACTCACTAGCCAATTGTATTCTACTTCAGATGGCATAGAGTATGTCAGATAAACAGAAATAACTATAATACAAAGTAACATAAGAATGGACAGAATACTCACAACTGGAATGACTATGAAAAGAGCCCTCACCATTGTGATGATAGTGGAGGATATATACTGCTTGAGTTGAGCGTCAAAGGAAAACAAGAATTCTGGAGGCAAGTAAGAAGGCAGTATATTCTAAGTACGAGAATGGACTTTGTGAATGCATGTCAAACTATTCATCCAGTTTGGATCAAACATTGAGTTTACAAAACATAATAGCATGAAATCAGACTGAAAAGATATGGTGGAACAAGAATGTACAGGATCTTAAATGTCAGTTTGAGAAGTATATGATCAAGTATATTTGTTCTAATTGTTCTAATGCCTGAAGCATGCTTCTTATCTCTGCCTTTCAGTCCCTTTCTCCATCAAGAACTTGCTTAATAAGCGGCCCTCTCAAGTCTTCCTCTTCTTTTCACTCTCTCAGTCTTTATCTTCTTTCTTTCCTACAATCATGCTAAAGTCAACTATTTCTTTTAAAATGTTATGACTTTGCTGTCCCTGCAAGCTATTATCCTCTATTATCCAACCCTTTTCCTATTAAACTTCCACAAAGAATAGCTTTCTTCTACTTCTTCATCTCCCACCCACTTCACAACTCCTTGAAATCTGGTTTTTGATTCTCCCACTGAGATGGTAGTCTCAAGATGTGTTCATAAATGCTTAGCAGTCAAATCCAATAGCATTTTTTTAGTGATCCATCCTTTTGACTGCCCCACATACACATACATACAATACATGCTCTCATTCTGGGTAGTTTCTCCTCCTTTTGCTTCTTGTCCTACCAATTTGACCACTGCTTCTTAGTCTTATTTGCAAGACTGCCCATTCCTTACCCTCATCAGGCTTACCTTCTACTGGTAAAAACCATAGGTATACATAAAACTAAAAACATTGTACATCAAGAAAATTTAAGGCAGCATGAACATAATCTGAGGCATTCTAAGAATCAAGAAGACCTGAGTTCAAATCTTGAAACTCTAAAGCTATGACTGACAGAGAAGTTACTAATTTTCTACAAGAGTGGAGGTGAATCCCTCACCAAGAGTTCCTTTTACAAATGAAATCACAAGAACAGACTAAAATTGTTTTTAAAAACATACAAAATAATTTGTTTTTACATATGTCAGAGAAATTTGTATTTCTATAAACTGATGCGTGCAATGAGTAAAGCTAGTAGAATAACATATAACACTATAAAAATAAATAACTTTCTAACCTGTAAGAAGTGTGATTAACACAATGACCATTCATGATGTCAGAGCACTGAAAATAAATATTGTATCTTTGACAAAGAGGTGGTAGATGGGTGCAGCTATCTTTTTTTAAGAAATATGTTTTTTATAAATGGTCATTAAGGAAATTTGTTTTTCTTGACTAAGCTTATTTATTACCAGAAAATGTTCTTTTTTTTCCAATGGAGTAGAAAATGAGAGGAAGAAAAATCGATTACTAATTGTAAAAAAAAAAAAAAAGTAGGAATGCTAAAAATGTGGATTGTTACACTTCAAATTATAGCATTTTCAGAAGGAAAAGAAGGAAGGAATTTATCTCCAAATTCAGCCTTCTTCCCACTGTTCTACTGTTCCACATTGTAAAGTGCCAAGCAAAGTGGTGGCTCCTCAAGAGGTCTCTGGAATTCTTCACAGCATTCAGGACATGCACCTTCAATCAGCACAAGCAATGGCCTCAGGAAATACTCAATGGAGCAAACCAAAGCCTTGGATTGTTTGAGAAATAATCCTGATAATCCTCTCCTTGTTACACCCTATCATGTCACCAGAGTGTGTATTTATAATATCATAGTGCATTGTTGAAATTTTCACCTTTGACAAAGCTCAGAGACAATAATAGAAGATGATCAAGGGGAAATGTATGTTCTGTGCCTGAGTCAGGAGAATAGCAACCATTTCTGTTAAGAGTGAGTAGATAAGAATGTAATGAAGACAGATGACACACTAATGTATATCCCTAGAAGTTATTCTTTCAATCAAAGTCAGCTTGAAACCACAGTCAGACTCTTCTTCGTCAATACGTTGGATAAGTTCTGATGATTCTAAGTCACCAAAAAGAAATTCTAAACAGAAGAGGCAATGGGATGGGGCAAGTGGAAATTCTCTAGAAAATGGCAAAATACCTTGTGAAAACTAGACATGGACATCAATAGCTTCTGCAGCATCTCATCTCCACCAGAAAAATATGAACTAGTAGGCAAATATCCTTCAGGTAGTACTGAGTTACTGTGAACACATTAGGCAAATATCCTAATGTATTCACAGTAATTTAGTACTATCTGAACTCTCTGCTACACTACAAAATAAACTAATATGCATCAACCTTCTCCTGTCTTTCTGATTCATTGAATCAATGGTTATTTAGGGATTTATTTCCCAATTACATCTTAATTATGTTCCTGCCCCATTTGGGAGTATTTTGGACCTACAACGAAGGTAAGAGACTACTTGATACCTCTAGCTATGAAGATCTGTAATGGAATCGTGGCGACGGTGGTGGAGAAGAATAACAGCTACTCCAAAGACTTGCATTTTAATAAAGATCAAATGTTTAAGTCAAAAGGAGCTAATGCTGGCTAAATTTCAACTCATAATAAACCACTATAGGAGAACTTAGGAAGTATGGGAAAAATCCTGAATCACCACTGAAGTTTTAGCAGTAATTTCTATTCTGAACTCACTGAAGGCTCAGTCTAACTAGTCTGAAGAGTACAAAGAGCATACCTCTAAGGAGTGAAATATAAGACAGGTTCAAAAATTTGGAATTTAAAAGCAAAGGCAAAGCAATCCTTGTCTTAAGAAGCTTCCATTCTACCATATTGGGGATGACAAGATGTGACCTGTCAACAAGAAATTCTGAATGGTCATGGAATAATTTGGGAGCTAAGCAGCCACATCCCAAAAGTTTCATTCTAAGGATTATCCTCTATGACAAGTTCCTTGTAGGTACAAGCTGTCATTTTTCATCTGTATCCTCTACTTCCTAGTACACTATCACTTGCGATTAAATATGTATATAGCATTCACTGAAGAAATGTTTGTTGAATTGATGTGAATTGAACAGAATCTCCTGGAAGTCATTTTGAGAAAGTGAAATGACCATAATCTAGCATATAAAATCAGGTAGCTGGTGTATCAGAGGGAACATTGAATTTAGAACCATTATAGGCTGAGTTGGAATCCTGCTTCAGATGCTTAGTAGCTGTGTGGTCCTATACAAGACTTTTCACCATTATCTGACACATTTTTCCATCTGTAAAATAATAACACCTATTTCCTTCATTATTGTGAAATAATATATGTGAAACCTTTTATAAATCTAAGAGCACTCATGTTAATTCATTATTATGTACATGTACACACACACACACACACACACACATACACACACATTTCTTGAATTTATCTTTCTTCCACTTAGGGAAGACTACATGTATCCTCATCTCATTACTATTTTATATGTGTGAGAGGCAGAGACCACAAAGTGAATAAAGTTTGGTCTTCATGGAATAATTCCATGTCACCTTAAGGAACCTTGGCATTTCCACAGAAAAGATGCTCGTGTCCAATTCTACAGTCTAACAGGATTCTATCAATGACATACTTTCCTATGACTTCATTTCACAGGAGTTCCCAAAGAATATACCTTATTCTGATAGAATGTAAACTTCTTTTGGAAAGAGATGATTTCATTTTTTGTCCCTATATTCCTGTCTATCAGAGTGCCTGCCACATTGCAGACAATTATTAAATGTTTGTTGATTAATTAATTGATTAACGTTTGGAACTAATTTTGCTGGTAGTATACTGCTCTGCATGTACTAGGCAGAGGGGCAGCTAGTTGGTGCAGTGGATAGAGCACCCGCCCTGAAGTCAGGAGGAATCTAGTCTCAGACCCTTAACACTTCCTAGCTCTGTGACCCTGCACAAATCACTTAACCCCAATTGCCTCAGCAAAAAAAGAAAAAAAAAATGGACTTGTAGTAGATTACAATCCCAAGGAAATTCCATCTAGTGCCTGAAATATTGGAAATATTCCAGACTTTCACATAGACATACTGAGTTCTGAAAAACAGCATAGTCTCATTGGGAAAAAATTTGCTTATATAATTTTCAAGAATTAGGAAGCTATTAAGAAAATGTCCTGTGGGCATTAAAAGGACAATCTATTGTGACTCCTGTTTCAGCATCTTTGAAAGAGAATGATATGGAAGGGAGGGGAGATTTGGAAAAATTATTTATAAAATAAAATTACTGAACAAATCACTTTGGGATAAAAATCAAACAGAACAAAGACAACAGCTTCTAGGAGTGGCTTGAATAACTTCCTAAACTCTCCAAACAACTAGTACAATTAGCATTCTAAACTTGTCCAGCTTTTCTGAAAAGGAAACTATACAGTAAATTTAGATGGTATTTGTGCATGACTTCCTCTCCAGCAGAGAAGTAGAAACAGATGTTTAAAGTAGGAACAATTCATTTTCTCTGTCTCTTAGGAGACACTTAGGGCTTCATCATCAAATGCCCTTCCCAAGTTTGTTTTGCTAGTGATGTGGTAGCCAGCTTAATGAAATGGAAATAGTGCTGGGCTTCCTGGGTAGTAATCATGACTCTTCCCCAGCTATGTGATTTTGGAAAAATCATGTCATTCTCTGTGCAGCTCTATACTAGGTCCTTCACTATACTGTAGTGAAATTAAAATAGTATAAAATAATACCACAAAACCCTAATTATTGGCAATCAGGCTTTCCAGTATCCTCAAGCTTTTAGAATAGCACTGGATAAGAACCATAACTGACAGACATATTGGACAAGACTTTGCATGTGTTTCAATGAATCTGTCATCTTTTATGAATGAACATTCCCTCCAATGATACCTATTGTAATTCATTTATAATTTCCCAATTTGCTTGACTCTTTTCAATGAGTCTTTATAAATTCTCCAACATGATTTAGTGTTCAGTGAAGAGAATTTTCTATATATTTCTTAACATTTATATGGATACCAGCATTATATTCAGGATGTCAATCCATTTTCCCTAACTCTAGCAAACAACCCACTTCCTTTTTTTTTCATAAACTTCTTTCATGATATCTTTTAAACTTCTGCTTGAACACAATTCATCATAGCTAAGATGCAGCAGACTTTTTACACTTACCATACATTCCTCCCTTGCCTTAATTTTTGTTCCCAAGAGATTGTGATATCCCATGATTTGTAGCTTTCTAACATCACCTAATGGATGATTATCTTTAGGAAAGAGGCTTTTATTTTAGTGAGAAGTTTGATGTCTTTGAAAGCAGTCCTAGCTTCCCAAATGCAATCTAGCCCTCTATCTTCTTATTACTAGATTTCAGGCCCAGATCATTGTCTATCTGCATTATCTGTCCCAGAGAACTACACTAATAGAAGACTAACTCAACTGATTGGTCAAGCAACTTCATATCACATCCAGGACAACAGAAAAGCAAAGTAGGCTGATTATATAATTACATAACTACATAAAAGAGATTTTTTACTCAGGTACCCTTTAGATTATATCTTGGTTTTTCTAATTCTGAGATCCTATGATTCTTCAATTGTGAGTCCTGTGTGAAATGTTAGACCAAAATCCTTTGAATTTGTGATCCTCCCTTAAAGGCATCATGATATTCTAGGGCATGATGTAAACAAAATATTTTCTCTTCATAGGAACATACAAAAGAGTTCCTCTTTTGTAGGAATGCCCTTTTCTATTTTGCACTGGTCATCCACCATCTTTATTGGTGAAGGAGCCTCAGAGCCATATTTTCCATAAATATTGGATCTGGGATATGCAGAAGGCCTTGAATGTGTCAAAGATGAAATGTGCAGCTGACATAATTTATTGTTTGCATCCCAACCTGGACTCCTTGTGTGTTCTTGAGAGCTGAGAAGCTACAAGAGAAGCACCAGCCTGCAACAGACTGATAAAACTGCTTGTGCAAATGGGAGCCTTGCAGATAAGCAGGCCATAGGAGACTACTCCTTTTTCCTTCTTCTATTGCTCCCTTCCTTCTCCCATGCTACTTCCCTTTGGTAAAGGATTGCCCTCCATTCCTCCCATTAGTCCTCCCCCTTTTGCAACCCATAAATATTCAAATTTCTACCTGTAATTGTACATGGCATTATCATCATTGCAGCTAGCATTTATATACTTTAAAAGTTTGCAAAACACTGCACATTTCTTACATCATTTCATCTTCTCAACAACTGTGACGGCTGTGATGCATTAACATTCTCACACATTTCCATGATTGTGATAAATCCTTTTCCTGAGAGTACATTTCTTTATTGCTGCTTCCAACAAGTTTTTTGATCCTAACATGGCCATAGAAGTCATGTGCCTAGATCTAAGTCTTTGAGGCTCTATCAAATTTTTTTTTCATCTTCTTCACTTTTTAGTCAATTATGTGATTTTAAAGATATGGTCACTTGTAGACTATCATTTGCAAAAACACTGCCTGCTTCCTTCTCATTTTTATAAAGAATGCCTTAACACATATGTTGAATTTTTTATTACCTTAGATATATTTAATTTATTACTCACATATAGGAAAGAAGGATATTTTTGATTTAGCTTGCTAAATCATAATGTTCACTTTTCAGTATCATAAATCAATTTTACAAAATTTTTATTAAAATTCAACTAGTAAATGTCTATCTTTCCTGATATCGGCAAATTAGTCAGAAAGTTTCACATTTTTACATTTTTTACAAATGGGTTCAAAATCCACTAAAACTCTTCTTTTGAAAGACTCAAGTATTCTCTTGTTTCTGTTTCTATGTTATTGATGTATGGGAGTTTTATAGGTGATACACTCACACCATTTTTGGCAACAAAATCTTGGTTTACTAAAAAAAAAAAAAAAAAAAAAAAAAAAAAGAAAATTGAGGCATTGTGTTAAGAAAATTTGGGGATACTTTAAGTGGAATAGGCCATTCCTAATTGGAGTTGTTCAAGCAAACTTCAAATATCAGGTTTCTTATATTGTTGAATGAATGATGAAAAATTTCAGCTTTATATTCTAGAAAAATATGGATCCTTAGAGCCCAGCATAGAACTAACACCAAAGGGGAAATTCATAAGAATTCTACAAAGAGAGGAAAAAAGACTCCCAGCACCACAATTTGTCATATACTCTGATGCTATAAGTGTTCCTTACTCATGTGCCACAGTAAAATTGATTTTAGATCAATCACAAAAAAAAAAAAAAAAAGGGTTCATATGCACCAAAATATTTACAACAAAATTTTTGTAGTTACAAATAACTGGCCATAAAATAAGATGTCCATCAGTTACAAATAGTTAAACAAATTGTGGTGCATGAATGAAATGGAATATTACTGGGGTGTAAGAAATTATGAAAAAGATGAATACAGAATAGTGTGGGAAGACTTGTTATGAATTGGGATACAAAGTGAACTAAAACAGAATCAGGAAAACAATATATATAATGACTTCCAACAGTCTAAACAACTACAACAAAACAATTGAAATACTGGATACTTTGAAATCATAAGGATCAAGTTTGTCAATAAAGAAAAGATGTGAAACCTGCTTCTTTGTAGACAGAACATAGCATATAATACCTTTGCCCCGCCACCTTTTTTTTTTTCTATTCCTTATTATAAGTTTTCCTCTGGGAAGAAATGTAAAAGGACATGGAAAAACCTTAGGTAACATAAATGATATTTAAAATAAAAAATCAAAATTCATTTGTAAATAAATGTTTGAATGATTCAGTTTTTTCACCTTTTAGCAATCATTATTGATGCCAATACTAGCTTTCAAGTTATTCTCAAACTTTTCTCATTTGACTTCTCCCTTTCCTTGCCCATTATCCTTAATAACTTGCTTTCCTGTTGATGATCCTTCTAACTCCCTAGTTTCTTGACCTCCTAAACTCTTGTGTCCTCTAATTCCGAATTAGAATAGTCAAAATCTTCCACTTTAACATCACTCAAAACTGTTCAATCTCCATCATCTTGAACTCTGAAGTTCCCCTTCCTGACCACATCTTCAGTCAGTTCACCTACCCCAATCCCTCATTCCTATTCAAATTGATTTTTATCCTCATTATTATCATCATCTGCTCTTTCAGCCACATTGTATAATCCCTAACCTGCTTTCCTAAACTGTGTAGTTCCCAAGATCAGTGCTTAAAAATATTTTCCACTACTAGCCTGGAATGAATACTGCCTAAAACTCATCTACTGTTCAGTAAAGCCTTTAATCAATTTTACTTGATTCCTTATCATATTTCTTCAAAATACCATTACAAACTTTTTTTTTTTGCTTTAAGTCCTCAGCTTCCTCCGATTTCACCACACCAGATTCTCTAATGGTGGTCTTGCCTTCTCTCCAAAGAGAAGAGAGATGCCATTAGAGAGGATCTCCCTTGATTCCTTTCTTCCATCTCTCAAAATGTACCCTTTATTTCATTCTTTTAATCTCACATAAAGTAGCCTAACATTTTCACCTCTGATATTTATTCTATCTTTTCTTGTCTCTTTCTGGAACTTGTTCCATCTATCATATCTTTTCTTTCAAGTATCTTCAGCCTCTTCCTTTAATTATTCCTTCTTCCCTGCTAAAGATCATGTTCAAGTCTCTTCTATCTTACTTTAGATCTTTACTTTAAATCTTACTTTAGATCTCATCAATATGGCTATTCCTTTGGTTTTATGGATATCAGTGAAGCAGTTGGGCTATTCTTCTGTTATTCCTTACATATGTCACATGATTGATTTGCCTTCTTTTCCAATCATTCACTTATTTCTGATAACTCTTATACTACTTCTTCAGTATCATCAGTTTACCTCAATAATCATTTTGGGTTATCTCCCGTGTGAATTCCTAGAGATTATGGTATTCCAAGATTTTCAATCATAGAGTAATTTTTGGAGTACATTTCTCTGACAGTTTTATTAAGTAGTAACTTTTTACTTTAGTAGTTGGAGTCTTTGGGTTTATTGAATAATAGGTACCATGTTTCTTTGCTTTTATTTATTGTGTATCTAATCTAATATACTGACTGACCACCTTATTAGCCAGTTGTTTCAATGATTACTACTCCAATTTAGAACTGATCTCAAAGGTTATTAAACTGTACATTGGACTTAGTAATTATTATATTATGTTATATCAGATCATATCATATTTTGGAGGCTTACAAACCCAAAGAGAGCAAAAAAAAAAAAAAAAAAGAGGAAAAGAATCTAGGTGTACAAAAATATTTATAACAATTCTTTTTGTTTTGGAAAAAATTGGAAACTGAAGGAATACCCACCAAATAGGAAATAGCTAGACTAAATATGACATTTAAATGTAATGGAATAGTATTGTATATATTTTTCTTTTTTTATGCTGAGGCAATTGGAGTTAAGTGACTTGACCAGGGTCACACAGGTAGGAGGTGTTAAGTGTTTGAGATCACATTTGAACTCAGGTCCTCCTTACTTCAGGGCTGGTGCTTCATCCACTGTGCCACCTAGCTGCCCCCATCATATTGTATAATTAAAAAATAATGCAAGGGACAGTTTCAGAGAAAGCTGAGAAGAATTTGATGAAATAATGTAGAGTGAAGTGAGCAAAACAGTTTATACAATGACAATAACAAATAACTTTCAATAATTTAAAATCACTGTCCCTCTGTGGTTCATAGCACTAATCATGAAATATGCTGCCAACCTTCTGACAGAAAGGTGATAAATTCAGGGTGCAAAATAAGACATTATTTTTAGATCTGACCAACACAAAAATGTATTTTTCTTACCTATGCATATTTGTTATAAGGATTTCATTTCTTTTTTTTAACTGAGAGGAGAGATGAGAGGAAGAGAAAACAAATGTTAATTTTTTTTTAAATAAAATAAATTTTATTTTAAAAAAACAACTGTTTTTGAGGGATTCAAAGTCACTAGCAAATGAGACATGATTGATCTTTGAAAGATCATAATCTCAGACATACACAGGAGGATGAACCTTGTCTTCATTATCAATAAAAGAAAGAATAATGGAGTTTGAAAGCTCTAGGCCAATGAGATTGATATGTAGAAAAGTTCTAAAACATGTTATTAAAGAGAAAACTGTATACATAGAAAGAGAAGTAGTAGTCACTAAGCAACAACCATAAGTTTGTCAAGAATAGGTTATGTTAGACTAACAACATTTCCTTTTTTTGATATCATTACTAGATTGATAGATTAAGATAATCCCATAGGTAAATTTTTTCTTTATTTTAGCTGTGTGTGTGTGTGTGTGTGTGTGTGTGTGTGTGTATATATATATAAAGAGAATAAAGTTAAGTGTTGTTGGAGTGTTGATAAAACTTTCCTGACCATTATCTAATACTTAGCAGAAAATGATCCCTAAAGAAATAGTTATCTGATAAATGTTATTGCTATGACCTCAAAAGCAAAGTCCAAATTACAACTTTCATAGTTTACTCAAGGATATTGTACAGCCAACTAAATCTCATATGAGCAGCAAATACAGAAACACAAATGCTACCATGGTCCCCTAAGGCTTTCAAGTAATGGGTTTGCTTCTTGGAGGCTGTAGAGTTCCTGGTTCTATGCTAGCCATTGACATGCCAATACAAACGTTAACATCCTGGCCAATGTACGTATGATGGAATTTTTAAACTGTCTTTCCTGGATTTATGGCTGAACTTTGGATAATTCAACCTTGGAATCCATTCAGCACCATTAGCAATGCAGATTGCTGTAGCCTGAATGACAAAGACCTATACTAAACAATTTCTAGCAATTAGCCTAAGCATAACATACATTCAGAAACCTTGGGAGGCAACAGTTATCTGAATAGATAACATATCCACTGCAAATGCTAATAATTTTCTGTGATTTACTTTAGGAGAAACTCACATTATCTTAGAGCAGAGAAGAAAAGCCTAGACAAACATCCAGCAAAAGTTACTAAGTGGGGGGGGGGGGGGGGGGAAGGCCATTGAGCTTAACAATATACAAAGAATGAGGATACAAGTGACCACACTTTAAAGAAAATTATTAACTCTAGACATGCAAATAAAAAAAAATTACAATAAATTATACTTAATAAAAATATACTTTAAAAAGTAGTCCCAAAACTAAAGGATGCAATTGTGCTTTCATTATACAATAAATGATAAATGGATCCAATTCTACTAGAAAGCTTGAATTATTAATTAGGTTTACTTCTAGAGGTAGAAATTCATATTGGTAGCCTCAAGAACCATGAGCAGTCTTAAATAAGACACTTTATGCTCATGGATAAAATGAGAGTGATCTAGCATTAATTAAAGGATCATCAAGGATGCTTCCCTTCTTGGAGATAAAAAAGAGAAATAGACTAGATAATAATATGACTAGATGACTTTACAACTTATTGAAAAACCCAAAATGTGCAAAACCCAACTTGGAGAATACTGTTTAGTAAAAGTATGTGTCTTAGCTCTCTTTAGCCCTGTTTTCTTTGACATTTTTATCAGTGATTTAGATGAAAACATAGACTGCAGGCTTAACAAATTTGAAGATAATACTAAGCTAGAAGGGATAGCTAATGGGCTCAATATGAAAATTAAGATATCAAGAGACTAGAACAATGGCCCAAATCAATAAGATGAATTTTAAAAGTGATAAACATGAAGCCCTGTACTTGTACAACTTGGTAAATACAAGTTGGGGGAAGTATTCAGGCTTAGATATAGTTTGTCTTTAAAAAGATCTCCAAATATTCACAAGCTTCAGACTTAGGAAATCCTAATGAGGAATTCCAGTGAGTCTCGCTTCTGCCTTTGTGTAAATTTGTTTGCTGAGAACTTTGAGATGCACTCCTAGCTATCTGACAAATTTCAGGGAGCATTAGGAGAATTGGCCATCTTCTTGGTATCTTAATTAATGAACATCCTTTATGATAGGCCTGTGTTTAACTCGGAAACCTGGCCGGTTCCTGGACTAAACATAATCCTCCTAAAGGAATAAACAAATGGACTTCTTGCAATACAGCATCCTTATACCTGAGGAGGGCTGTTTTGTCTCAAGGGTCATGTATAAACCAAGAATATTTAGTGTAGTGCCTTATTTTTCTCAGGCTCTAACAACCACTTAGTGGAAAGAGTCTTTGAGAACTCAGGAAGTTTGGTATCACCTGCCTAACAAAGTCTCAAGACTCTGGATAGCTGTGACCCTGGTTCTCCCAGCTGTTGGAATTCAGATATTGACTCTTCCTCATACTGGTGATATGTTCCTGATAATTAAAATTGTCAAAAGTAATTGAGTTGCTCCAAGAAGATAGTTGATTTCCTTTCACTGGAAGTTGTCGAGAAAAGCTATGCATTTATTTGGAGGAAATTTTGTAGAAAATATTCTTGGTCAGGTGCTTTGGACTAAGTAACCTCTGAGGTTTTCTACAACTCTTAAATTCTATCATTCTGCTCTTTCCTGGGTTCTGCTTAAACTTCTCTGGACAATTCCTTAACTTTCCTCTCTGGTTCTTCTTCCTACTTCTAATACTCATAGTGTAGGCATTTCCCCAAATTGTGCTCTCAGCCAGCTTTTCTCATTTCTTTTTTCTTTCTCCTTTAGCAATCAATCCCATCTACCTAATTGACTTAAACTATCACCTCTAAACAAATGTCTCTCAAATTTCTATCTCCAACCCAAAACTGAAATCCTGACCTTCTAGCTGCCTATAAGATCTAGAGGTCCCACTCAAATTGAGTCAAATTCAATAAGGCTAAAACTAGAATCACCTTCCTGAAAAATATCTCAGCCTTTCCCAAAAAAACTTTCCCTCTCCTGTTACCAATACTATCACACTTAAAACTTTGGAGTCATTCTTGACATTTCTTTCTTCCTCAAAAACCATACATAGGACCTAGTTTGTTGGGGTCTTACATTTCAGGCTAAAGAGTATATTTTATTTGTTAAGCAAAATCTGAAGATTCTTTGTTTGTTTTATCAATGTATATTTCTATATTTACTTTGACAGCTGTAGAAAATGGATGAGAAAGAAGAAAAATGGGAAACACAAGTGAACCAGTTTGGAGCCATTACAAAAGTTCAGGTAAAAATTGTCAAATCCTTTTGCTTCTGTCTTCAAAATATTCTCTCCTATCTGTCCCCACCTTTCACTTTCATCCATTCACATCTGAATTTTTGTAATATAATCCTAATTGTTTCATGGGACTCCAGTTTCTCTCCTATCCCATCCATTTTATGCACAGTTGCTGAAGTCATGTTCCAAATGTAGAGCACTTCAAAAATGAAAAAATAAAAACAAAACAAAATAAAAAACTTCAAGGCTTTCCCTAAAAATGAAAATTCCTTAGTCTGACCTAAAAGGGCCATGTGAATTGACTCCAATTTCTTTGTACAGCCTTATATCATGGCATTCCCTTTTGCTCACTTTATTATCCAGCCAAATTATTCTGTTTTCTATTCCTTAATTTTAATCTTCATGCTTCTAGATCTGTGATTTTATTTATGTTGCTCTTCTCCCCCATACCTGGAATAGATGTCTTTCTTGCCTCTTAACAACCTTCTCCTTCTGTCAAAGCCTATGCTGTAGCCATCTCCTATTTTAATGTTTCCAGACTCTCTTGCTCTCTTTCCCCCAGACAGATTTAATCCCTTTTGTCTTGATTTTAACACAACCATTTGACCTGTCCCATTTATGTCATGATTTTCTTTTTTTAACAAACTATTTTTTCTCAATTACAAGTAAAAATAATTTTAACTTTTTTTTTTTGTATTGTGAATTCCAAATTCCCTCTTTTTCTCATTCCCCTTCTCCTCCTTGAGAAGGCAAGCACTTTCAGATAAATTATATGTGTGAAGTCATGAAAACCATATTTCCATGTTAGTCATGCTGAAAAAGAGAACACAGAAAAAAAAAGGAAAATTTTAAAAAGCTTTAAAATATACTTCAATCTGCATTCAGACTCCACTAGTTTATCCTCTGGAGGTAGATAGAATTTTTTTATCCTAAATCCTTTGGAATTGTCTTGTTTCGTTGTATTGCTGAGAATAGCTAAGTTATTCACAGTTAATCACCACATAATATTGTTACTATGTACAATGATCCCTTAGCTCTACTCACTTCATTTTTCATCACTGCATGTAAGTCTTTGCAGGTTTTTCTGAAAGCATCCTACTTGTTATTTTTTAAAGCATAGAAATATTTCATCATAATATATATCACAGCTTGTTCAGTCATTTCCCATTTGATAGACATCCCCTCAATTTCCAATTGTTTATTGCCACAAAAAGAGCTGCTATAAATATTTTTGTACCTATAAGATCTTTGCCTTTTTTTTAAAAAAATCTCAAAAAAAGAAAAAATAAATAAAATAATCTTTTTGGGATACAGACCTAGTAGAGTATTGCTGAGTCAAAGGGTATGCACAGATTTTTAGCCCTTTGAACAAAATTCTAATTTGCTCTTCAAAATAGTAGGATTAGTTCACAACTCCACTAGGAGTGCCTTAGAGTTCCAATTTTTTCTACATCCTCTCCACCTTTGTTGTTTCCTTTTCTGTCATATTAGCCAATCTGATAGATATGAGATGGCACCTCAGAGTTGTTTTAATTAATATTTCTTACATCATCATTTTCTACTTATTTGCATACTTATCTTCTCACCTAAAGGCAGGAATTATGTCACTTTTTTTTATCTCCATCCCCAGAATCTAGTATAGTGTCTTGAACACAAATATTTGTTAAATTGAATTGTGACAATAATTCACAGTTAAAACAGCTTGCTAAAATATAAAAAGTTCTTTCTTCAGCAATCCTCTAAGGCAGGTAATGCTAGTATCATAATCTCCAAGGTTTTTTATATGAAGAAATTGAGCCTCAGAAAGTAACTTGCACTGAAATTTGAACCTAGGTTTCTTTACTCCAATTAAATTAAAGAATTAAAAGATGTGATAATGAGTTCTCAAAGTTAGGAAATTTTATTCCCTGAACTGGTTTAGTTTGATCAGCTATTCTGAATTGTTTTAATGGGGTCCTGCCCAAAATGACATCCTGAGAGCTACCTCACACTATAAGCCAGGCCAGGAGTACAAGGGAAAAACCAAGTCCCAAGCATTTTCTCTCTCCTATGAAAACTTCTTATCCCTCTCATAGGTGACCCTGAAAATATGGGGGTGGGGAGATTTATATTCTTTTCCCCTCTCCATCTGCCAGGATTCTTGGGCGTTTCCCCCACCACCCTGCCTTCCAAGAACAAACAGGCCCAAACTCTTTGTGAAAGATCTGCCCTACCCACTCATGCCTTAGGGGTGTAATGTCTCTTCTGTACCAGCTACACTGGGGCAATCTCATCTGCCATTCTTTGCCAGGGAGATAGATGTACTAGCATGACCTGTGAAAAATCAATGGATTCCTATAGGGCAGCATTGGGATATTGTTTTTTCCCACAGACAATAGAAGGAGTGAAGGAGAATACAAAATCAATATTAAAATTGTTGAGTTCTAGGAAAATGAAGATATGATTTCATCCAGTTTTGGGGTTTTTATTTCATTATTCTCATCTCACTTGGCTGAGATTCCTTCTGGACTGAGAAAGACGAGTATCTCAAGAATAAGAGCTAAGAAAGAAACTATGAAAAAGTCACAACTTGAAAAATATTTTTCTTTTTTGTCAGCAGAAAGGAAAGATGTAAATAGCTAATGTTTCAGTGATAATAGCTGGAGAAGAGGTCTGAAGAGGAATATGAAGTAAAAGGGAAGAGCCTGTTACTGCTCTCTTCTCCTGACCTTCCTCAGTAGAGCAGAGATATCTCAGAGAAATGGATCCTGACAAGAATACAAGTGGTGTGCATGCCATCTTCAATTCTATAATTTTACATATATATATATATATATATATATATATATATATATATACATATATATATAATTCTATAATTAATCATGGCATTTGCCTCAGTAATAACTACACCAGTGTGGGTGCTTCCTCCATTGATGTAGTTCCTACTAAAGTTTATGAATTACTGTGCCCCCAAAACATCAATATCAATGAATACCTTCAAATTTCTGCTAAGCTGGTCCTCAAATCTAATATTGTTCTCTAAAATGTATTGTTCTCTGGAAGCAGGTTTCTTGGGGGGCTTCTGGAAGTAGTTTTCATTTTAGTTCAGTGTAATCACCCCAAATGCAGCCAGGAGTTTTAAGTCCAAATCCTTTATTTTCTCCTTCAAAGTCTTGTCTCTTTTCCTGGGGCTCTGTTAGTTCATCTCTCAACTTGGTTCAGAGAGCTTAAGCTGCCTTCTTTGGTTTGTGAATCTCCTCAACTGAATCCTGGCTGAAGCTCAGAGCTTCTAGTGGGCTTCTGTTCTAGTGGGCTTGTCTTTTAATGGGCTTGTCCTCCTTGGCTTTGACAGCTCCTCCTTATATATGCTCTCCTAAAGATGTGAATCTTGTGGAATTATAGTAAGTACTAAGTACATGTAAATTAGAGAATCATTTTCTCATCAATTCCACTGACTTAGTACCTTGTAAGAATCCTAACACTCAAACAATAAACAAATAATTCCCATTGGGACCCCTATACAAAACTTTTCCATTTTGGAAAGATCTGCTAAAGTTTATGTCTTAATGGATTTTGAAAACCTTAAGACTTGGGTAAGTTATTTAATCTCAATGGGCCTCAGTTGGCTTGTCTATTAAAATAGGAATGAAAATTACATTACAATTCACATTTTGTTTGTATTGTCTCATTTGATCTTCACAATGATACTGTGAGATTGGTGGTATCAGATGTTTATGTCCATTTTATAGATGAAGCACTCAGCTAGTAAGTGACTTTGGTAGGATTCTTACTCTGTTCCTCTTTACTCCAAGTTCAATACCCATCCACTATGCTTGGCACTACCCATTGCACAGTGTTGTGAGGGGACCCAATTATAAAACACCACTTAAATGTAAATTATTTTTAAGAAGTATTATAGTCTTTATAATATTGGAAAGCAACATAAGAAAGAAGGGTTATGTTGGGGAAGAAATAGTAGACTCCACTTTGGCACAGATTAGCAAAAATGAACCATCTACATTTCAAAAGGTGGTATCAATCCTAATTGTTGAACATGTAAAAGGGAGCTCTACTTATGTCTTGACTGGTCTTCCTTATTCCTTTTTCTTGCAACATAGATTATTGGCACTATAATCACCCCTCAGCTGGTCAGAATCTTCACTACCCTGGAAACCTGCTCTCTAATAATAATAATTGTTGCTCAGTCATGTCCAACTCTTTGTAACTCAGTAGACTATATAGCACATCAGTACTGTCAATGGAGTTTCCTTTTCAAAGATACTAGAGTGGCTTGCCATTTCCTTCTACAAGGGATATTAAGGGACTTGCCCAGGATCACATCACAATCAGTATCTGAGGTTAGATTTGAATTCAAAGACTTCCTCACACCAGACCCAGAATTCTATCCACAGAGCTACAGTCTACCTCTAATAATAATAATAATAATAATAATAATAATAATAATAATAGCTAACCTTTAAATTGCCTAAGGCACTATGCTAAACACTTCACAAATATTATTTCATTTAATCCTCACAACAATCCTGGAGATAGGTTAATACCATAATATTAGCATATTATGTCCATTATGCAGATGAGAAAACTATGCCCAAAAATTAAGTGACTTGCCCAGAGTCACAAAACTATTAAATGTCTGATACTGTATTTGAATTCAGGTCTTCCTGAATCTGAGCCAAGCACTCTATCCACTGAGCCACCTAGTTTTCCCTTATCCAGGGAATGTGTTGATAAATGTTTAATAATTGGGTTCTGGAGAGGAAAATCAAGTGCACATACACTTTTAATTTTAATCCACATTATTAACAAACATACCAAATCTACACCATCAACAAAACAATAAATTCAGCCCTGATTTGCAATGGTTGCTGATTTCCAAGATGTACATACCCATACTGAAAACTAAACAAATCCCTCTCAGATGGCTTTAGCACCCTTACCCTTATCTCCCCTCCTTCATCTTATCAAAATAAATCAGAAGACAAGGATGACTACAAATAAATCTGTACTAGGGGCTTTAGGGAATAAAGATGAGGTTGGGAAAAGGGAAGAACTGAAATACAAAATGTTGACCAAGTCAAAGAGAACAGCAGACAGAACTTGGCAAGAGAGAATTAAAGGGAATCAAGGCTATGAGCAACTCAACTTTATATGTACTATGGAGTACTCCAGCCTCCCTCACTATGAGTTTTCTGCCTAAATCCTCTCAGCTGTGACTCATCCTCACCTGAGGGTAGGGAGAGTCAAATCAGATCCAGGTGTTGGACTTTAGCCTCTTCATATGTTTTATGAGTAGGTGCCTCATGCTTACAATTAACACAGTCCAGTTCTGCAGAAATCTCCTATTCTATCTCTTCCTCCACACTTGGTGCACAAAAATGATGGTTTTCAGGCAAGGAATAAGAAATGGGGATCAAAATGGCTTATATGAAAGGTGACTAATGAAACAGAGATGACTTATTTAGATTAATAATTTCATCAGTTTACATGAGAATCATTGAGATGGATTCTTCAGGACTCAGCAGCTAGAATGACATATGGATGAGCTAATTATTCTTTTGGGATTTTACTGTCAGTTAAAAAAAGTCACCATTGTATAATTCAGTGACACTGTTCTCTACTGATTCTCTCCATATTTTATGAATTTTATGAATTGAAACTCAATCTCTTTCTTTTCCTTGTTCCAGTCCCTCTTTGTTAGCATTTCCCAGAGCTGCACCAACTTTCTTCTCTTTCTGTTCTCCCTCTCTCTTTTGGCAATATTATTATGTTTTAGGGCAACATTATACTTCTGTGTCTTCAGAAATGTGTCTCTGGGAAGGATTTTAGACTAGGAGAGGACATAGAAACACAGGCTATCCTAACTTCAACTATCTGATTCAACCAGTCTCATTTTATGACAAGCACAGATACTGATTATGATATTCTGGCAAAAACTTAAAAACCAGCTTTCCAAAAAGATACAACACACTTTTTTTGTTGTTCTTTTATTTTCATTTAGAATGTTATTATATTTGTTTTTTTAATAACTTTTTATTGATAGAACGCATGCCAGGGTAATTTTTTACAGCATTATCCCTTGCATTCACTTCTGTTCCAATTTTTCCCCTCCCTCCCTCCACCCCTTCCCCCAGATGGCAAGAGTCCTTTACATGTTGAATGGGTTGCAGTATATCCTAGATACAATATATGTGTGCAGAACCAAACAGTTTTCTTGTTGCACAGGGAGAATTGAATTCAGAAGGTATAAATAACCCGGGAGGAAAAACATAAATGCAAGCAGTTTATATTCATTTCCAGTGTTCTTTCTCTGGGTGTAGCTGCTTCTGTCCATCTTTGATCAATTAAGGCTCTCTTTATCAAAGAGGTCCACTTCCATCAGAATACATCCTCAAACAGTATCGTTGTTGAGGTATATAATGATCTCCTGGTTCTGCTCATTTCACTCAGCATCAGTTCATGTAAGTCTCACCAGTCATCTCTGTATTCATCCTGCTGGTCATTCCTTACAGAACAATAATATTCCATAACATTCATATACCACAATTTACTCAACCATTCTCCAATTGATGGACATCCATTCATTTTCCAGCTTCTAGCCACTACAAACTGGGCTGCCACAAACATTTTGGCACATACAGGTCCCTTTCCTTTCTTTAGTATCTCTTTGGGGTATAAGACCAGTAGAAACACTGCTGGATCAAAGGGCATGCACAGTTTGATAACTTTTTGAGCATAGTTCCAAATGATACAACACACTTTTAAGTTTAATTTTAATTATTAAAATTTTCCTCATCACTTTCTTGAGTCTAGACAATCAAGGAAAAAAAAAACTATTCAGGCAAGCCCTGATTTACAGCAATTTCTGAGACATAAATACTCACAATGAACATTTAATAATTGCTCCCAAACAAAGCTAGTCTCAGCACATCCCTGCTTAAACTCCTCTCAAACCCGATTCTATGTAATGATGGGATTGCCTGTTTCCCTAGCAAGTAACTACTACAGACTTAAAGGAGTTTCTTTTCCCATATCAACCAACTTAAAGGAGTTTCTTTTCCCATATCAACCAACCATCAATTAACAAGTATATATTAAACTTCTTGGTGACATGTGATGTTCTGTATATTGGTAATAACAAAGACAAAAATGAAACAATCCCTGGGGCAATGCATACATAATGGGGAAGTGGGAGAAAGAACAAGAAGAAGGGAGGAAAGGATAACAACCACAGACTTTGGGTAAAACTGAATAATACCCTTGCAGAAGAGTCAGCATATAAACAGATGGAATGAGAATGCTGGTCTTAAATTTGCTGCTAACTTTGTTTCCATTGAAGATGCCAAACTAACCCTAAGTCCAGTGTTATAGGGCCAGCACTAAAATGTGGCAATTTGAGGAAATTTGAAGTGGCCTAATTTTCATTTCTTTTATATTTTTCCATAAAACCATGAAAATTTTTCTGGCATATCTCTAGAAAATAAATCGCTGACAGGATAAAACTATTTGATTTTTTTCCCAAAGTTTCACTTAGAAATCATACATCATGTATTTAGGATTACAAAATACCTATAATGATGTTAAATTAGTTTTTCCTTGGCCAAAGCACTTCACTTTTCTGATGTTCAGTTTTTTCATTTGCAACATGAGGGAATTAATTTATATTATTCTCACTCACACTATTATTCCCTATGAGGTATAACTATAAAGTAATGAGATATTATTTTTAAAGCTTTTTATTTTCAAAACATATGCATAGTTTTCAACATTTACCCTTACAAAACTTTGTGTTCTAAATTTTTTTCTCCTGTCTTTCTCCTCACCCTTCCCTTAGAGGGCAAATAATCCAATATATGTTAAGCATGTGCAATCGTTCTACATATATTTCCACAATTATGCTGCACAAGAAAAATCAGATCAAAAAGACAAGGGGGAGAGGGGGAGGGAAATGAGAAAGAAAACAAAATACAAGCAAACAACAAGCAATAAAAAGTGAAAATACTATGCTATGATCCAGTCAGTTTCCATAGTCTTCCCTCTGGGTACAGATGGCTCTGAAATAATATTTTTAATAAAACTTATCCAATTGCTTCAAAGTAGTTCCCTTGGTAAGCACTTATTATAGCCATTTCTGAAAAAATATTTCTGGAATCTTAGAGCTGTCTTTAGAACCAATCAATTTACAAGCCATACAAAGCCACACTTAGTCTTAGTACTTCTTAGTCAGGCCTTGGGTTTTACCAAAAGAGGAACATTCGGCTTGATCACCATTTTACTGGCCAAATTTGTCTCTGAAATGCTGTTGACTCTTTCCAAAAACCAAGTTGCTCCTTAAAGTACAAAGATTAAAAATATTCAAAAGAAGGTGGCAATAAGATCAGATAATTCTGGTTTCAAAAAGACTTCAATCAATGGCCACACCATTAGAGTAAGTGTGGAGTCACCCAAAGTGACTGCCTTGATGGAAACAATACTCATGTGGAGGTGTAAACTTTAGTATGTTATTAAAAAAAGAAAGAAAGAAAACAATACTCATGCAATGCCCTCAGCACACCTTGCTGATAGATACTCTGTTTACCTGAGTCTGCACGCCTGGTTGAAAGGGTGTGTGTATATGTTAAACAGGGATAAAAGTATAACTCAACTTGTCAGAAAAATAGGAGTTGAAACCTAGAACTGTCATTAACTTTTGTTTTGCAACTCTCACCCTCTAATTCTACTTGAGATAAAATACTCTATCCCATTCATTATTCTTCCATTAATAAAAAATATTAGAGTATTTACACATAACTCATCACTCCTTAAATCTAAATAAAAATGTTCTCTCAGCACAATACAAAAACATATTAATAAAAAAAGATATCATTTTCCACTCAATTTCTCAGTACTCTAGTATATATAAACACCCAGACACACATACACACACATATATGTGATATATGTTACATATATGTGTGTACTTCCAGTATACATAGATATACATATATACACATGTATGTACTCTCAACATATATATATTTATGCCTTCAACATTTATAAAACCTTAATTTATAACTTAACTAAAATAAGATGAAGAAGGTACAACCCCATGTGCTTTGGAAGAGAGATGCAGATTCTAGATTTATAGACTATACATCCCTAAAAATCAAGAGTTGTGATCTCTCTATTGTTGATATCCTTTCATGTTATGGAGAATCCCAAATACTCACTAAGTTAACTAAAGTAAATGTATTGATTTGAAAAGAGAAAATTGTTAAAATCTAGAATATTCTTCAACAAAATGACTACTTCATTTTATTTAACGGTTTATTCATTTATTTAAGGTTTACCCTTTTGGGGGGAGAGGGGGCGCTCTGCTGTCTTCCCAGAACCTGTCCTTGTGCTTTGAAAATAATGTTACCGAGGAGGGGGAAAGTTGGAAGAGAAGGTTTTGCAAGAGTCAATGTTGAAAAATTACCCATGCATATGTTTTGTAAATAAAAAGCTATAATAAAAAAAAAGAAAGAAAGAAAGAAAATAATGTTACCTTCGAGTTAAAGAAACTGGTTTTAAAGCCTACTTGGTGAAAAACCTGGAGACAGTTTCTTAAGTATTCTGGACCTCAACTTCCTCACCTCCAAATTGGAGGAAGAAGGGATATGGGAGGTGGATTAAAAGATTTCCAAACTATCTTCCAGCTCTGAATCTATGACACTAAGTCACATAGTAATCTGAAAATTAGGAAATATTATAATTTATGTTATGTACTTAACAGAAAGAGGACAGACTGGCTATGAAAACAAACTTGGCCTGGCAGAAGTTGGTTACTTATTTGAAAACCTGCTCTCTACAAGGTATATGCAATCTCCATTTTTCTTTCCCACAAAATATATCATGGTAGTCCTCAGTTCCTCAATGGAAAGAACAATGGATTTGGATTGAGGAGACCTGGGTTAGAATACTTACTAAAAGTTCATTTGTAGGCAAATCACTTGACCTCTCTGAAACACAGCTCTTTCATTTGTAAAACTGGTCCAATAAACTGTGTCTGTTCTACCTCATAATGCTACCTTTGCAAAGCACTTTCAAAACTATAAGTTGCTATATAGAATATAAACTTAAGGGTCAGTTAACCTAGACTTAAGTCTCAATTCTGTATGAAGTTGCTACTATGAGACCTCAACCCCTTTTCATAGTTTTTTGGGTTTCATTGGTGCCTTGAAGATTAAAATACTAACCTATCATATAAGAAAATTAAAAGGGGTATTGTAGTATAGTGGAAAGAAGTCTAGAGTTGGAGGATCTGCATTCAAATCCTCACTACTATTTACAACTTAAGTGATTTTGGACTTCATTTTCTTTGTATTAAGATGAAAAGATTAGACCAAGTTCCCCTTCTGATCTAATGATTTCCTAGAGATCATTTAGAAATCCATGTTTTAATTTCACAAATGAGGAAACTGAGGCCCCAAGTAACTTACCAACATTGCACACCTAGTAAGTGTGTATAAGAAGGATTCAAACCTGTCCTCTGATCCCAAACCCAGTGCTCTTGCCACTTACCCAATAATTAGTATCTCTAAAATCTTTTGAAATTTTCAAACAAAAAATTTAAATGTTTTTTGCTCCTAGTAAAGCTTTTAATCTCCTTTTCAATAACAATTTATTTACTAAATTTGGGATAAATGTGCTTCAAGTTCCCCCACAACTACAACAAGGAACTAAAAGTAACGTGACATTTCTTTTTTCAACATTTGGGTTTTTTTTTTTTGTTTGTAGCCAATAGATCAGCAAAGTACCAAAATAGCTTTCAGCTACTCTCACTTACATGATTTCCTGAGAGAGTGTGGAATGAATTCATTATTATTCAAATCACAATTAATTTTAGTAACTGGAATATCCTCTTTTATATTTTCTTAACTTCAGTTTCCTAATTCTACTTATACTTTAGTCCTTACAGACTCCATAAAGTCTTTTCCTGGCTAATATAAATAGATGACATTTGAAAGGACAGTATTTGTTCTTATTTGAAGTTTTTTTAAATCGCTGAAAATATAAGATTTGTTTTTAGGAGCTGACATAATAAATAATACTAATGGAATAATAGCAGATTAAAGCATAAAACTTTATGAATCAATCAATCACTCAAAAAACGGTTAAGCACTTGCAATGTTCCAGGTCTATTTTTTTAAATTAGATAGAAAAAAGAAACTGGGGAATAGAGTGGATATTCCCAATTCTACTTCTCCCTTTGTGAAAGTTATCCACTCTATTCCTCAGTTGTCTTTTTTCTATCTAATTCAATTCAATACATATTAAAGCCCTACTTGTCTAATGGGCTCTGTTGCCTATGGAGCTACAAAGTACAGCACTAGGATTCAATGAAAAAAATATTGGCTTTGCAATCAGAAGACCTGACTTCAAACCTTAGCTTTGCCTAATACTAGTTTTAGGACATGGAGAAAGATACAACTGTTATGAACCTCTGTTTCCTCATCTGTAAAATAGGGACAGGATTACTTACACCATCTCTTTCTTGTACTATCTTACTTGTTATCTGGAAAGTCCTTTATAGACCTTAAAGTGAAACACTCATAAATTAAAATTAATCAGTAAACATTTATTGAACACCTACTATGCTCCAGGCATCATGGTAAATTCTGGGGATATCAAAATGTTGAGGACCACACCTAAGTGTGAAGGGGCTGGTAGATTCTCTGAAAGCCCCCATAGCTGTGAATCATAACACATTTGAATGAATTACGGATGCAGATGCTGCTTGTGAATTGGAAATAAAATAAATTGGAGGCGAGAGAGGAGAGAGATCAGAGAATGCAACTGCTTCTCAGTCTCCTTGTACTGTTATCAACCTTTCACATGAAGGGATCTATTCTGCTCTCAGAATTAGATCCCCAGCAGCCATTAGCAGGTTGCTCCATAACACCAAAAAAAAAAAAAAAAAAAAAAAAAAAAGGCAAAAGGTAGCCCTTGTCCTCAAGTAGCCTAAATATTTTGAGCCAGAGAAAGAGAAAAGACAAGTATACAAATTCAAAAAAATTATGAGGTTGGAGGAGAAAGACAAGAGTAAAGGGAAGTAGAGGGGGGGGGTCAATAATAATAATAATAATACTTTACCTCCCACTAATGTAGAGAGACTTAACTAAAATAAACTTAGTAAAAATGAAACTGAGCAAAGATTTGTTTCTGCAGATTAGAATAGACTGTATCCTTTGGAAAACATTTGCCAAAGAAGCAAACATTTTCTTTGGAGAGCAGAGTTTAAACTGTTTAAAGAAGACATCCATTAAAATATTTATTTGACCACACTAACACCTGCTAAAGTAGAGAGAGCCAGTGTGATTTCTGCAAACTATTGAGTTTGTTTGAATACTAACAATTTGTCTGTAAGCCATTCCTTTAAACTGGTTTTCAGATTCACTTTACCATGGGGCCTATCATTCCTTGTATGGTCAATCCTGTTTTATAAGGAATACTAGTCTACACTATTAATACTAATACGTAGTCTCAAATTCTCTTTTGTTCACTTATTTTCTAAAGGACATTCTTGTTCCCAGCTACACAACTTGAATAGCCCCTAGGTAACAGTGAATGAATGGCAGAGAATCCCATTGTCTTGCTACTTCAAGCTCTCTCTTGGTGCTCACTTTATCCAGAGATCTGGCCTAGAGATATCTTAGTCTCAGTGGCTTTATTTGGGTCTTAAAAAAATAAAGAAACAGCAATATATATATAACTCCTTTAAAAGGGATCTTCCCAAAATATAGATAAAAGAACAGAAGTTGTTCATCTTTTTTTTTTTTTTTTAATGTCATGGTCCTATTTGGCTATGTAATGAATCTACAAACCATTTCTCAGGATGACATTGGTAAATACATAAAATGAAATACATGGGTTTGCAAAGTAGACTAATTATATGAAAATGTAGTTATTAAAAAAAAGTTAGACCATATTCATGGGCCCCAGTTAAGGATTTGTAGTAGAGATTATTGGTGATTTGCAAATAATTATAAACTGTTCTGAAGTAGGTCAAATTGAAATGTGTCTTTGAGGCCTTTTAAAGGGATATATCCTGCTGCATGTATTCTACTATATGTCTACTCCAAAGTTGAGTGCACATGCTCACAGAGAGAGAGACACAGACAGAAAGTGAGACAGAGACAGACAGGGTCAGACAGTCAAACAGAGTAAAGAGAGACAGAGAGAGGCAGATATAGAGACAGAGAGACAGAGACAGAGACAGAGAGTGAGAAACACATTTTTAAATAGCTACAAAATGAATTGGGAATCAGAGTGGCTCTCATATCACTGGTATAGGAAACTCCTTACCAATGTAAACAGGCACCTTCTCTGAAAACTAAGAATCTCAATGGAGGGTCTTAAGAGAATTGAAAAATTGTAGCAGGTTCCCACAGGCAGAATTTAAATTCAGGTCAATCTACCAGGACACTACATAATAGGTAGTAAGGCATTAGGAAGAAGGATAAATACAGATGAGGGCAAAGAGATATTTTATCCTACCAAAGAAATTCCCATATGATAAACTTTGCTTTAGGATTATGGCAAAATATAGAGGCTCCTTCATTCATTCCAAGGAGAAATTACAATTTACTGATTTATCGTCATCTTTGAACATCAATTAGTCCATTGATGAGATCTCTGTCTCTCTCTGTCTCTGTCTCTCTGTCTCTCTTTGTGTCTCTCTGCCTGTGTGTGTATCTCTCTGTATGTCTCCCTCCCTTTCTCTGTCTTTCTCTGTCTCTCGCTCTCTGTCTCTCTCTCTCTGTCTCTGTCTCTGTCTCTCTCTCTCTGTCTCTGTCTCTGTCTCTCTCTCTCTCTCTCTCTGTCTCTCTCTCTCTCTCTCTCTGTCTCTCTCTCTCTCTCTTTCTCTCTCTCTCTCTCTTTCTTTCTCTCTCTCTCTCTGTCTGTCTCTCTCTCTCCCTTAAGTTTGAACTTTGCTTACACAAGTTGACTAGATATCAGTCCCCTCAATTATAGAGGAGGGTGTATACCATTCCATTTTCTTGTTATCTATTTCCCAGACCAAAATAAATGTATTAGCTCACAGGTGGAAGCCTACAATACTCTTCCCTTAAAGGCATATTAGCCTAGGAAGCTTAGTCATTTGGTGGCGTTTGAATTTAAAAATCATGTGCCTAGACCAGAAATATTTAAAGGAACATAGGGATCAAATTCTAGTCTGGAATCCTGTTCTCTCAGAGAAGAGAATGGTCCCTTCTGCCTCCCTTCAAGTAGGCTTCAACAAAATCTCCCTTAGAAAGGGGTGGGTAAACAAAATTTCAAAGATATTTAATTCAGTAATTCAATGCTAAACATTTATTAAGCACCCACTATATGCTAGGCACTGTGTTAAGCTCTGGAAACATCAAAAAAGAGGCAAAAGACAGTTCTTATTCTCATTCTTCCCTCCCCATGAGCTGCTTTTAGACAACGTAAGTGGACATAAGCACCTTACATAGATAATACATGTGCAATTAGAATTCATTTGTTTTAAAAGAACTAAATTTCAATGTGCTTTGGGTTGGAACAAATATCAAAAACCTTCTAGTTCAAACTCCTCATTGACAGATGTGGAAAATGAGAGGTCACAATAAGTTACTGTCAGAACTGGTACAAGAACCCAGAATGCTTAATCTCTAGTCCTATATGAAATATTATCAACTACACCAATCTCTAAAAATTAGTATGCAAAAGATCAAAGGCAGCATGACTAGTGTCATAAACATAATACTAGATTTAGCGTTAGAAGATTCAAGTTTGAAGCCAGGCTATGTTAATACCTATATGATCCTAGATAAGCCATTTATCTTCTTCACGACACAATTTTCTCATTTGTAAAACGAGGGATTTGAACTAAATGATCTTTAAGGTCTTTTCAATTCTCAACTCTATATTGTAGCTCCATGAAGTCTTTAAGTGTTTATTAAGCACCTACTATGTACCTTGCCCTGTACAAAGAAATATTTATTCAAAAATAAAGATACTAAAGTCTGCAAAAAATTCCCCAAAGTTTGGCAATATGTAATAGTGTAACTGAGAAATTTTATAGAATGTTATAAATTTTTTTGGTGTTCCCCATTGATGAGGTTTAGATTCGGAGTACCCAAATGAAATTAGGGTCTCTGGTGGTCAGGGAGTTAATAAGGTCTAGTGGCGGCGCAAGGGTAAGGAGTTTTGGGAAACTCCCTTCTAGCGGCGCAAGATCCTCTATAAAGGAATTTACAGACCCGAAAACCTAGATTGATAAAAGAGGTTTATTATGGGGATTAGAAGCAAGGTTAAAGTCTGGTTAAGGAAATAGGTGAAGGTAAAGAGAAGAGGGCACTGGAAACAGTATTCTAGTGGGCAGAGACCCTTGGCATGCCAAGTGTAGGGCTGGCATGTTAGGAACCTCTGCAAATAGAGGGTTTTAGTTTGACTCTTTTATAATAGGGGGTTTGAGCTACACGCTGAAGGGGTCTCGTGGGTGCAATCCCAGGTTGGCTCCTCACTGGGTTTCAGCTAGGGCTAGAATTTGAATTGAATTCAATGGGTTTCGGGACTGAGCAGACCCCAGATAACAAAGATGAAACTGTTTGAGCTTGGGGTAGAGTTCCCTCACTGAGGCAGAGTTGAAGGAGGTTTTCTCCTTTAAGGATTTTCAGAATTTTAGGGTTCCCTCTTCAATATGACCTACAGAGTACCTGGAAAATGATTGCACACAAGGTCTTATTATACATTTCATTCATTCATTCATTTCACAAGCTATATTTCTAGATACTCTACTGGGTACTGAGCCTAGAAGATAAAAAAAATTAAATATTACTTTCATTCAAGGAACTTACATTGTAATGGGGTTATGAGTGGACCAATATATGTGTACATAGATAAATTAATATAGAATATTACAACATCATTTTCTGGTCTTAGGGGAAAGATGCTAATAATTGGGAAGATTAGGAAAGGTCTCAAGTAGGAAGGAAGTAAAGCTTGATTCAGGCTATACACTAATATTTCACATCTCTAAAGTGCTTTATCACATGTAGAAGACAAATTTCCTTACAATACTTTAGCAAGGGAGAGAATACAGTCATTCTCTTTGCTATTTTGTATTTGAAAAACCAAAGTTTGTTGATAAAGAAACTGAGGTTCTTAATCTTTTTTTATGTCATTGATCCCTTTGACGGTCTGGTGAATCTATGGAACCTTCTCAGAATAGTTAGCCACAATCACACAAGTGGCAACTATCAGACCGAGGCTTCAAATCCAAGTGTCCTGATTGCATCATAGAATAATGAATATCCCCACAGTGTGTCTCATGAAGTTTGTGTATAATAGAAACTCCTTCTTTGCTTCCTTTTAATAGATTTGGGTTTTAAAAAGCCTTCAGGAACACAAAATTGAACAAGTCAAAGTATCTTCAAGAACTTCCACCATGATAGAGATAAAAAACCAAATATATAAAGTGTATATATGTGTTGTGTGTGTATATTGGAAGAAGGAGGAAAGATGAAACCATCATGTAACTCAAACACACCCAAACAAGGCTGATACTGCGCATATAATCATTATTACATTCTGAGCACAAGGACTCAGTGATGAATGTGCAGTTCACTGAACATTTAAATAACCCATATAGAAGCATGAGGAAGTAATTCTAATTGAATGACTATTCATACCCTTTTGTAAAACTTAACCTTTCCTGGGGAGGGGGAAAAGGGGCAAAGGAGTTTCCCATTTATATATGTTCTCCATGCAAAAGATCTGTTCTGCTTCCAAAAATCTAGTAACAGATAAGGTTTAAACCTATTAACTAATAAAAGACACCTAATCAGAGCAGTAGATAGAGTATGGGGTTTGGAGTCAAGAAGATCTAAGTTCAAAGCCTGCTTCAGACACCAACTATATGACCCTGAACAAGCAGTTTAACTTCTCTGGAGATAATAATAGCCTCTATCTCTTAAAGTTGTTGTGGGGATCAATTAAGTAAAATCAGTTTTTAAAATCTACATATAAAGAGACAACAAATGTCCAACAAATATCCATAGGGGAGCTTTATATAGCCACAAATAGCTTATGAAAAAAATTTTCAAGTCTAAAGTTTCACCTTATAACCATCATGTTGATAATAATGACAGAAAATAAAAATGGTCAATATTGGAACAACTGTGGGAAAACATTCACACTAATGCATCATTGGCAGAATTGTGAATTCATCCCACCATATTGGAAATGAATTTGGAATTATATTAGCAAAGTCAAACTCTCTTACCAAGCAATATCACTCCAAAACATATCTATCTCTTGGCATTCAAAGACAGAGGGAAAGATCCCATATGTTCACAAATATCTATAACACTTTTTTTTAAATAGCAAAGAAAGAATTTGGGTGCCTAACAAATGGGAAAGAGCTAAATAAATTGTGGTATGTAAATATAATAGAATATTTTAGCATGACAAAAATGACAAATATGAAGAATTTAAGAAGCCAGGAGAACTTCACAACTATTACTGTGAAGTAAGCAGATATGGTTCCAAGAATTTACACAATGTCACAGAAATATAAAAGAAATAATAGAATAATTGCAGATTTCTGAACTGTGATTGGTGCAGTGACTACTTGTGATTTCAAAGGACTGATAGTGAAATAGCAATGTTTCTTCTCAGCAAAGAGAAAATACACTATAAATGTGGAATAGGGAATGTTATGTCAAACATAATAACAATAATAGTAATGATGATGCAGTTAATATTTACAAAGCATTATATGGTTTGTAAAGTGTTTTACAAACATTAGCTCATTTTATCTTCACAATAACTCTGTAAGGTAGGAGCTATTATTATTCCATTTTACATTTGAGGAAATTGAAACAGACAGAAGTTAAGTGATTTGCCCAGTTTATAGACGTCTCCATTTGAATTTGAACTTCCTAACTCCATCTAGTACTCTAAACATGTTTTAAGTATGAAATGGGACATATCTTGTTGATTAGAGTCAGGTGTTGGATTCGTTTTTCTTATCTGTATGTTTGTTTTAAGGGAGGTTTGAGAGAGATATATGAATCAATGTAACTCTTTTTTTAAAGGCATATTCCTGCCCAGGAACCTTTAACTCCAAAAGGTCTTAATGTTCAAAGTTAAAGGAATTCCCTCAGAAGAAATTCTCCCTAATACTTCTCCCCTTTATTCCAGCTTCTCATCGACAAGAGAAAAAATTCTTTCTCCAAAGCTATTGCTCTAGCTCTATAGAAAGGTAAGAAAGCAACCTATCTTCCTTAAGGGCAAGAATGTTTCATTTTTTTCATCATATACTCCAAACCCAGCATAGTAACTTACATGTAGCAAATACATAAATTAATTCTAACTAATAAATGTTGAATCAAATTCTCATTTTCTTCCGACCAGACACATCTAGAATTGACTAACAAAAACCACAATAGTATAACAGTAGCATTCTCATAAGGAATAAAATCTCTAAAACCAAAAATTATTTGCAATAGGAAGGACCAAACATTCACTTGTCAAGCATCTTATGACTAAGAGCCCTGGGCTAAAAGTGCAGTGAGATATCTTTGTAATAAAGGTAAAATATAAACAGTTCTAGTATCCTTGTACAAGGGTATACTAGTAAATATTTAACAACCAGCTCTCCAAAGGGAAAAAAGTACACATGGCACACTTTTAAGTTTAATTTGCATTACTAACATTTTCTCCATCACTTTGTTAAGTTCAGTCAATAAAAGTAGCATTCACCCATTTCTAAGGTACATATGCTAACACTGGAAATTTAATAATCTTTCTTAAACTAGTAGAGGCTGGCTCCTGCACATCCCCATCCTTATTGAACCCAGTGCTTTATAGATAGTCCTTTCTCTTCTCCATCAATGGAAAGGAAGTTTAGTTAATACAAATTAACTAACTACTACTGGGAATTACATATCTGCTGTTAGAATCCCCTGTCTTTCCCTTCTTTATTTCTAATAGTTGCCATGACATTATTGTAAACAAACAAATGGTGAGTAAGCTTCACAGATCATAGGATATAGAACAAGAAGAAACATTACCAATTATCTACTCTAATCCAAACTCTTTATTTTATGTATGAGGAAATTGATACCAGAGGTTAATTGACTTGGTCAAAGTTGGACACAAGGATGAAAAGCCAAGATATGAACCAAAATCTTCTGAATCCAGATCTGAAGCCCTTTCTATCCTACTACCACCTAATTGAAATGACAGCAACTCATCTAATTAGTTGACACACAGATTCACACTTGTAGCATCAGCAAAGGCTCATAAAATATTTCCAATAGATACAGCTAGGTAGCACCAGCCCTGAAGACAGGAGGACCTGAGTTCAAATCTGGCCTCAGACATTTAACACTTATTAGCTATGTGATCCTGAGCAAGTCGCTGAACCCCAATTGCCTCAGCAAAAATAATAATAATAACACTTCCAAAAATGTTTAAGAGTATGGCCAACAATCAACTAATCAAGAAAATGCATAAGGCAGTATACCTAGTCATATATACATGTTTAGATGTAATTTGCTTCTATTCAAGATCCTACTTACAGGATAGCAACACAGCAATGAAAGAAATTAGGATGTGACCTTCTGTTGCCTCCTTCTTTCAAACCCAGAGAAATCAGACCCAAAATTTAGAGTCCATCTAGAGTATCAAATGAAGTCAACCAAATGTTCTGTCTGATCATAGGATATGGACAATACCAAGTCATTTAACTTTTCAGTGCCTTTCAGGGAATTCTCTAAGACTTTAAGTTACAGAGCAGATGTGTGGATCTACAGTGTTAAGAGTAGGACTCTAGTACAAAAGTATGCTAGTAAATATTTAACAACCAGCTCTCAAAAAAAAAACTTTATGCATGACATACTTTTAAGTTTAATTTGCATTATTAACATTTTCTCCATCACTTTCTTAAGTTCAAATAAGCAATAAAACTATAAATTAAGCCCCAGTTTCTAGCATCAATTTCCAAGGTACAAATGCTAACACTGAAAATTTAATAATCCACTTTCCTGAACCAGTAGGGATTGACTCCAGCGCACCCCTGTCCTTATTGAACACAATACTTTGCAGATAATCCTTTCTTTTTTCTATCAATGGAGAGGAAGTTTAATATTAGCTAGTTACCAATGGGAACTTCATATCTGCTGTTCCCATTACCTGTCTTTCTCTTCTTTATTTCTAATGGTTGCCTGTCTCATTGGGAGTTCCCTGCATCAATACAACCACAGGTCTAAATGCCCTTAGGGGCATAGTGGATAGGGTGCTGAGCCTCGCTTCAAGAAGATCTGTGTTTAATCACTTACTGTTGGCGTGACTCCCAGCCAACTCACTTAATTTTTGCCCCCTTCAATTCAGATTAAATGAGATAATATTTGTAAGTGCTTATCACATAGTAAGTGCTATATGAGTATCTTCTTTCCACTTTAGTTTCCTCAACCATCAAGTTGGATTAATAATAGGTTTATTGTGAGGATCAAATGAAATATTTGCAAATGTGCTGAAGACAGCACATCTTTAGTAGAAGCTTATTTCTTTGAACCAGAAAGGAGGAGGAAAATAAAAGATGTTTTCTACTCCTTAAAGTAAACAATAGAGACATGAAAATACTAAGCATTTTAGTGGTAGCCTCTTGTATTTCTAATATTTTGTAGTTCTCTAATGGAGTTACCATGTCGTTTTAGCCTTAATTTTCTAATGAGTATTGTAGTCATCTATGGACTAGAAAGAATAAGGACAAGTAGTTAGTAGAAACTTAAACTAAAGATAAGTGAATAGGTAATAAAAGTACACAGTACTTTATTAAAGACTTCAAATCAGGAGCTCCAGAAGATCCACAGCCAGTGGAATAATATTCAGCTGATTGAACAGAAAAGTCCATTAAGATAGTTCACCTTGGACAGAAACTGAAAAACACAAAATCACAAAATCTCAGAACTGAAAGGGACTGCAGAAACTGGCCAATATATAACTAAACAATGAGAGTCTACATGTTATACATAATGTGTGGTCAATCAATCAGTCTCTCAGCAAGCAAGCATTTATTATATGCCTGGAATAAGGAAAACTATTCTTCATGAGTTCAAATCTGGCTTCAGATATTTATTAGCTACATGATCTTGGTCAAGTCACTTAACCCTCTTACTTCAGTTCTTCAATCTGTAAAATGAGCTGGAGCAAGAAATGACAAACCATTCCAGTATTTTTGCCAAGAAAATCCCAAATTAAGTCACAAAGAGTTGGATATGACTGAATTGTTTGAACAATAACATATCAGGCCCTGCCTTAATTATATCATAGGAGGATTGATGAAGGATCTAAAGATATTTAGCCTAGAGAAAAGAAGGATGAAGGTAAACATAATCGTTGTTCTCAAGTATCTGAAGTGTTCAGATGTGTTCTTTTAGAGCCCAGAAGACAGAACTAGAAGGAACGAGTGGAAGCTGAGAAAAAGCAAATATAAGCTTGATATCAGGAAAACTTCCTGACAATTAGAGCCATTCAAAAATGCAAGAGGTTGCTTCAACACTTGGTAAATCCCACCTCCTAGAAGATTATCAAGCAGAGCTGGATTATCCAGTTGCTGGATATGTTATAGTACTCAATTGCGCCTGAGGTCTTTTCCAGCTCTTAAATTCTGTGATCCTATGAGTAATGAAGTGGTAAATGGTGAGACTAAGTAATTTGTATCACATTACCAGTGATGACTTAAGCTGAATAACTTGTTAAAAGATATTATCCAGATGATAAGGCATAAGGAAAAAGAGATGAGAAGATCATAGCATAAGATCAAGGGATAACACGAGGATAGTTTAAAGCCAACAGCTCTCATGGAATGTTAGAACTAAGGAAAAGGTTTCCAACACTTCGGATGAGTCTCCAATGGATATTACATGAAAAAACTTGAATAAGAGTTGCAAAGAATGAAAAGAAGGCATAGATGGGTTATAAACTGTACTGTTGGACAAGGTATCCTCATTAAGGAAATTATGAGGTACTAAAGTCACTAGAAAGTGGACCAGAAGAATTCTCTAATGGAATAAACATAAATGTCAGCAAAGCATTTGACAAAAGCTCTCATTTTCCCCTTTTAAATAAGTTAGCTAAATAGAGTTGATGTAAACTCCAAACTGACATACCCAAACTAAGTTGACTATCATATGTGTTGATGTCAAAATGAAGAAAGGACTCCAGTGAAGTGACCCAGGGATCCAACATCTGCCTTGTTCTGTTCCACACTTATATCAACAAATCAAATAAAATCATAGAGGATATATTTTTCAAAACTGTTAATGATAGGAAGGAGAGATCCAACACAGAATGATGTAGTTCACATCCACAATGATTTTCTTTTTTTTTTTTTTTAACTTTTTATTGACATAACCCATGCCAGGGTAATTTTTTACAGCATTATTCCTTGCTCACTTCTGTTCCAATTTTTCCCCTCTCTCCCTCTACCCCCTCCCCCAGATGGCAAGCAGTCCTTTATATGTTAAATAGGTTACAGTATATCCTAGATACAATATATGTGTGCAGAACCTAACAGTTTTCTTGTTGCACAGGGAGAATTGGATTCAGAAGGTATAAATAACCCGGGAAGAAAAACAGAAATGCAAGCACTTTGTATTCATTTCCCAGTGTTCTTTCTTTGAGTGTAGCTGCTTCTGTCCATCCTTGATCAATTGAAACCGAATTAGCTCTCTTTATCGAAGAGATCCACTTCCATCAGAATACATCTTCAAACAGTATCATTGTTGAGGTATATAATGATCTCCTGGTTCTGCTCATTTCACTTAGCATCAGTTCATGTAAGTCTCGCCAGTCCTCTCTGTATTCATCCTGCTGGTCATTTCTTACAGAACAATAATATTCTATAACATTCATATACCACAATTTATTCAACCATTCTCCAATTGATGGGCATCCATTCATTTTCCAGCTTCTAGCCACTACAAACAGGGCTGCCACAAACATTTTGGCACATACAGGTCCCTTTCCCTTCTTTAATATCTCTTGGAGTATAAGCCCAGAAGAAACACTGCTGGATCAAAGGGTATGCACAGTTCATCCACAAAGATTTTCAACAGGCTAGAATAATGAGCAGAATTGAATAAGATTAAATTTAACAGGGATAAATATAAAGTTCTCTATTTTAATTTTTTATTTATTTTAATTTATGGAATAAAACAAGCATTTGTACAAAATAGTACAATAAAAAAGATGATTGTACATGCAAATCTACTACATACAACTTGGTTATTCCTTTGAAATATACAGCAAAATTACAATGTAAATTTTTTCTTTCTCTTTTCTTCTTTTCCCCATGCTAAAGATGGCTACCATTAGAAACAAATAAGTATGAATAGATGAGAGATAGATATATAGATATGCAAAATTGTTTTATAAATACTTTGATTTATTTTATTTTTTCTCTGGGTTTTTATGCCTTTTCATATTTCTTTGAATTTTCAGTTCTTTCCTCACATGTCCTTTATAGTTAATTTTAGCATTTATAATGAACAAAATAACTTATTTGTTCAAAGCTAAACTAAACTAGCAACAATATCACTGTTACTGTATATGGTGTTCTCTTGGCTCTCCTCATTTAGCTCTTCATTATTTTGTGCAAGTCTTTCCATGTCTTTATAAGATCATCAAGCTCATCATTTCCTATAGTACAGTAGTATTCCATCACAATCTTATACAACAACTTGTTCAACTATTCCCCAATTGATGGGCATTCCTGCAATTTCCAATTCTTTGCCACTATAAAGAGAGCTACTATAAACATTCTAGAATCCAGAGCTTCTCAAGTAGAGATATCTTTGGGTCAAAGGATATAAGTAGTTTAGTAACTCTTTGGGCAATAGTTTAATAATTTCCGATTGCTCTCCATTTTAATTTATTTTTTTTTCTCAATAGTATTTTATTTCTCCAAATATATATAATGATAGTTTTCAGCATTCATTTTTGTAGAATTTTTGCTCCAAATTTTTTTTCTCTCTCTCCCTAATCTCCTCCCTCCCCAAGACAGCAAATGACCTGATATATATTATACATGTGCAATATTTTTAAACATGTTTCCATGTTGTGATCAAAAAATAGACAAGAAAGCAAAAAACAAAGGTGAAAATATTATGCTTTGATCTACATTGAGTTTCCATAATTGTCTCTCTGAATGTGGGTGATATTTTCCATTCCAAGTCTATTGGAATTGTCTTGGATCAATACATTGCTAAGAAGAGCTAAGTCTATCACAATTAATCATCACATAATCTTGTTGATACTGTATACAATGTCATCCTGGTTCTGCTTACTTCACTCAGCATCAGTTCATGTAAGTTTTTCCAGGCTTTTCTGAAATCAGCCTACTCATTATTTCTTATAAAACAATAATATTCCATTATATTCATATACCAAAACTTATTCAGCCATTCTCCAATTGATGGGCATCCACTCAATTTCTAACTCTTTGCCACTACAAAAAGAGCTATTGCAAACATTTTTGCACATGTGGTCCTTTTCCCTCTTTTATGCTCTTTTTGGTATATAGACCCAGTAGTGATTCTGCTGAATCAAAAGCCATGCACAATTTTATAGCCCTATAAGCATAGATCCAAATTGCTCTCCAGAATGGTTGGATCATTTCACACTCTACCAACAATGCAATGTCCCAGTTTTCCCACATCTCCTCCAACATCTACCCTTTTCTTTTCCTGTCATCTTAGCCAATACTGATAGATATGAACTGATACCTCAGAGATAGTTTAATTTGTATTTCTCTAGTCAATAGTGATTTAGAGCATTTTTTTCATATGACCATAAACAGCTTTAATTTCTTCATCTGAAAATTGCCTGCTCATATCTTTTGTCCATTTATTATTTCAGGAAGAACTTGTATTCTTAAATTTGACTCAGTTCTCTCTATATTTTAGAAATATATTTATTAGACATTTTAAATTATTTTACATTTTAAATCTTATTTTAATTTAATTTAAATTTAAATTTGAAATTAAATTTAAAAAATTAGCCTTTATTAGACATTCTGGCTGTAAAAATTGTTTCCCAGCTTTTTTGTTCTCTTCTAATCTTGGTTTTTTTGGTTTTGTTTGCATAAAAAAAAATTTAATTTAATATAATCAAAATTATCCACTTTGCATTTCATAATTTTCTCTAGTTCTTCTTTGGCCATAATTTCTTTCCTTCTCCAAAGATCTGACAGGTAGAGTATCCCTTACTTTTCTAATTTGCTTACAGGATCACCCTTTATGTCTAAATCATGAACCCATTTCAACCTCATCTTGGTATAAGGTGAGAGATGTTGGTCTAGTTTCTATCATACTATTTTCCAATTTTCCCAGAAATTTTTGTCAAATAGTATGCACTTTAATTTTTAAAAACTACTTATCTTGCAGCCTATTTTACTTGAATTTTTAAAAATTAATTTCACAAATACAGGATCAAATAAAAATTCTTCCATTTCTTTAAAGCACTTCACAATCTGACCCCTTCCTATCTTTTACTTTACTGATCATGTCCTCTATGATCCTGCAATGCTGGCTTTATTGCCTTTTCCTGGACACAACCTTCTCTCCTGACACTCTTTCTAGGCTCTTTGCCTTTTCCTTGGCTGTGTCTATGCCTGGGACACCCTCTCTTTCTCTTCACCTTCCTTTCCTGGCTTCTTTCTTGTCTTAGCTCAATTCATCCAACTTTCTTGACCACCCATTGATAGAGCCTGGTTTCTGAAATTACCTCCCTTTTACTTTACAAATATCTTGCATATACATAATTGTTTGTATGTCATCTCTCTCTGATAAAATGAGAGTAGGAACTCTCATTTTGTTTGGGCAAATCCCAAACTACTACTAGTCCAGCTGTTTTTCCATACCTTTTGTAAGGAAAGTGTAGAAAATTGGCAAATGTAGAAAAATAATAGTACTAAGGCTTACATCATAAAGAATTAAGAAATAACATATGACCCTTTCCTAATCCGAAATCTGAATCTAAACCTAATCAATCTTCCTTGAAGAGATGATAGTTCCAAGAAAGAACCCTAAGAGACATAGAATCGTTTATGTGAACAAATTAAGAGTGGAAATGTCTTTGCTTGATACAATTATCAGAAAGTGTCTTTTCATTTACCTTTGACTAGATTGAAATTCTAGAATAAAGAGGGAGTGATTGTCTTCCAGAAAGCTATTTTCTCTAAGGGTGAGAGCATTGTTACACTTCTATTTGATAAATTAAAAATGTTTTTAAAAAACAAAAATTAAATTTAAACTGTATGCTTTTTGTTTCATTTAGCAGTGGGATTTTGTCTTTTGTTTTAAGGACTGTTATGAAATGTAATGAGAACTTGCTTGAGGGAGAGAGAATTCCAATTATCTGTGAAACTTTGCCCATTCAGGTCTCTCCAGTTAGGAATGCTTATATAATTGTTTCTGACAGTTTTTGGCTAAAATACCAAGGACAGATTTTTTTTCCACATTAACAATTAGCGGTATTCCTCCCAAACTTGGTATGGCCTGCCTTAGGAACTAGCACTTTCCCTTTGCTATATAGATCTTCAAGCAAAGAATGGGTTAGAGTTTAAAGAGACCCCAAAGATCAAATCAATTCCTCACTTTACAGATGAGAAGACTGAAGATCAGAAAATTAAAGGACTCACTCAAGATCAGACACTAAGAAATGTCTTATATAGAATTTGAACCCAAATTTTCTTGACTTCAAGTTCAGGGCTCAATCCACAGCATCAAAAATCTCAAACTTTTTGGTCTTAGGACCCCTTTAAATTCTTAAAAATTATTGAGTAACCTTTCAAAGAGCTTTCATTTCTGTGCATTATTTCTATTGATATTTACCATATGAGAAGTGAATGTACCATGCTGTCTACTTTCTGACAGAGGAAGTTAGACTCAGAGGTTAGACTGATATTTTGTTTGGATGAGGCTAATGGAGGAATTTCTTTTGCTTGACTATACATGTTTATAACATATTGTGATACGGGAGTCACTGCCAGTGGCTGCTGGAAGACTAACTCAGATCTGTAGAATGAAGCTCTTCATGTGAGAGGAGGAGGAGGCTGACACAAGCAGACTGAGAGAGAGTTTGCATTCTCTGACCTCTCTCCTCTCCCCTCTGCCTCCAGTTTATTTCATTCCCAATCCACAAGGAACATCTGTGTCAACAAAGGCTGCTTTGCAACTCTTTCAGATGTTATGATTCACAGCTGTGGAGGTTCTCGGAGAATTGACCTGCCCCTTCACTTAGGGATGGTCCTTAATAGTAACAATATTTTTTTTTTCTTTTAGTGGAGGGGTGACAAAGTGGAGAACAGTTTTTCATTAATTTAAAAAAAAATTTTGAGTTGATTTTCAAAAAAAGAAATAATGCATCTTTGTATTATTATTAAACAGTTTTTACCTCAAGAAAGTCCTGAAAGAGTCTCCAGGACCCCCAGGAGTCCTTGAACCACACTTTTAGAATGATTCCATTACATCACATTATTAGCTGTCAGCTATATTGCAGAAGAAATTCGTATTTAGGGAAATGTAAACTAGATAACTCCCAGTGTATTATGTATGAATAAGTGACAAAATGCTTAAAGGCAATATTTGAATCTTTTAAAAGCTCAGAGAAATTAAGTGATTTTGAATAACTGACTAGAAGATACTTCAAAAGTCACAACCTAAAGCCTTCCGTGAACTGATACAAAGTAAAGTGAGCAGAACCAGGAGAATGTTATACACAATAATAGCAATATTGTATAATGATCAACTGTGAATTATATCAATTATACTTAGCAATACAATGATCCAAAACAATCCCAAAGCACTCATGATGAAAAATATTATCCACATTCAGAACAAGAACTGAGAGTCTGAAGCAGATTGAATTTGTTCATGGTTTGGTTTTTTTTAATCTGTGTTTTCTTTCATAACATGACTAATATGGAAATATGTTCTGCATGATAGCACATGTATAACCTATATCAAATTGCTTGCCATCTTAAGGAAGGAGAAGGTTGAAAAGGAGAGAGAGAGAATTTGGAACTCAAATTAAAAAAAAAAAAAAAAAGAATGTTAAAAATTGTTTTACATGTAACTGGGGGAATTTTTTTTTTTAAGCCTTCATTTTACATTTGAGGAAACTGAAATCCATAGAGTTAAAGGATTTGCTCAAGATCACTTGTCTAATAAGGTTCAGAGCCAAAATTTGGACGCAAATCATGGGATCATTTATCTAAAGCTGGAAAGGACCTCAGAGGTTATCCCGTCTAACTTCTTTTTAGATGTGAGGAAACAGTCCCAGAGAGAGACCGACTTAGCCTCAAGGTTATACAAGGTTACTAGTCTGTTGTCCAGCTGTAGAACCAATATCTCAACCCAAGTTCTTGACTCTAAGGTTAGAGTACTTTCCTCCATACCTGTCTTTTTGGTCAGTGTCCAGTCTAATACTAGAACCACATTCCCTAATCCCCAATCCAACATTTTATCATGATATCACACTGCCTCCTGTAAGCAATTCCATTAGATAACAATCACAACAACAAAAAGTAGAAACAAATGGAGAATCTATTGTGCCAACAAAAAAAATTCATTGAATTTTCTAAGATTCCTATTGCAGGTTTTTAGCATATACAAAGCTGGTCATGGTCATTAAAAATATATGTAACCTTTAGAGGGAAACTTAAGATTTAAGAAATATACATGCTAAATATTTTCCTAGTTAACCAATTTAGTCTCTTGTAAATATTTCTTGCCAAATTCTCTACATAAAAGAGTCATTTTTCACCTCCATCTTATAAAGAGGCATTTTTAGTTTTGTAAAACAATGAGTGTTCTCTATGAATCACAGTATATCGACTGACATACACATAATTATATAAAAAATTTCATAAGAAGGTTTGATAAAGGGAAAAAAGACTAGTAAAGACTTGATCCAGCATGTTCATTTTTTTACTGCTTTTGAATTAGGGATTTTAGTTCCAATATCTAAATATAATGCTCTATCCCATACATTGTATGTGAAAACCAAGTTTTAAACTAAACTAAAAAACTAAATTTTTTCTGTTGCACGTCTCAAATATTAGCTCCTAAATATGTAATATTTTAAATTTCAAATACCATACTTAATATCTAAATATTTTGATAAAATAATAAATGAAACATAAAATATTTAAAATATATGCCACAATATGTAATAATCATTAGATAAAATAATACCTAATATCTGAATTAGCTAATGCCATCATACCTACTATATAAATAAATATTTAGGTAAAATATTCTCAACAAAATAATAAAGTAATATTAATATCTAAAATTTCTAATATTATAGATATATAATAATAGCTAAATAAATTTGTACATAAAATAAGATATAAAATGTTTGTTACTATATACCTAATAATATCTAAATGAATATTTAGATAAAATAATACAATATTATAAAAGCCAAATGGCAGAGTTGACATGCCAAGGAATCACTTGGCAGCTAGATATTTCAGGGCAGCTAGATGTCTCAGTAGATAGAATCCCATGCTTGAAGACAGGAAGACTCAGTTTTATGAGTTTTAATCTGACCTCAAATACTTACTAACTGTGTGACCGTGGGCAAGTCACCCAACCTGTTTGCCTCAGTTTCCTCATCAGTAAAATGAGCAGAAGAAGGAAAGGACAAACTACTATCTTTGGCCAGAAAACCCCCAAATCAACTCAGCACTCTTGCATTTCAGGCGTCAATATCCCAAGGAGCAAGGAGTAATCTTCTGTATCCTTGCCAAGGAAATCTGAGATGAGAATTTATTCAGAAGAAATTCTGTCTTTGAACATGAAGTTGGTGGAACACATGCTATAATAGTAACTGAGCTAAGCTTTAAGTTTACTCCATTCTCCCAGAGACCAAAGTGTTGGTGGGGAGAGCATGCTCCCAAGATGTTGGGGGAAAATGTGAGTACTTTTGTTCTTTCTATATCTTTTAAGAATATATCAGTTCATAAAAGCTCATCATCAATTGAAACTGAAGGGCTAGTTATAGGCCTCTAACAATAAGGTGAACACAGCTGATGAGGGATCAAGCTATCAGTAGAGAAGAGAAATAAATTTGAATCCCCACAGGATTATCCCCTAAATACAGTGGTTCTCAAACTTTTGTTTTCAATATCTTTATCCTATTAAAAACGATTGAGGATCTCTCAAAAGAGTTTTTGTTTATCTGGATTATATTTATAGACATTTACATATTGGAAATAAAAACTATTTTTGAATTTATAGACCCTCTAAAAGGGTTTCAGAGATCCCCAGGATTCTCTGGACCATACTTTGAGAACTACTACTAGAACTAAGAGGGACAAATATATTTTGCTTGGCCCTGAGAAAATGAGACCAGGGTGTCGTGCTGCAAAACTTAAGGCTCTGATCACAATACTATCCTCTTCAATCTCACTGTTTAAAACTTGGTTTTCACATACAATTTGTGGTCAGTCCTTTATATACTCAAGTATGGTATAAGCCCTCAACTATTTTTCTCCAACCTACTTTTCCAGCTTTCTCTCACTGTTCACCTTCATATCACCTATACTGTGGACTCTCCAAAAATAAGTGAAGTAAGTTTCAAATTCTGCTAGCATGTGTAATCTAGCATTGTTCTTACATCTTTAATATAGTCTATCTTGTATTATAGCTATTCGTATGTCTTATTTCCCTTGCTAGACTATTTGTTTGAAGGCAAAGATGAGCCCTCATTTATTTTTGTCTCATCCTCAGCATTTAGCTCAGGGTATAACCCTTGGTAAATGTTTAATAAATATTTGCTGAGGATTGTTTTACATTCCAAATGTGCCTTTTTAAGGAGGCTGCAGAAGATCAATACCTATATCCCCTTGATTTAATCATAGAATTTCACAATGGAAAGTCATGCAATCTATTTTGAACCTGAACAAGAACCCCCGTTGTGATATCCACAACTGGTCATATAACTTCCATGTGGAAAATTCCAGTGCTGGACAAGTCAATACCTTAGAAAAAGACTTTGGGGTTATTTCCACATATTTTTAATTAGGATTTTACTTCATTTTTTTCCTTTTCTTTGTATAGTATCTACTTTAGGAGTATTCTGCAGATTCCCACCAACATTGGCAGATCATATCTTCAGAGGGTGGCTGATTACTTCTCCTACAAGGGTTTAGGATAATTGGGGCCAACATCAATCATCTTGACTTTTGTCTTGCCACTGGATTGAATGACTCTTGAGGAAGAAGGGAGGACAACGATTTTAAATCACCCTCATGATGGTGATCATCTCCTCTTGGAGAAGGAGAGGTGGATAATGACAATATCTAGAATAATTATGAGGAGCTGGGGAAAGATAGAGGATTTCTAGTACTGTTACACTTAAGTCCCATTTTCTATGCTCCCAACTAATTATCAATTAGCCAGTCAGGGTTAATTAGTTTGTGATTAAAAGTATTTACTAAATTGTTGAAACAAAACAATCTTCCCTGCTAATTTTCCTACAATTACTCATAGTTTTGTTGGGGAAAGTGGGCTCAATCTAAAAGGAAACATGGGGCAAAAGGGTTACAACCCCTAATCACAGTATATACTTTTCTCCCTTTTGTGGAGCCTCATGAAATAACCCTTAGGTATAGCTCTTTTCTGAGCTCTTTCTATTATTCACAACCGCATATTTCTACATCCTAAAAAACTCAAGCTCCCTGAAGCCACCACAGAAGGATGCATTATTTATTGCTGGTCTGATCACTCTGTGGACATGTCCATAAGTGGGGGAAGGGGCACTATGATACTCATTCTAGGCTCATTCCCCCTTTCTCATCCCTGCTTCACTGCCCATTGGTGTGGGTGCAAGGAGAGTATGCCTTCTCAAAACCCTCCTGAACCTGGACCACTTCAGTACTGGAATCTCTTTCAATCTTAATTTATGTACCTTATGATTTTACCCAGTGTCTCAAAGCACTTCACATCATCCAAATTAAGGGCTTTTTAGCGATTAGTTTATATCTTTGATTGAGTGATCAGATTCCATAACTCAAAGCAGCATTCTTATCTGATAAACATTCTGACTCTATAGACTTTTCTGCCTCCTTGCAACAACCTTCTTACTCTGGAAATGCCTCTGCCCTGTGGTCCCCTCCTCTGATTGCTGAGTTCCTACTCAGCATCATCATTTCAAAAAGTATCCAATCTATCCATGGATAGTCTTAGATCCATTGCTGACTTTTCCCCAATTTCCTTCTGTTGCAAGTGTTTTCTTTCTCACATTAGAAAAGAAGCTCTTTGTAGAAAGACATCTTTTTTTTTTTTTTTGCTTTTATTTGTATTCCCATATTTTGCAAAGTGCCTGGTACATAGTTAGTGATTAATAAATAATTTACATTAGTGATTAATAAATAAGTATTAATAAATAATAAATTACATAAATAATTAAATTACAATCAGAAGAATGAACATATCATTGGCTACAATAACTGGGTTTGAGAGGTATGCAATAGCACTCTTTTTAGCAAACAAACAATATATAGAATAGTTTAAAATATCTGAATCTCTTACGTGTAGAGAAGAAACAATTTTTTACTGTATCAATTATACATTTAAGCTTAAGACTTAAAAATACAGATCCAATCCAGGCAAGATAACCAATCAACTGTACAGAACTTTATCATTCACTTGGAGTATGATAAAGGAGTTTAAGTCCCTTCCAATTATGAGAATCTTTGAAATATAATAGAGTAGAAGAATTATATGATCTCAGAAATATAAAATTACTTTATCAATCACTATAGTATGAAAAGATGTACTTTTAAATCTATGACTATACAAAGTAAAAGATAGTTGGAGAATGGGTTCTATTAGTTATGGACATCTTGGAGAAGTATGAAATTAAACTGGTTTTTTAAATGTTTTATTAAAAAATTAACATCAAATATAAACATATCCAACTATGCTTAGTAAATGTTTAGTAACTTTACATTTATATTAATTGATTTTGAGGCACAAAATATAGTCATTTTTCAATCACTTCCTCCAGTTCCTTATTTGACTTCTTTGTCCATTTCACTCTTATTTACTTTTATCCTTGGGATAGAGAACAGTATTAATTCCATTCTTCTGTTGTTGCATTTTCTGCTTGGCTTTATTTTATTTAGCCCTTTCTTTGCATACCTTTTTCCTATCTACCTTAATTGTATTAAAATTTCATTATATTAATGTTCCACAATGTATTTAACTACCACCCACTGCCCCCATGGAAGATTTAGATTTTTTTATAATGATGTATGATACTATTATGAAAATGTTTTTTTCAGGTAGCTTTTTTTGTCATCTGTTAATACTTTCTGGGTATTCAAAACATCAAATTTAGGGATCAAAGGGTATTATTCTGTTTTTCACATTCCCCAGATTTGTTATGATATGTAGTCAAAGAGAAGGGTCAAGGAAGTCATATCCATAGTAGATATTTAACAAATAATTGAAGCTCAATGAATGTTAAAGAAAGATGAGGAAATGCTATTATCCTTAACACTTTTCTTACAACCATGGGAAGGGAAATCCCTCCACCAACACATTTTAATTTGCTTATGACTTAATAGATAAACCCTTGGCAGTTGTATAAGATACATATAAGTGCAGAGAGTCATATGGCTAAGTGTCAGAGGCAGAATTTAAACTCCCATTTGTCTCAGTTCCTCATCTTTAAAATGAGCTGGAGAAAGAAATGGCAAACTACTCCAGTATCTTTGCCAAGAAAACCCAAATAGGATCACAAAGACTTGTATATGACTGAAACAACTCAACAAAAAAATCTGCCTCCCTTCTAGGCCAATATTCTGGCTTTAATGTGAATAATATTATCCCTATTTCCCAGATAAGCTAATTAAGGCTCACAGAGGCTAAGGGGAAAAAATACTATGTATAAGATCCAGGATCCAAACTCTGGCTTCCTAAGAGATGTAGAGGACTTTTCCCTCTACACCATGATGCTTCTGATCTACATAAAACATAGAGAAAATTATGTCCCAGTTACAAAAGTGTCTCAGTTGAGAAAAGTGCTCAGGATGATGCAGTTTAGAATCCTAAAAATTTCATGAAAGAGATGCTATTTGATCTGGATTCTGAAGGACTTAGGCAGGATGATAAAAGAGAGAGAGAACATGATTAAAAGAGTGACTTGTCTGAAGGAAAGAAGAATGTCTGCCTCAGTGGAGTGGAAAATGTGTGCTCAGAGAAAATGGAAGATAATTATGTTGGGTGAGATAGTACAGAACCTTGAAAGTCAAGCAGGTATATTATTTCTTTTTTTAAATAGCTCTCTGGGAGAGGAGAAGAAACAAATACAATGGGGAATTTTCGCTCTACTTGAAGATCAGTGACAGGAAATCCACTGCCTCCCCTTGAACACTTTTAGTATTCTACCTTAGGACCATGACTTTATCTTCAGATATTTTGTGAGGTACAAAAGTAAAGCCACTTAACCAAAATACCAACTTTGTCACATTTATAAATATCTAGATTTGCCAGGATATCAAGCACCAGGTTAGGAAACTGACATTAAACTAGAGGAATTCTGAACTCATAAAGTCATAAAAATCAAGTCAAATCACTATGAGAATTTTATTAAAAGATTCTATCTCTTATATTTTAGTAGGAACAAGACTGTAATATTATTACTTAACAAACAGTGCTAATCGAAAAGATATCAATCAAAGAATGCTTCTACAAAGAATGCAATATTCTCTAAAGATATATAGGAGCAAGTAACCTCTCAGTGACTCAGTAGTTCACAGAAAAATATAAAATCTTCTTTTCTAAGAAATGTTTCTTCAAAAGCAGTGGCATGCCTACTATTATATCAGTAGATTCAGAAAAAACTTTTGATAAAATATATATTTTTTCATGCTGAAAGCCCTGGAAAACATAAAAGAACCTTTTTTAATATGATTTTTTAAAATATCTAAAACCAAAAACTAGAATGAGAAAACACTAGCATATATCCACACTGTGCATTCAAGATATACAATGGAGAAACACCAAAAACTTTCCCAATAAAAGAAGTAAAGCTAACATACCTTCTCTCTGTACTATTATCTGATATAGTTCTAGAAATATTAGCAATTACAAGAAGAAAAAAAAATTAAAATCATAATAAATACAGTCAAGGAGGGCACAAACTGTCCTTATTTAATGATAGCATGATGCTTCACTTCCTTAGGAATCACCAAAGAAAACATCTTCAATAAAGTAGCAAGTAACTAAATGAACCCACAAAAATTAGTAGCATGTACTTAAAGCAATATCAAAATACAGAAAGGAATCATAGCAAGAGAAATGCTATTCAAAATATTACAAAAAGTATTTAGGATTCAGTTTACTAAAGTAAACTCAATTCCTGTAGAGATAGAATAATAAAATATTCAAAGTATAAAGAAAAACAAATTGGTGAAATATGGGCCATGTTAATATAAAAGAAAATGAGACAAAAGTTAATTTGTAGATTTTTGTTATAGCACTCAAATTATCTAAGAGAGCTAGACCCTAGTCCCCTCCCCCCCAAAAAAGTAATGAAATTAATTAGAAAGAACAACAATTTGGAACATCAAGGGAATGATAAGAAAAAGATGGGAAATGAGGAGGGCAGCTTATAAAACAATTAAGATATTGTAAAACAGGAACCATCAAGCCTTTTCAGGATTGGTTGAAAAAGTAGAAAGATAGAGCAATGAAATAGACTAGATAAGGAAGAATAAAAAATAATTAAACTTCATAATCCATTGTTTGATAAACTTGAAATATAAAATATAGAGAGAACTCCATATTTACTTTTTTTTTAAACTTTTTATTTTCAAAACATATGCATGGATAATTTTTCAACACTGATCCTTGCATAGCCTTGTGTTTCATACTTTTCCCTCCTCCCCACTCCCTCACCTAGATGGCAAGCACAATATATGTTAAACATGTTAAAACATATGTTAAATCCAATATGTGCAAACTTATTTATACAATCTTTTTGCTGCACAAGAAAAATCAGATCAAAAAGGAAACTAAATGAGTAAGAAAACAAATGGAAAGCGGACAACAACAAAAAGAGTGAAAATGCTATGTTATGGTCCACACTCAGTTCCCCAGTCCTCTCTCTGGGTACAGATGATTCTCTTTGTCACAAGATCACTGGAACTGGCCTGAATCATCTCATTGTTAGAAAGAGTCACAAAGAACTCCATATTTAATGAGATTTGTTGGGAAAACTATAAAGTAACCTGGATACACGTATCTTTACCAACATTTTAGATCATGTGCCACAATAAATTTAAAACGGTTGTTCTTTGTTTTTAAATAGGACTAGAATGGTAGGACTAGATTAAGATCAAGGTACAACATGTCCAACTGTGGTTGATCAGATCAATATAAGTCTGGACGTCTCCACCACAGATTAGTCACAATTAGTTCACATGAACATGAGGTGGGGATAGCTCTAAATTTACATTTCTTTTGAGCTACAGTAATTCTGATTCCTTCATGAGTACAGTGCTTTCTTTGATGTAGACATGCCATATTGGGTGATACTGCCCCAATGCCATGTCTCACAATCTATTCCAAAGTTCTTCAGAGAGATCTTGAAAGTATCTTTGGGTTGCTTCTTCTGATCTCCACATGAATATTTGCCTTGTATAAGTTCCCCATAAAATAGTATTTTAGGCAAACATACTTCTGATACCTGAGTAACAAGGCCTTTCTACAGTAGAATTTCAATGCTTGGCAGTTCAGCTAGGAAAAGGACAGAGTGTCTAGTATTTTATCTTGCCAGGTGATCTTCAGAATTTCCTAAGACAATTCAAACAGAAGCTGGCATGGTACTGATATATTGTCCAGTTTTCACAGGCTTACATTGAGTTAAGCACAATGGCTTTTTAGACCTTCAGTTTGATAGGCAGCCTAATACTTCTCTTACACATTTTCCTTCAGAGCCTCCCAAATATTGAGCTATAACAGTGTATATATCAATCTCATCACCTGTGTGTACATCCCTGGCAAATATACTGCCAAGGTAAGTAAAGTTATCCACAGCATTCAAACAAATGGTATATCGAATCATACTCAAAAGGGACATGTGAAATGAATATTAAAGATCATACTATTTAAAAAATTAGAAGACCAGATAAAGTACTTTTTACAGCTATGACTACGAGTGAATTATTAAACCAAACAAGGAACAGAAGCAAAATCATTTTAAATTGAAATCGAAAAACTTTTTGTTATGGGTTTAAAACAGTGAATGAGAATTGTAGGTTTCTGTCAAAAGAGTTAACTATTCCCTCCATTTCACTCCCACTATAAACCCCAAAATTCTTCTCTTCAGGTCCTATTCTGTCTAGTTGAGTCTTTAACTCACCCTTTGGGGGGACAGGTTCCAATGAATCTGCCCTACAAACGGAAAGAAAAATGCCTTGAAGCTTCTTTGAAAAAAACCATTCCCTTACCAAGTCTTCTTCCAAATCCATTGCTAGTTCATTTGAACTCATGATAGTCCAGATTCACTTGATTTATTTATTTATTTTTGCCTGATTTTGGGGGAGTTACAATAAAATCTTTTGGGTTGGTTTCAATTCCTGGTCTTTGGAAACCAAGGGATTTTGTTTCTCTCTCTCTCTCTCTCTCTCTCTGTGTGTATGTGTAACATATTCAGCTGCCCTTTACAACCAAAATACCTACAAATTTATGATTTATGATCCCTCATCCACATTTCCTACCCATTGCAAAATTTTAGCTTTTCAAATCTTCTTTATAAAAATGAAAAGAAACAGTCATCATAATCAGACAGTTCTTAGAGCAGCTAGTAGGTGATGGGACACTGATTACCAATGTCCACTATGTGAAAACACAATTAAGCAATTAAGAAAATTGGGAAAGACTGGGAAAGAAAAAACAACACAACTTATGCAAGATATGCAATAACAGAACTATGTAAGATCACAATCCACTTGCCAGTAGATAAACTGACAAAAGATATGGACAAAGTTTTTTAAAGAATTGCAAACAATTAACAGTAATAAAAAAATGTTCCAAATTATTGATAGGTGGCATTCAGACATGTCCTATTCTATGTGACCTCAATTGATGTTTTCTTAAGAAAGATATTGGCGTTAGTTTGCCATTTTCTTCTCTAGCTCATTTTTACAAAAATGGAACTGAGACAAACAGGATTCTGACTTGTTCAGGATAACGTAGCTAATAAATGTTTGTGGGCAGATTTGAACTCAGGTCCTTCTGACTCCTGCACTCAGGGAAGATTTGATAGCACAGAGTGCAGAAGAATCACCTTTTCATTTTGAACTGTTTGTAAGAGACACATTTTGCCTCTACGTGTCGACAGTGTTTTAGTTCAATGAACTGATTCAACATTTATTACAGGCCTACTGTATACTGGGAACTATTCTGAACTTCTTGCCCAGAGTCACACAGCTGGTACATGTCTGAAGCCAAATTTGAACTCATGAAGATGAATCTTTTTAACTCCAGGTCTGCGACTCTTACCTACTGCACCACTCAGCTACCCTGAACATTAGCAATGCTGTAAGAGATTCTCACTAAGTTTTGGTAATCAGTATGGGAAAAAAAACAATATTATTGCCTTAAAAAAGTAAGAGCCTGGATCAGTGTGATTTAATTGTCATAAGGATCTCATGAATGAGAAAACTCAGTTTCTGTATTATAGGATCACTGACTTGCTTAAAATGGGTTTGCCAGAGACAGGACTTAAATGCCTGTCATCCTGGTTTCAAAGCCAGCTCCCTAAACAATATGCCATGCTACCTGTTATTGGCTCAATTGCATATCCTTTTAGTCTAGGTATAATGGATGTGTATCAATTCATCCTATTCTTTACTCCAACCTCAATTCTCAGCATCCCTCAACTACCCCCAAAAAAATTACAGTAATCAAAAAATCTAAAAAATATCCAAAACTCATCAAGATCTTATCTTGCTGGATTTAAGACACTTTAATATGAAAACTTCCAAAACACAGACTGCTTGCCATATACATTTAGCATCTGACAGTCAATAAGGGGCAGACATAATAGTGACAATAATTTAATATTTCATTTTCTCCAACAATGTCGATGATATGTTTAAATAGCAAATCTAATAGAAATCTTTGCTATCCCTCTGGACAAGAGAAGAAAACATTTGAAGGAAGCAGAATAACTGAATTAATAATTTTATTTAAATTCATACAAAGCTATTCAAAGTATACTTAACTATATGTATCACAACTACATTCATTGACACCAAATGTTTACAATTAATTTTTGTCTACAAGACATACTTGGTCAAACAATGTGATCAAACCAAAAGTTATCTTTTTAAAGGGATTTAGGTTAGTCACAAAGATCCGTCACATGTGATGTTTCCCATCATTTAAGAAAATTTTTTTAAATTTTTTTTTAAAGGAATCAAATCCATTAGAAAGAATTAGTGTGCAATCATAGCTGTACAAGTTAAATTCCCCACCGTGGAGATCAGGCAGTGTTAACAGAGTATATTAACAATTAACTGAAAAATAAAATAGGAAGCTTTTCACTATACAATATATATAAATCATGACTATACATTATCATGAATACACTTAATTAAGGAGAGAAAAAAATTGGGTTGACTAACATTATTTTGATGCTGACTTTTTGCCATTCTTATGAGATGAGGAAAAAAAATCTTGGAGGAAAGAAATGCTTTCCTCAAGAGTATGGTCTTATAAGCAGAATTATTAGAAGCTCAGTGAATGAGAGCAGCATTATCACATTCAAAATGATGGTTTATCTTCCATCAAAATGATCCAATTACTCTAGTTTCTTTACAGAAACTTGCTGGTTCAAAAACAAAAGCTTCTTTAGATATGTATCAGAGCTAATAAATTACTTTTAAAAATCTTTATTCACTTAAAAATGGGGGTAGTCATTTGTCTAGCAGCATATGTACATTTAATATAGTTTTGAACAAAAAGAGCAAATATATACACTGCAAATTTCAACGACCTTTTTGTGTTTGTATCATTCATAATAAGGCTAAACACCTATGTTAATGTTAACATGGTACCACACATTTTTTTTTTTTGGTTCCTCCTCCTCCCAAAATTGTTTGTGATCTACTTTTAAACTGGCACCAACAAACCGATAAATGCCTCATAAAGCAAATTAAAAGTTCTCCTAGTCAATTTAACCACTAAAAAATATAAGTCCAAGTGTTTAACTCCCAGCCACCTGGGAATGTAAAATTCCAATATGTTAAGAGGAAATAATTTTTAAAAATTTTTCTCTTTTAACATAACCCACTATATAATAGTGAACTAAATGCCTTTGTTTCACAGAAACAACTTTCATTTGCCATTTACAAGGCAAATGGTCTATTTACAGATACTTCAGGACTGCCTAACTGACAGTGAGTGTTGACTATAGACTTTCAGGTCACATGGAGCTAATATGGTGGTGCTCTCTGCTGAACAGATTTCCCCTTCAGGATCCGTCTTATCTGGGAGGGAAAAAAAAAAAAAGTATCATCAGATCTCTCTCTTTTGAGGAGGTGAGGCAACTAAGTGACTAGCATTCCTTCCTCATATAACTTGTCTGAGCTATGAAGAATTTAAGCTATAAATTATAAGTGTCCTAAATAAACCTTTTCTCATCTTTTATATAAGATGATCTTCTCTGGCTGTCCCTCCTCCATTCCAACTCCTGACTTCCCCTGGCTTCCTTTAAGTGCCAACTAAAAAAAATCACACCTTCTACAGTAAGCCTTTCCCAAACCTGTTAATTTTAGTACTTTCCCTCTTTTAATTATTTCCCATTTATACCATAAATAGCTTGCTTTGCACAATACGTGCTTGCTTGCTGTCTCCAGCAAAACCTATATAAATTTCTGAGGGCAGTCTTTTGCCTTTTTTTATATCACCAGAGCTTAGCACAGTGTCTTGGACATAGTAGATACACAATACATGTTTATTAAATATAAATTAAAGGTCTAAACTTATTCCTTCCCATTTTGCCATTACCTGTTCTCCAACGGGGCCATCTGGAACCAAATGTACTGGCTGTTCATTCTCTAGGTTCCTTGTACTTGGATCAGCTCCCTTCCTCATCAGTAGACGGACGGCATCTAACTGGGTCACTCGATACTGCAGGCTGGCAGCTACATGGAGGGCAGTGTTACCATTATAAGCCTGAGGAAGAAGAAATGAAATAATATGCATCTATCAGTGAGAGGGACTTTTCCCCAGAGCCAAAAGCCCAAAGGCTTTGGAGTCAGGTTTATTCCTATTTGCCAGCTCTCTGCTAAGGAATCTTTAGAAAGTTACCTTAGCATTCACAAAAGATAGGCAACTGGGCAGCTCCAAAAAGAGGCGAATCAGCTCTAGATTAGCTTCTTCTGCTGCTAAATGAAGTGCAGTTCGACCACTTTTACGATCCTAATCAAAGGAAAGAGTGGAAAAACATCAACAGATTTATTCTGTGAGCCAATTTCTAAAAAACACAAACATAAACCAGGAACCTAACAGTCATTATTCAGAAGAATCCCTTCTATGAAAAATGCAACCTTCCCTGGTGAATGACAAAGAAAGACTAAATTTCCATCTGAATTTCAAGAGAAAGTGGGTTTTTTTCTTCCTTCCCATTAAAAATAATGTAATTCAGAACTAAGCTATTTAGGAGGGGAAAGGAAAGAGAGAAGTATGGTAAGGTTAAGAGTTAAAAAAATGTCATGAGGTATTTGTCTACAATTAAAGATGCTTTGCTATCTTTCCAGTTATTACACACTACTAAATGGAACATTTCATAAAACTTTAGGGAAAAACTCATGAAGTTTTGAGTGTCATACCTAACCACCTTTTTTCTCTATGTCAGAAGCCAAAGGATTGCAGATTTCACAGTAGGAAAAGAATGTAAGGAGGCCATTAAATCAAACTTCCCACCCCTAATTATAAATGAAGTAACTAAAATCCATAGAAGTCAATAGTCTTGCCCACCTCCTGTGCATTTCACCAGGCTACCTGCCTCCAACCCAAGGCACCTTCTATAACCTTACCTTAGCTTCCACAGTGGCTCCCATCTGGATTAGGCATTTGATCGTGTCAACCAGACTTTTGTTCTTCAAGAGAAGCTCTTGGACTTCAGGTGAGTGATGCTGCTGGTTTCTCTGGAGTTCATGAACTACAGCATTGTGAGCCACCACTGCACAGTGCAGAGCAGTCAGACCTAAAGCAAGAAATCACAAAATCATGAAGCAGCGATTCATCTGATTCCAAAGTCTGGAAACTCTCCAGGTATTCATGGTAATTAATGATATAAGCCTGGGTTTTAAGGGAATACAAAATTAGAATGAGTCAAACTGTCCAGCCCTGTCATTTTCCCAGAGTCAGAACTGATTCTACAAATTATTTATAAAACTCAATTTCCTCATCTAGAAAATAATTCAATTAGTTCTACTGTCTATAATGCCTTCTAATAAGTCTCTTTAAAAAAAAAAAAAAGCATTCTGTTGTAATTCAGTGATTTCACTTGTGCCCAACTCTCCATGACTCCATTTGGGGGGTTTTCTTTGCAGAAATACTAGATTGGTTTGCCATTTCCTTCTTCATCTCATTTTACAGATGAGGAACTATGGCAAACAGGGTCAATTAACTTTGCCAGATACTAGTTAAAGCTAGTGCCTGAGGTGGATTTGAACTCATGAAAATGAATTTTCCTGACTCCAAACCTAGTGCTCTAATCTACTAGTATGTGCCACCCATCTGCCCAAAGACTAACAAACCCTGCTTAAACCTTAATAAACTGCAGTTATTGTTACTGTACCTGGCATTCTATAAAAAAAAGATTAGTCTTTCCACATCCTATATTATGTAATATTTAATAAGCAGAGGACTTGCCTAAGATTAGTTCCATAAGCTCTGGTCAGCCTTTAACTAGCAAGCTTGCAAATTTTAAATTACACTCACCATCATAGTTGGTGGCTTCCAGATCTATAAACTGATTGCTACAGATGGCCCCCTTCTGAATTGCCTGCAAAATTTTTTTAAAAATAGAAACAAATATTTAATAGTAGGCTTTGAAAGGTGGGGAAAAAGTACAATTAAGTACATGCTGAACACTCAACTTAACTTCCCAGGTCAACCAAATGACAAGAGTCTGGTCAAGTCTAAAACTTAACTTCCCAGGTCAACCAAATGACAAGAGTCTGGTCAAGTCTAAAAGAGGTCCCCCAGGGAGAGAAGAAACTAATACTAGTGCTTCTACCATTCAGAGCAGAGTGTCTAGTTCTGATAGTTTCCTTACTTGAAGGACTTGTGAGTGGCCCTTTTCAGCACAGACGTGCAGTGGTGTTCTTCCCCAGCAGTCCGTAGTGTTCACCTGGGCCCCCAAGTTGACAAGATCTTGCACAATGAGATGCTGATTGGCAGCAACTGCTACCTGAAAGGCACTCTGTAGTCAGAGAGGGAAAAAAAATGTCAATGTTTGTTTTTCTCATGCAATTACTTTAACAGGAAATATGGCTTGAAATAAGAGGCCTCTCCCCACCTGTCCAAAAAAAAAAAAAACCCTACTAACAAGCTCCTGGGGGCAGGAATGATTGCATTTTTGTCATTGTATTTCACGTACAGTAGGTGTTTAGCAGGTGTTTGCTGATTAATAAACAATGTGTATAAAGACAAGGAAGTACTAGTTTTACTGCTCTACAGCTTCTCTTTAGCCTAATTAAGTCTTAGCAATTATTCAAAACCTAGGCTAATGTCCTTGCTGGGTCCTGGGTATATAAAGTAAATGCTCAGAGACCATGTTCTGCATTTAAACCCAAAGATCTCCCCCCCACCAGGAGCCCAATGTCTTTTTCAGACACCTGGCAAGAACCTCACCTGGCCATTGTGTTCTTTAATATCTAACATCTGAAGAGCACTCATCTTCCTTGCAAGAACATAAGACAGGGCCCTTCGTCCCTGGGCAACTGCAATGTGAAGCAACCTGGAGAATAGGCAGAGAAAAAAAAAGAGAATAAATTTCTTTAGGTCCTCATCTTTCTGCCCCCTTACTTTGTAATGGACAGACACAACTTATCTAAAGCACAGTATATATGCATAATCCCTTCAGAAATTTTACTAATACCCGACTAAAGCAAATAATCCATGGGACACACAATCTGTTTGCTTTTTTGCTTTTTAGATAAAGTCTGTGCTAGCCTTTTAAATATATAACAATCCACAGAACACACCAATATTGTAATTATTTTAAAGAAGGTCATATGATCTTCAAGGGCAACTATCTCTCCAGTGGCAGTTTTACTTTAAGATTATTGGGAGCTAAATGAAGCAGGTTGTGGTCCCTTTAAGAAACGGCATTTCCTATTGCTCTGTAATCCCTAGATAAGATCTTTCCAGGAAGCCAGGGACTTTGATTCAATTACAAATCCTAGTCAAAAAGCACAGCTTTGAATTCCAATAGAGAATCTGGGCTGTCTCAGCCCCCACTATCTCTGACTTACTTGGGCTGTCCCAGCCCCAACTGGTTCTGCTCTGCTCTGGCTGTCCCAACCCCCCACCAAGACCCAATATAATAGCTTCCATCTTCGAAGGTCTTTTGCAGATGGACCTTGGTAGCTCCTTGGTAGCTCCCTTTACTGCCAGGACCTTCTCTGCACTGAGAACTGCATTCTCAGTGCAAAACTCCATTTTCCATAGATCTACCACTACAAAAGTCAGTCTCTGGGTAAACTGATTTCTATCTAACAATAAACTTTTATTTTGCAATTAGTATTCTGGAATGAGTGAATTCTTTCACTCCTAAAACCTGTAGCCGATTTAAAGGGATTCTTAATAACTTTCTTATAGCCACTAATCTCTAGACCACTCAAACAGCATCCTATTACAGCAAATACATTTAAAGAAGTCTGGGCTTCCTATTCCAAATTATTATATTTAGTCATTATTGCCAAAACTAATTATGTAAAATAAGCTATACTCACGTATCTCCATCTGCATCCTTGGAAAGAAAGTGGTCCTGGGAAAGATTAGCCAGTTTGTTTTCTTCCTGTTCTACCTGCCACTGAAAAAAGGACTTTCCTAACTGTGTAGTGTTCATTGAATTTCCAGCCACATTCTGGAGTGGCATGGAAACATTTAAAGGTGTTAAACCTAGATCCTGCCCACTCAGGACATCACAGGCATTGCTCGGCCCCAGGTTAAAATTCTGGATGTTAATCTCATTTGAGTGTCTATGCTGCTGTTGTTGCTGCTGCTGTTGTTGCTGCTGTTGTTGCTGCTGCTGCTGAGCACTGGGTGAAGTCTGAATGGGAAGAGCAATATTCTCCGGTTCCCCAGGACTATTTAGGAGAGATGCAAAGCTTTGGCTTGAGCAGAACAGCATTTCTTGCCCATCAAATAAGTTTGGTTCATAGTTAGGAGAAGGTTTTCCAGCATATGGACTACATTCTGGGACCGAAATGTGACTATAGGGCTGTTGCAAATCCTGGTTCTGTGGTGAAGAAAACTGATATATCTGAGATTGATCCATCATTTGTGGAGAACTGCTCACTTGGAATGATTGGTATTTCTGTGGTGGATTGAGAGTCTGCCCTCCATGGAAATCCTGATACTGCTCTCTAGGGGAGTTCTGATTGAGAACCACTGGACTCATCCAGCTAAACTGGACTGTATTCAAAGAAACAGGATTGGATTCATTTTTAATATTCATAATGTTCTGAAGCAGATCAGAATTGTTGCTCTGTTTAGGTTCATTAATATGAACATCTTCCATGCTATCCACAGGAGTTGGAGTTTGAGGTGGTGTCTGGAAAAAAGAAAATTATCATATCTGAAACTGGTCCAAAGTATACAGCTAATAGGTAACTTGTTTCACAGATGATATGAAATAACTTACCAAAAACTGCGTGTGCAAAGATACAGCTGGCCTTTTGCAAGCTGATCCATCAGGACCAGCATCAATCCCCTTTCTTTTTCCACTATGTGCCAATATGTTCTTCAGCTCTGCTGAAAAAGAATTCTGAATCAGTCATTTTAAAATTTCTTCGATATAGGCAAAGTTTTTTGCTCTTAAGACCTTTCCAGACTATATTACTAAAATTTCTTACCAGTAAATGGCTCTGTTGTCACACTTTGTGCCTACAAGGAGAAAGAAAAACGCATTTAATTTTCCCTGCTTTAAGTTTTAAAGAAATATTAGTGTAAACATTTTTTCTCCACCAATGTAAATAAGAATCTTGTTTATGATGTCTTTTTTTCCTATGGCCAAAACAGACATCACATTAGGGACAACTTGGTAAGAAGCCTTTCTCTACTTAGTTCAGATCAGTTGTTGAAAGACAGAAGCCTTTACTTTTCAAATGTGGTAATAGGAGCTTGCATCTCATCTCCACAACACAAAGACATCTAATGAAAGCTCTTTTAAATACGTTCAGTATTTATACATATATAGAATACATTTATACAGATACGGAAATATCACTTCTCAGTACAAATAATTAATCCAGTGCTAGAGTTTACAACTATCAATTCATTAACATTCATCTTCTACTGCTTTCTATCCCCTTACAACTTCATCCCTCGTCTTCATCTTAGTCTCAATTCAAGTTTAAATGAATATGGTTCAATCACTTTAGTTTCCAATTTTTAAAGTGCTGCTAATTCACCACTACCTCAATATTATCCCTCCCCTTCCATGAAAATTCCCTCTCACATCCTATTAAATGAATCCAGTTAGAAACACTATAAGTACAGAATCTATGTGAAAAAATAACAATATCCTAGGCATCACCTTGAAATCCTCCACAGCTGGTGCAGAAGACTTCTGCTTATTATTTCTTATATGCAACAGGAGTTCCTTCACTGAATTTCTCACACGAACGCCTTGAAAGGGTCCTCTCTGTTGTCTTCCACCAGCCATATGGTGCTCACCTATCCATGGAAAAAAAAGAAAGAAAAACCATATTTGAATGTATTAAAAAAAATCTAAATAACCTCTAAAGTTATTATGCAATAACATCTAAGGGAAACTGTAACCAATAGATCAAGACCTACTGGTAAACCATTTTTTCCTTTTCCTTTTCTTTCTTTTTTTGGTAATTGTCTCTTCCAACTGAATTGGCCATTCCCACTACAAATTTAGAAAAGCCAACAGACCATGGGGAGACATTCTTCTGGGCTCCTGTTTGAAACCAACAGTTACAGCAAACCATTGGCCTTGATTCAGGGCCTGACTACTGATTTATCTTAAAGCCATTGCTGTTAAGCCCCTTGATGTAAATATTCCCTGGCTTTAAATACTCAACAACCACCCATACCTACTACCTATGTGACCCTGGATAAACTGTTCTAAATAAACTTCTAAGTCTCAGTTTCCTCATCCATAAAATGGAGATGATAATAGCTGTCTACCTCAGTGTTTTTGTAAAGATCAAATGAGTGTCATATGTATTGTGTATGTGTGTGTAAATATACAGTGTGCATAAATGTGTATAATACTCACATAAAATATACACATCTATATGTGTGTGCATGTACTCTGCAAGCCTTAAAGCTTCATATAAATGTTAGCTGTTATTGTTACTCCTGACTCCATACTCACTATCAAGTACAACACACACACACATAATCTCAAAGCTTTGAGGAAATTAAAAATGGCTCTTCCCTCACAAAAAAGATGGTGGCAACCTTTGATCTAAGCTGTTTAAACCAGGATATAAACCAGGTCTGCCTCTCAAATTCTAATCTTCTATAAAACAAGAAAAAATTTGTTATCCCCTTATCACAAGAGCCTGCTATCAGGATTAAAGCAATTTTATTAGTTGTTACCCTCTGGGTTCTTCAAACTAAGGTTTTTATGTTCTCCTGGAGATTAATGTCAGGCATTTCCCCCCTACAAGGCCGATAAAAACAGAATTTTTCCAGTGATCGCAATTTACAAAAAATTTACATTTGTGCACTAATATTTAAAGAAAAAAAAAAACTCTTGAGGATTTCCCCTCCTAAAAAAATTTTCAGAACCATCTGTTGGTCTTCCTAGTAAAAAGGAAATAAGTTGTTGTTTTGGAACTTGAGCCAAAACTTGACAATGTTAGAAACAGAGATGAGTTCAGCGTTCCACTTATGACCACTTGTGTCATAACCTCTTAGATCTGTTGTTCATTAAATAAACAAGCAAAAAAGCCAGGAAGTGGAACGTTTTAGGCACTTGATTTGAAGAGGGGAAAAAAGGAAAGACAAAAACAGAGGATGGTGGGTAAATAAAGTTCATGAGATTGTTTTTTTAAGCTTTGAAACCACACAAGAGGTTACATACAAAATCTGACATGAAAAGTTTTAGGGATTAAGGCATACCAAGGCATGGTAGTAGTCAAAATTGGAAGGAAAAGAAAAAATGTGGTTTAAAGCATTTTTGTGATTACATAACTGAAAAAGGAAAAAGGAACTAGCAATCCAGACCATAGTCAAGGAAAAAACTCTTAATTCCAAAACCCAAATATTTATATTCTTCCTATCAGTATTGCCTAGTTGAGTAATAGAACTGGATTTGAAGATATTGGGGTAAGAGGGGAAGACACAACTATCTTAATTTGTACACTGGCTCTTGCACATTCCAAAGTGGTCCTCAATTTCTTCATCTATAAAATGAGGACTAGATAATCTCCAAGATACTCTTATGATCTAACCCCTCCAATCCTATTAGTTGGCATTTAATGAGTAGCCATAATTTATTAAAGTAAGTCAACTGAGTGATTTTTAAAATTTCACAAAAAATTATAAAGCCAGCAATTTCAATAAACCCAGTAGGAAAGGGGGGAAACACCCAAAATAAGTTTCTTAAAAACCAGCAATTTTCAGAGTTACATACAATAAGAATGATATTACATCTTAATTTCTCCTAGAAAAAACAACTGCTATCCCTCCCGACCTCCTTCCTCAAAACAACAAAACCAGTTTCATTAAGAAAACAAAAAGAAAACCAAACTGGTTTATTATCATGGGACGGCAGGTTGAGGTAAACATTGTAGATCTAATTCATAATTAAAAGAGAACTGTTTACATCATTGTAAATCGCTCTATTACTAAGTAACTATAAGTATCAATTTAACTGACAGTACCAGAATTCAAGCTAGAATACCCCAAATTTGTCATGATCACATCACAAATTTATATGCAGTACACTACATTCCTTTATAATCTTGCTCTATATGGTTTTGTGCTTTATAGTTTTCTAAACATTGTACTTATGTATTTTTATGAAAACTCAGAAAAATATAAGACCTTCATAGGCACAAACCATTCCAGTAAAATTCCTGATCCTCTCTTATGCTCTCCTCGCGGCAATCGAAATACTGAAAAATACAACTAAGTGGGCTCCGTTAGCTTGGCCAGTCACTTCCCCGATACTGGGCTCAGTTTCCCCAAGTCAGTCGGACCTAAAGATTTATGAAGGCCGCGCCAAGCACATCCCCCCACACACACTCACACCCCCGTGTTCGCCTAGTCTCGGAGCCACGATCTCCCTCCCCCAGACGCCCCGCAGGGAGGGGGTGCAGTCCCAAGGTCACGGGATCGGGGACGCAGGCTACCTGGCACGCGATCTGCGCGGGGACCCCCTCTGGTCCGAGACTCTCCCGGGGCGCTGCAGGAGGAGGCCGAGGACACCGAGGAAGAGGAAGAAAAATCGGAGGAGTCGGAGCCTGGGGAGCCTGGCGTCGAATGGCCAGACGACGAGAAGCTGGCATCGCTCGCCCCCATGGCAGCAGACGGGGGCGAACCTCCGTAGAAATAGGCCAGGTTGAGGGGACTGGTCATGAGACCACCCTCTCCGGCCGCGCCGTCCAACAGGCCTTCCCCGCCGCGGCCGTCCTCCTGAAGCTTGTCCACGATCATGCTCGCGGGCAGACCACGCGTCGCTCCCGGTGGGTGCCCCTACTAGCCACTTTCCCACGCACTACCCCCCTCCCCCGGCACCAGTGAGACTGCAGGCACGGTTTTGAGCTGCGCTGGGGTCACGCACGCAGTTTCGATGAGGAGCGCACTGGGACTGAGTAACTGGGCTGGGCGCGCCCGCGAATTCCCCGGTATATAGGCGGGCGGAGGGCCGGAGCAGTGGGTGAGGGGCGGCCGGGCTAGCCCAGACGAGTCTGCCCATTGGGCGGCCGCGCGGGACGACAGCCCGGTGGCTCCTCCTCCGGATGCACAGTAGGTTTCCCGTAAAATGTACAGGATGAGGCAATGTTGCCCTCCGCCCTCATCTGTCCTTTCCCCCTCCCTGACCCGCCCCTTCGGGGTCCCGCCCAGCCCAGCTCCTCTTCGCGGGAGTAGGAATCCAACTCCAAGCCGAAGTTGCCTTTGACCTCCACCTGCCGCTCCCTGCCCCCACTTACTCTCTTCTCTGTTCCTAGGCTCCAGATGCGCTCCCCTGCCGACCTGGCACGAACTCCCCAAACTGGAACTGGGTAGGGCAGTTTGCAGTGGCGACGGCTGAGACAGCCAACTCGACTTTCTCTCCTGCTGTCTGGCGGCCCTTGCTAAGGGAAGTCAAGCCCACAAAGCTGTCCGCGCCACTCCACCTCTCCCTGCAGCCTTAGGAGCCCTGAGCAAGTCCGGCCCTCCCTTCTGCCAGGTCGGCCAGGAACTCATTCCGGGGAACATCCATTAAGCTTCTGCTCTGTGCGGGGTTCCGCGTCGCCCGGGCTGGGAATGTGCTGAACCCTCTTTACCTCTGACTCTTAGTTTTATTGATTTCCCAAGTTTCAGTTCAACTCCCATCTTTAACAGGACCCATTTTCTCAGTACCCCACCCGCACTCCCCATGCTAGGGCCTTCCTCACTGAGATTAGCTCGCCTACTCCCCACCCTGGATTATCCATTTACTATTCTATAAATACTGTATTTATTTAATTGTTATTGACTCTCCCATTAGAAAGCGAATTTCTTGGGGTCGGGGATTTTTTTTTTTTAATTTTCTTTTTAATCCCCAACGCTCAGCCCAGTGTTTGACATTCTTCCCGATTTAACAAATGCTTTTTTTGTTCGATTGATTGATTGTATTAACAATGTCCCTACAATGGACGAGTTAACCTACCAAGACACATACACAAATCCATCCGATATCTGTGAAGTGTGACAACGACAAATGACACGTTCTAGGGGGACCGGAAAAGACTGTCGTGGACAATATGGCATCTGAACTGGGTCATAGTTAAAAGAAGAGAAAAAATTTCAGTACCTGGTAGTGAAGAGCTAATGTCCTCGGGCCATTAGAAACAGCCTAGACGAATTCGTGGAGGGAAAGGGGGACCGAATAAGATGGGGAGGGGGGCACCGATAGAAGCAGACTGAGATGTGCAGTGATTAAAATAAACAATAATTCCAAATAAAGACTGAAAAGACAGGTTGATACTGGATCATGGAGCTGCAATAGGAGGATGAAGAGTTTACATTTGATCCTAAAAAGGATGGAGAGTCAATGGTAGTTGCCTTTTTTTTTTTTTTTTTTTTTTTTTAATTAGGAGGAAGGGGTTGACTTAGTCTCAACAGCTAGTACAATAGTTGAAGGCTGAGGTGATAAAGGCACACTAGGAGATTGTAGTCCTAATAAATGAGTAGAGGAAAGATGTGAAAACAGAATCAACAGGATTTAACAATTGACAGGATGAAGTTTCTGGAAGACAATAGAATAAGCATTTTTATACCTCCCTAGTATGTGTCAGGCACTGTGCTAAGCACTTTATGTAATTTGAGATGAGGTGGGAGTGGAGAGAGAGATAGGAGAGTTGAAAAGAAAACTTAAAAGTTCTGCTCCTGGATGACTAAAATATGGGAGATAAACAGATCAGGGGAGGCAGGATGATCAGTTCAAGTTTTTTATCTACTAAACTTGAGATCCTGAAGAACATTGCATAGAACTCCAGCCATGTGGAAATTCAGATTATAAATTCCTAGAGGAAAGGGACAGTTTTTATATTTGTCTTTATAAACCTACTGACCAGCACAATAACTTGAAAATAGTAGTAAATTTTTACTGTATTAGAATGAAAAAGAAATACCATTTTCATTGAAGAAATCACTGAAGTCTTGGTGAGCAGATGAGATTATCAAGGGAGAGAGGACCGAAAGAAAGACAGGCAGAGGGAGGGAAGAAGTAGAACAGAGACAGACTGGAAAAAATGAGAATATATAGAGCAGGGGTTCTGAAACTTTTTTGTGAACTGGATTCCTTTAGCAGTCTGGTGAAGTCTTTGAACCCCTTCTCTTAATGATGTTTTTAATGACTAACCCAAATCCCCAAAGTTTATTGTTATAGGACTCTCCTTATTGGTGGAGATGAATGGCCAAGTACCTGTGTGAAGGATAAAGTGGAAGTATAGGTGGTGAGAGTAGGAACAGCAGAGTGCGTCTCTTCAGTCTCTTGATGCTCATTGGGCTTGACAGCTACAGGAAAGCAAGAAGGCAGGAAGGGAAGGAGAAAGGAGAGAAAGGAAGGGGGAGGGAAAGGAAGGGAAAGAAAGGAAGGAGGAACAAAAAAAAAAAAAAAGTATTTATTCAGTACTTACCATGTGCCAAGCACTGGGGATAGATACAATAGCAAAAAGAAAGATATTCTCTGCCCTCAAAGAGCTATATTCTTAGAAGACACACAAAAAGTCAATCAAGGATTTATTAAGCTCCTAAACTCTAACTGTATGAGCATTGTGCCAAAAGACTTTACAAATTATATAGAAAGAAAATGAAAGTATTATGGGAAGAGCATAGTTTTGAAATCTAGAAAGTTAGGAGCAAGCCTGGGAGGAGAATGAAAATAATCAAGCCCGGACCCTTCCACAAAATGAAGGCTCTATGAGAAACTCAACAAGGGGAGAAAAGGGAGGGAGTAGAGAGATTAACAGATTTTACAGTGAGATGGATACTCTAGGGTGATGTTGTGATAGTTTTCCTGGAGAGGTGGATGGTTTTCCACTGCAGAAAGAAAGGAACAGAATTAGGAGGAGAATAAAATTCTGCTATTTAGAGAGTGGAAGGAGAAAGATAAATCAGCTTTGTAGGCAGAGGAGGATTATCCAAGAGATAGGATGAGGCCCACAATTTCATAGTAACCAAAAGGCAGAAGAGTATCCAGAAATATTCATCACTGTAAAATGTTGGTCAGGAATACAGAGGCCATCATAATAGCCACTCCAGATGATTAAGAGCAGCTTCAGTAAAGTAGGTCAGCAGTCAGATTGCAAGAGCCTGAAGACTAAATCAGTGAATGATAAACTGACAGCAATCATTTGTAAACTATGAAGTATTCTGAAAAAAAGTCCTGTATTTGAATAAGCTATTTCTGGGTTTGAATCCCAGTTTTCACATGAGCTAAGGTTTATTAGCATGAAGAAGTCATTCCACCCTACTCAATTTTTACATCTACAAAATGAGGATAAGTCATTTCACCCTACTCAGTTTTTACATCTACAAAATGAGGATAAATATATTTGCACCACAAGTCTCAAAGTTATTGTGAGAAAAATCCCATGTCTCAGGATTTGGAGCTACAAAAGATCCTCATTCAAGTTGGGAAGTGTCTCTTAAAAGAATAAAAGATAATTTTTGCAAGGTAAATATAGGCTATCCCAAGAGTCCTAGAGCACTTTCAAGCCTTAAAAGTTTAAAATTATACTAAGACTTTTGGGACATCTGTATTTCCTCATTTCTCATGTCCTTCATCATATTGCTTTTGATTGTTCCCTTCATTCTTCCCTCCCCCTATTCTTGTTCATCTTGGTAAAAATCTGAAACAGATGCATGCAAAATACATGTAGTATTACATAATCTTACTAAGCTACTTCACTATAAATTTCAATAATATTCCTTCAATGTACATATTTTATATTCACATATTGTTAGCCTAGGAAACAAAACAAATTAAAAATCCAGAAAGAAGCCAAATAAGACATTTAGTACTTTCATTTTTTAATTGTTTTACCTATTAACACATTGTATTTCATAGAATAGACCAACTCAGTAGTTAGTTAGGCTAACCTATTCCTGAACATGAATTCCATCTATCCCCTATAAGGGATCATCTGACTTCTCCTCAAAGACTTCCAATTATAGGAAGTTTTCTATCTCCCAAGAACAGACCATTCCACTGTTACTACAATTCTAATTATCAGCAAATTTTTCCTTATGTTAAATCCGAATTTCTCTCTTCAGCCATTGTTCTTATTCCTGTCCTCTGGGGCCAAGGAGGATATGTTTATTCCTCCTCCCTCCAATGAGGTTCCTTCATCTACAGGACAAAAGCTGAGCCATCCAAAGATACGTTTGATATTCAAAATTAAGTATTCCTCAAAAATAAAGTTTCCCCCCCAAAATACTACTTGGTTGTAGTATATGTGGAATTCGACAAAAAAAAAAAAAAAAAACACGAAGAATGTAATTAAAGAAAACCTCAAATTTTTGGCATAAACAGTCAAATATACAATAACAAAAAGATACTTTTAGTCAGAACATTCTATTCAAAGTTCTTTGAACAATTATTTATGAATGTTAACTGATATTGATTCAGCAAAGAAAAGTGAATTAGTAAAGTATCTGACATCATAATTTATGTCATGGTTAGCAAAAGATATTTGTACCTTATAAAAGCTAAGTCATCTGTTTCTTTGGCAGTGATGATAGTCATTAGCCCAAACAAGAGACTGAATAAAAGCTTTTGAAGTCTTTTATTGCCTGCTCTTTGCTGCAGCAAAACATGAATGCCAACTGGTGGCCAGAGTTAGTAGTACAGCTTTCCAGTATATTTTTCCAATCTAGTTCTTTCCTTCATGAATAAATTTTGAAACCATTTAGTATCTCCATTATATAACTGAATTAACAATAGGTCGGCTATATCAGAACATTCATTTTGGGTTGGGTTGTTATTATAAAGTTAAGGGGTGCATTCTTACTCAGACATACAAAGGTATAACACTATATACAGGCATTTCTCACTTTACATAAAATTAACATTATACAAATTTAACTTTGTGTAAAGAATTCTGAAAGAATACTCCAAAAATTTTAAAAGTCTATAGATTAATTGAGGATAATATTGTTTGCTATGGTCAGATATACAAGGGAAAAAAGAGACATTGTCCAAAAATTTCTTCATAGTTTCATTAAAAAAGGTATATAGGCCTGTGATAAAAGCTAGATGCAGTGGATGAGCAAGGGGCAGCACACCTATGTTAACTTTACTATACAGTATTCTGTACACTATCATTAACTTTGTCTCTCATTTCATATCTGTTTATTACCATGGTATAGTGTTTAATATATCTTCATTTTAGTACATTTTATGACTTGCATAAAGGTATTGTTTTGTTCATTCCATTGACATAGAGGCTAAATAAAGTGAACCAATAGGGATAAATTTGCATTATATAAAAATCACTTTACATAGAAATCTAAGGAAAGGTCTATTTACATAAAGCAAGAACTATCTATCTGTAGTTTGGTTTATTTGGTACTAACTATGATATAATTACTTTTCAGGAGTTCATGAAAATGTCTCAATAGCCCTTCTTTTTAGGAGAGGGTATGAAGAAGATCCAAACAAGGGAAGATTGCTCATTTTATAAGCTCAATTTGCTAGATAGTTTTTCTAAAATCCATTAAATTCCAAGGAGGTAAGTTCTGTGCATGAAGAAATGTTCTTTTTTCCTCATTAGGTTCCATGGCTACATGATCCAAATAAACTATATATCTGGTTCAGTCCAAGAAGTGGTGCTGCTACTTTTACTTCATGGTTGCTTCACAATATTCCATCTTGCCTATACAGCAATAAATTAATCCTAGAATCTCAGAGTTGAAAGAACGTTAGAGATCAATTAGCCTAATCTATTCTTGAACATGAATCCCATCTACAGTATAAACTATAAGGGATCATCTGGCTTCTTGTCTAAGACCTCTAGTGACAAAGAACTCTCCATCTCCCAAAAGGCAGTCCATCCCACTGTTCTAATTGTCAGAGAATTTTTTCTTATGTTAAATCTAAATTTGTCTCTTTGCACCCATTGCTCTTAGTTCTGCCTTCTGAGGCCATGGAGATATGTCTATTCCTTCTCACATGTGAGATCCTTTCATGTATGGGAAGAAAGCTGTCACATTCCCACTAAATCTGTTATTCAGTTTAAACATCTCCATTTCATTCAATCAATATTGCAACTTGGTACAATAGAAAATGTTTTGGATCTGATGTCAGAGGATTTAGATTGATTTTTCGGCTGTGGCACATCCTACCTATGTTGTTCACCAAATCGCTGAATTCTCAGGGCCTTGGTTAATTCATCTATTAAAGGAAAATGTTTGATTAGATAACCACATTCCATCTAAACTATCTAAATCAATGGTCCCTTTATCTCAAAGACCTCTTAGTCACACTCCTCTGGACACTCATTAGCTTGTTAGCATTAACTCTTTGCCAAGCATTTTGTTAAAATCAAGGCATACAGGGAAAGGCAAAGACAATCTCTGCTCCCAAAGATCTCACAGTTTAATGGGGGAAACAACATACAAAGGTACAAATATATATATATGGAACATATTGGAGATCATCAATCTCCAAAGACAAAAGATACTAAAATAAAGAAATACCAGGAAAGGGTTCCTGTAGAAGACGGAATTTAAGTTGAAACTTGAAGGAAACTAAGAGGTAGCAATGAGGAGGGAAAAAAATTCCAGTCATGAGGGACAGCCAGAGAGAACACCTGGAGTTGAGAAATAATGATGTGTCCTGTATATGGAATAGCCAGGAGGCCAGTGTCACTGAAGTAAAGAGGATGTGGAAGAGGAGCACAAGAGATGAGAAGGCTTGGGGCGAGGCAAGGAGAAGAGGAGCCTTATCCTAATGAGCAAATATTTAGAGTTTACTGGGAAATGTTCTAAATAAAAAAAAAAAATCTATCTTCTATGACTAGTTCTTTTTTTTGTATATTTCCTGAGCTTGTATATAAAGCAGTGTAGCAAACCCTTTACTCTTCATTTGGATGCTTCCTGTTAGTTTACAAAAAAATGAACATTGGGCATAATAGTGTTCATTGGGTCCAAGAGACATAATCTCACCTTTGTGTGTATTCCTTCCATTAATTCAGATTACAGCCCCCTTCTTGTGTCCTCCCCACCCATGGGAAAACAAGTAGATAATGTATTGGGCCTGAGTCAAGAAGCCCTAGTTTCAAATTCTACCTTTTATATTTACTAGCTGTGTAGATATGGACCCTCAGTTTCCCTATCTATAAAATAGGCATGATATCATTTACCTCATAGTTATTGGGAAGCTCTTTGAGATGATATAGTAAAAGATTTTGAAAGTTTTTAGATACTATATAAAAGTGGTTATTATAGTTATATGGCCTTAGGGCAATCAAGAAGCCTCCTTGAGCCTCAATTTCTTTTTCTTTAAGACGGGGATAATAATTATACTAAAGTATCTCATAGAGCTATTTTGAAAAAATCAATGAAATCATGTATATAAAAGCATTTGGTAATTGGAAAGGGCCATAGAGATATCAACTTTTACTATTATTGTTACCTGTACTAAGAAAGTAAAGGTTAAGTTTGTCTTCAGTATCACATCTTTCCTGAGTTTTCCATTTTTATCTTATACACCCACACCCACATACAACAAACACACACACACAAACACCCCTTGCTACTCACTACAACCTTCCACCCTGCCAGCACCCGCTGATGTTCAGCAACTCTATGTGAGTAAAAAAGGCTTAGAGAACAAATGACTCCATATAGTTCTTATGTAAATAAAGCATCATTCTGCTACTTGGATGCTTCATGGAATCCATACTCATGTTTCCTTGTTTACTCATTGTTTCCTAGCCCCATGATTGGCTAACTAGTTACAACTCCTAATGCTCTCTGTACTTTGTTCCTGGTTTTTCATATTCCACTGAATGTACTAGTCCCTGATCAAAAATCATGCCTAATGTTTGGTGAACATTACTTGCCTTGGGATCATACAGATTATAGAGAAAAAGGCTACTTTAGAAAGCATAGAATCCAATCTTCTCATATGACATATAAAAAAACTAAAGCATAGAAAGATTTGATGACTAACCTAGAGCTAGAAGGGATCTGAGACAGGATTTAAGTTCAGATCTTTCTGACTCCAAGTCTACCTGATGCTCCATTCATTGCTCCATCTTATTCCTTTTTGGTATTTCTTACATTTCTCTTCTCATTCAGACTCAAACTCTAGATGTCCTTTAGATCTTGACATTATAGTTATTACTATGCTTTTTCTGTATTACCTTCCTTACATATCAACTCTATTTTCCTTTTTGTTGTCCCTACTTACCAATATGATGGTGGGAATTATATTTTTCTTCCTAGAGCTGCCAGTAAAGAAAGCTAATTATCTGACACAATTGCAGAAGTTCAGCCTGAAATGTCAGCCTATTTGAGTTTTCAAGGGAAAAAATCCAAACTATCAGTCATATGAAAAAATTTCCATCATTAATCATTAGAGAAAGTGAAATTAAAACAAATCCAGAGTTCTACCTCATACCATCAGATTAATAAAAATGATTTTTTTTTAAAAAAAGTGATAAATGTTGGAGTAACTGTAGAAAAGCAAGCATAGTCTGCATTATTGGCAGTGCCGTAATTGGTTTAGCTATTCTACAAAGCAATATGGAACAAAAGTCATTAAAATTTTCCTTGACTTAGATATACCAAGACCAAGACTATACTCCAAAGGAAAATGATCCATATGAACAAAAATATTTATAGCAACAATTTTTGTGACTAAAAAAACTGGAAAATAAGATAGTGTCCATTAATTGGGAAATAGAATACTGTTGTGCCATAAGAAATGATGAAACAGATGATTTCAGATAAACTTGAGAAGAGTGGTGTAAAGTAATAAGGTAAGCAGAACTAATTTATACTATAACAACATTTAATAGAGCTAAGAACTTTGGCCATTGCAGTGACCAATTTGATTCCAGAGAACTGAAGAATTGGAGTTCTCACCATCTGACATGTGATGGATTCAAGAGAAAGTAAGAGACATTTTTGGATATGGATATGGAAATTTCTTTTGCTTGGCTATGTGTTTTTGCTACAAGAAGCTTTGTTTTTCCTTTTCCGTTTTTATTCAGTTGTGGGAAGAGGCAGGTAGAAGAAAAATTAATAATTAATTAACAAAAAGAATAAAGTATTTGTGTTTTCAGATAGCTTACTCAATGACCTTCAATTTGACAATTTTTGTCAATTGACAATTGACAATCTTGACTTAATTGACAATCAAGTAAATCTCCCAGAGAAAGTTTCAGGGTGCCTACATGCTATCAGGGAATGGAGTGACTGCGAATGAATCACAGGATTCCTGATATCACACTAGCTAACAATTTCCTACTCCTTCTGAATACAACTCCATTACCTGCACTTGTATTAGCAAACTATAATTTTTTGGTTTTGGTATATGGGATTACTAATAAAGATACTTCTTCTACCAATACAAATCTGCAGCTACTCTGCAATTTAATTAGAAAATCCCCTGGGGACAAGGATCACCATAGAGTCAAAACCAGGTTCCAACAAAGATAGGAGCTGAATGTAGTTTTCTGCCTTCCAAGACCAATGCTATAAGCACTAATAATTGAGATTAAAAAACATTTTAAAATAACTTGTATCTTCTCTTAGATATCATTTTAAACTCTCAGTCTTGGGTTTAGACCTCCTCTCTTAACTAAGGAGAAAATTTTTAATTAGGAAAACAAACTAATTTGTCTTGAATACATTTAATAATGATGTTCATTTATAAGTACTGGGTACGTGCATGTATTCAATCATGTCCAACTCTTCCTGACCCCATTTGGGATTTTCCTGGCAAAAATACTGGAATGGCTTGTCACTTCCTTCTTCAACTCATTTTACAGATGAACAAACTGAGACAGAGTTAAATGATTTGTCCAAGGTCACTCAGCTAGTAAGTGCACACTTAGCTACATACAGATACTCACATAGAATAGGTACCTAAAAGTTTTTATTGGTTGATTGAGATAAAATATACATATACATCTCAGTATGTGCATTTATACATACATAGCAATTTATGCTTCTCGAAGTACTTCCACATGGTATTATTATTTTTTTTTTTACATAAGCTCCAGTCACCAGCAATAAGATAAAAATTAGTCCAATGGAATAAGATGCACTCCCTTCAGCTCATCACTCCTTTATCTTGAGGCAATTAGTATAGTCTGGTTATTTATATTTAAAATAAAATCACAATATTTTAGAGATTATGAGATTTCTTTTTCCAGACAATTTATTCACTGACAGCAAGTGACTCTACCTGTCTAAAACTGTTTCCTCATCTTTAAAGAGGGAAGTTGGACAAGGATAACAGATTCAGTGCTGGGAGTAATTTTGGACATTATCTAATCCAACACCTTCATTTTACAAATGAGGAAATGGGGCCCAGAAAGGAAAAGAAAATTACCCAATATCACACAAGCAGTTAAGTAGCAGAGTAGGGACTAAAAGTCGGCAATTCCTCTGATTGCAAATCCAATCACTATTCACATTACAATACTTGAGAAGATCTCTAAGCTTACATTCCAAACAATCATTCTATAATATAATCATGCAAAGATATTTACTTTAGTTTTCAGTTATTTTAGAAGTGGATTACCTACTTCATAACTGATTCTGGAGTCAGAGGAGCTAGTTTCAATTCCATCTATGACACTGCCTCATGGGCTAGAGTAAGTCACTTAACTGCCATTGGCCTCCATTGCTTATCGGTAAAAATGAGGAGAGTGAACTAGATGTATTCTGAGGTTCCTACCATTTCTTTTTTTTTTAATTAATTAATTAATTATTTTTTAAATAATTTTTTATTGATAGAACACATGCCAGGGTAATTTTTTTATAGCATTATCCCTTGCATTCACTTCTGTTCCGATTTTTCCCCTCTCTCCCTCCACCCCCTCCCCCAGATGGCAAGCAGTCCTTTACATGTTGAATAGGTTACAGTATATCCTAGATACAATATATGTGTGCAGAACCGAACAGTTTTCTTGTTGCACAGGGAGAACTGAATTCAGAAGGTAGGTTCCTACCATTTCTTTATCTATAAGCCTATGATGAGTCAGGTAACTGGTAAAGAGAACTGACAATTGTAATGTTGTGGGGGTTTTTTGGGGGGAGTGGGAGAAGAATCTCTCTTGGGGGATAGGAGGATGTACAATTTTCTTGCACTAGGCTGTCTCTGCTAAAGCCACATTGCATTCCTTCTCTGAAATCTTCCTTAAATATTTCATGATTGCTAGTCAGGTGCCATTTCCTGACCACTCCCAGCCTCACCCTAACTCTGACATCAGAAATAGAAAAGCAATCAGCCTGAGACACTTCCCCTCCCTATACAACACTGGGACTTACCTGTTCCACAGCTGACCCAGAGGCTGGCTGCTCTGGTCTGCCCTGGAGTGTCTACATGAGTGGGTGAACTTTGTACCCATGCAGAGCCAGTGTTCTGAGTTACAATGCTGCCCTAATTTGGGAGGTATCATCTCCAAATGTAAGGTTTGGCAAGCCTCCCTAGTAGTGCAGGTGAAGTTCAAGTCATCTTCCATGCATATGGTAGAAATAACCAGAGATTGGAAGCTGAGAAGTGCTGGATAAAACTGATGATGTTCACATTGCAAGGTAGGGGCCAAAGAAAGCTGAATGTATAACCTTTTCATACAATAGTCTAGACTAATACTATTTAACGCAAATAGAAAAAGAAAACCAAATATTGGGAGTAAAGCCATGATGGCAGAGAGAGATTAGTATTTTTCCGAAGCTCTCACAATACACCCTAACAACTTTTTAAAATGCATCTAACCAAAATCTATGCAGAAAAGTCAACAAAAAATTATAATCATTCACTTTTATATCCCAGAGCAGCTTAGGAAGACATAAATAAAGGTCTACTTAGGAAGACATAAATGAAAATCTACAGACACTATGATGGAAGCTATCCAAATATCTAGTATGGTGGAAATAGCACCAGCTATATGAGCTTTGGAAGTACAACAGTAGAGGTGGCAGTAGGAGACAGTAAAGGGACTGAACATCCTCTCATAAAGAGGTCCCAGGGGATATCTGTGTTAGCACTAGGTGAAGGATCAGACACCCTTTGAAGATTCGGTCACCCATTACCTAGATCCCAATTCCAGTTCAGAGAGAAACAGTTGCAGTCATGAGGGAGCATAGGCCCTACCCAGATAAGAACCAAAGAACAGACCAGGAGGATAATTGCAGACCTCTCTCCAGATCATACTTCTTTAAAAGCCCAAATCTTATAGGTCTCCAGACCCAGCTGTGAAAGCAACACCAGGACATAAAAAGCCAGATCAGTCATCTTCCCCAGGGATAAGCAGATTCCATCTCTAACATAAAGTCTAAAGAAACAGGCTAGGGGGGAAATGAGCAAACAACAACAAAATAGAATTGACCTAAAATTAAATTTAAAAAATGAAAATTTACTATGGCAACTTGGAAGCTCAAGACAAACTCAGAAGAGAATGACTTGAAAACATCTAAAAGCAAAGCTTGAAAGAAAAATGCAGATTAGACACAAGCTCAACAAAAATTCCTAGGAGAGCTAAAAGGAAGAATATGTTGCTATTTTTAAGAGCACAAAAATGATTTTAAAATCAAGTAAGAATACTAGAGAAAAGTAGTTAAAAGAGAAAAGAAAAAGAAATAAGCCTTATACAAGAAAATTGTGGGGAAAATAATTAATAAATTAGTAAAAAGAGGCACAAAAAATACTAAAGAAACTTGTTAAAAAGCAGAATTGGCCAAATGGTAACAAAGTTACACAACCTTACCAAAGAAAACAACTCCTTAAAAATTAGAATTGAAAGCTAATGACTCCATGAGACATTAAGAAATAATAATAAAAAAAAGCCAAAAAACTAAAAAAAATTTGAATAAATGTGAAATATCTCAGGAAAAAACAACTTACCTAGAAAATACACAGAGCAAAGGTCATTTTAAGAATTGTAAGGCAAAAAAACTCACAGAAAAGCAGAAATATTAAATATGTTTCTTTCAGAACATAATACAATTATTTGCAATTATTAAATTAAGTTAAATTCAATACAGGGCCTTGGAAACATGGATTAAAATAATCTAATCCTAATAACATCAAAAAACAAATCATAGAAACAATTAATAATTTAATTAAGGATAAAGACAAGAATGAAATGGCATACCAAAATTTGTGAGGGACAGTCAAAGCAATACTCAGGGGAAAACTTAGATGTATACATGTTTATATTAATCTAAGAGAAAAAGAACAGATCAATCAATTGAATATGCAACAATAACAACAACTACACCAAAAACTAGAAAAAAACAAACAAATAAATCTGAAGTCTCCAGTTAAATATCAGAATAAAAATCAAAGAAGAGATAAGAAATAGAGTACAGTGAAATAGATTCTACACAACATACAGAAATAAATGAGAATAGTAACCTAGTCTTTGATAAACCCAAAGATCCCAGTTATTGGGGGAAGAATTCATTATTTAACAAAAATGGATTTTTTTGGAAATCTGGAAAAATGGAAAGTGTTCTAACAATAAAATGGACATTTTGAAGGGAGAAGAGTTATTTATATTGGGGAAAAGATCAAAGGCTTCAGCTTGGAATGAATGGGGCAATGATAACTTACAACAGAGAACCAGGAGGGCTAATCAATGTTTATTTTGCTTGTGTTTTTTGCTAAGAAGAATAGCTGTTGGGCTTGAAAGGAAAGAAGAACTAATAGGTACTTGAAACCAAAAATTAAGTAGAGCAAAAACAAAAGAACACTAAAAAAAAAAACCACCAGATGAGCTAGATCAAAACTTCTTAACTATGGTCACAACTTCATTTAGAATCATGTAACTGAATGTGGACATCGCAAAATTATCAGTAAATGTTTGATTTGTATATCTATTTTACATACCTATACATTCAGGTTCATCTAAAAATGTCGAACAAAAAGGGGTTACAATTGGGAAAAATTTAAGGAGTCCTACTAAAATAATAGACAGTTATGATTATTAGACCATCATCAGTTATTTTTGAAAGATCCTGAAGAATGAGAAAGGTTCTATGGAATTGAAGAAGGACACATATTCAGATTTTTTAAAAAGTTAGAATAGTCTATTTGTTATAAGTTATAGAACTTGACTTCAATTTCTGGAAATTTCTGGTACTGATTATTAAGAAATGGCTGGTGACTATCTAGGAAAGGATCAGATCAGAAAGGATCACAAAGAATCTGAATGGCTTTAGCTTTTCCTCCTAATTCCCTTTTCAAAGACACTCTTCTTCTAAACTTTCCTATTTCTATCACATGTGTGACCATTCTTCAGTTAGTAATGTCAGTATTATCCTCAAATCCTTTCCCTTATCCCACTTATCTAATCAGTTACTAAATCTTATGCTTTCTGCTTCTTTCACATATCTCACATCCAATTCCTATTTACCCTAGTTTTTTACACCTCATCAACTCTTGCCTAGATTATTGCAACAGCAACAATCTTAATTGTCTACCTGTCTCAAGTTTTGCCCCATTCCAGTCCATCCTACACACTATTTGCCAAAGCGATTTTCTCCTAGTGTAGATCTAATCACAACACCCTTATTCAATATGAATGGCTCTAGGAAAAATGTATTCACCTTTATGAAGCCTTTCTTCCAGCCATCTTTCCAATCTCACTCTTTATTATTTCCTCTCCCCTACTCTGGAATCCAACTAAATTGGCTTTCTCTCTGTTCCTCAAACATGATATTCCATTTCCCATTCTCATAACGGTGCTTTAGTTGTTCTACTATCTCTGGAAAATGCTTCATCCTCATTTCTATCTCATAGAATGATTGTCTTCTTTCAAGACTCAATTCAATGTTATGGAATATTACTGTTCTGTAAGAAATGACCAGCAGAATGAATACAGAGAGGACTGGCGAGACTTACATGAACTGATGCTGAGTGAAATGAGCAGAACCAGGAGATCATTATATACTTCGACAACGATATTGTATGAGGACATATTTTGATGGAAGTGGATTTCTTTGACAAAGAGACCTAACTGAGTTTCAATTGATAAATGACGGACAAAAGCAGCTACACCCAAAGAAAGAACACTGGGAAACGAATGTGAACTATCTGCATTTTTGTTTTTCTTCCCGGGTTATTTATACCTTCTGATCCAATTCTCCCTATGCAACAAGAGAACTCATATATTGTATCTAGGATATACTGCAACATATCCAACATATAAAGGACTGCTTGCCATCTAGGGGAGGGGGTGGAGGGAGGGAGGGGAAAAAAAATCGGAACAGAAACGAGTGTCAATATAAAGTAATTATTAAATAAAAATTAAAAAAAAAAAGACTCAATTCAAGCACCATCTTCTACAACAGCTGCTCTCAAAATGTGGTCCAGAGAGGTTTGGGGGCCCCTGAGATCCTTTCAGGGGATCCATAAGGTCAAAACTATTTGCATAACATTAAGACATTTTCATCTATCACACAATAAATATCAACAGATATAATCCACATAAACAAAAACTCTTGAAGAAGTAGGGTTCCTCAATAATTTTAAGAGTATAAATAAAATGGGTACTGAGACAAAAACTTTGAGTGCTGCTGATGTAAATCATCTCCTCTTCTTTGTTACTTTATTCTTCTTCAGTTTTTCATGGCTTTGCTATCTCCTGATTTTCCTGCCTTTATGGTCATTATTTTTTCTTTCTCCATGAGGATAACATTGAGGTCCCACCTTTTGAAAATGGATAGCTAAATTACATAATCAACAAAGGGCTGTACCTGCAGTCAGTAAGACAGGCATTCAGATCCAATCCCTGAAATTTGCTATTTATGTGACCCTGGGTAGGTCATTTAACTTGGATGCCTCAGTTTCCTCACCTGAAAAAATGAGAATAATAATAATAATAATAATAATAATAATACCAATCTTCCAGAGTTGTGAGGATAAAATGGGATAGTAAAGAGCTCTGCAAAACTTAACACATTATATAAATGCTAGCTTTTATTTCAAATGTCCTCCACATCTCCATCCTGGACCTTCCGATTTTCTTAACATTCTCTTATAGTGCTATCAGCTCCCATAAATATAATCATAATCTCTATTCAATTGATCTTCAGGTTTACATAGTTTGTATCAAACACACATCTAACTTGTGCAGATTCCAATTCAACTACATATCTTGAATGAGAGGAGAAAGGGGAAATGGAGAGAGAAAAGAAAAGGACCATCATTCCACTATGACATGATCTAAAGAGGAATAAGAAATATGAATATAGAATTCCCTCAGTAAGTACAAATTTCCCATATCTCTCATAGCATAAGCATCTCAATTATCTGAGAGTGATTCCAGAATTTTCTTTTCAACATGGCCAAGGATAGGCTATCCCTTCTTTTTAGCCTAATATAGCTAATGAAAGGGACAGCCTTAGCTAGCCTTCTAAGCATTCCTCTTCTACAAGAATGTCCATCAGATTCCCTGTGACTTCCTTGTGTCCCCTCTGACTTCATCAGGAGGAAAAAAAAAATTTTGATATGCTGTACTATAATCAACTAGTAACTTGGATTGTCCCAAAAGTCAATACTAAACTTTAATATTAATTATGTAAAATTAAACTTTAATTACTTCAGAAATTTAAATGCTATAAATTTATTTTTTTTTAATTTGAAAGGCTATTTAAAATTTTACTACCTTGTGCTATAGATTTCTTGTGCTATTTGATTTCTTTGATTTTTTTGAACTTTGTAAAAACTTTCTTCAGGTACTGTTTAATCACTAAAAGCATTACATTTATAATCCCAGCCTGAAGATCATTCAAAAGATGAAGTTTTGATATACGTGACAGTTTTGACATGACTGCACAAGAAAAAATCAAATGGAGATAGATTAAGTGAACAAGGTGGTCAAGCAAACTCCTTTCTTGAGATCCACTGCTCTGAAAAAGTATCACCCAGAAAATGTTATTAAAATTAAAAGTTTATCATTCAAAATTCAAAAAACTAAATAAGTATAAGTGAAATTTAAATAATTAAACATCAAAATTACTTTTGTAAATTTGTAACATTTATACTTCTGAAATTATTAAAGCTTAAAACTGCACTGAAACTTTTAGGGCAAACTGCATAATCATACTTATATATGAAGCCTTGTCAGGAGTATTTTACCTCTTATCTGTTATGTCTAAGAAGCCATGATATCTGCCTGTCTCTTGGGCAATAGTTTAAGTGAGTTCTGTGAAAAAAATAAAATTTATATTTAATTGTTTCCATAGCAAGATTCATCTGCTTTTCAATATTCCATTTTTTTTTAATTCTCACCTTGTTCTTACTTTAAAATCTAACTATCCATATAAAATGCAACTACACTGTGTCTCCAATCCAGCATCATAAACTGCCTGCTAGACATTTTTACTCAAATTCCCTCTAAGCATCTCAGATACAATGTATCCACTATAAATCTCAACATCTTCTCTGCTAAACCCATCTATAAACTAGAGATACTTTCTAGTCACTCCAGATTATTATCTCAGAATCATTTGCAAATCTTCCCTTTCACTCACCATCCATATCCAATCACAAGCCTTTTTGATTCTGCCATACCAGTTCTTGCATCTATCTCTCTCTGTCTCTTTCACCTCTCACGTGGCCCTCCTACTTCTTACATGGACTGTTAACCTTTCCAATTCATCTTCCACACAGCTCCTAAAATAATCTTCCTATAATTCAATTTTAAAATGTCAGTCCTCTGCCAAAAATTTTCACTGGTTCCCTATTACCTTTAGGAAAAAATATAAACTCTCTAGTTTGGCATATGAAGCCCTTTGCATCTGGCTTCAATCTATCTTTCTAGTCTTATTTCACTTTAATCCCTTTGTATATTCTCTTTTCCTACCAAACTGCTTTCCTTACAAAGTATGACTGATGTTTTTTTTACAAAATATGTGATGTCATCTGCTTTCTTCCAATGACCAATTTACTTCAGTTCCTTTCAAATTGTTTAACGATTCATTTTATATTGGTTTCTACTTTTGATTTTTTGATTCAAACACTTTGAAAGCTGGGCTTTCTTATTTATACTATTTGGGGCAAGGTTTCTATCCCTACTCTTTTCATAAGTCTTTCACATTCAATCATATTTCATTGCATTTACAATACGTTTATATTTTGTTCAGCTATTTCCCATTTAGTTTCCAGTTATTTGCCATAAATGCTGATATTGATACTTTTGTAGCTTCTTTCATTTATTTCAGTTTAAAGCCTAATCAATGCATTGTTAGAAAGGTTCTGCTATGTAAATCCATAGTTCCACCAGTAAACCATTAGTGAAACAAATCTCAATTTTTATGTAATCAAAATATTATTAAAGAGATCAAAACCATTAAAAACAAGTTATTAACTTTGCAATTAAAGATACAATAATAATTTTCCAATATACTTTTAATAGTAGAACTTTATCAGAGAAACTTATTGCAATAAATTTCCCCTCAAGTAACTGATTCTCTGCTAATTTTAGCAGATTTGATTTTGTCTATACAAAACCTTTTCAATTTTGTATAATTAAAACCAACAATTTTATGTCTTGCTTTCATCTCTATCCCTTATTTGATCAGGAACTCTTCCTCTTTATAATTGTTAAAGATATATCTTTTCCTGTTCCTCTGATTTGTTTATGATATGACGTTTATATCCTGGTCATATATACATTTAGAGTTAATGCTGATATATGGTATGGTGTTGGTCTATACCTAATATCTACCTACCTACTTTTTAGTTCTCTAAGAAACTTTTGTGTAATAGTGAACTCTTACCCCAGTATTTGAGATCTTTGAGTTTACCAACTTAAACACTATCTTCCACAGGAGGCCTTTTGGGTTTTTTGCTCCCCCGGTTCCTACAGACTTTCTTTCTCACATTATCTTACATACATGCATTTTGTATATGATTAATTATTTACATTCCCCACCACCATCACCATCAGAACGAACATCACTTTGAGGCAGAGATTGTTTTTGTCTTGCTTTGTTTATCAGCAAGCAATAATACATTGTCTGGTACACACTGGGTACTTAATTAATTCATTTTGATTGTCTAATTATTGACCACAAAGCCACCCTGTTTGTTCATTTATGGATATTGTGTTCCTAATCTGTCCCGCTGATCAACTTTTTAATTTTTTTAAAGTCAATAACAACTAATTTTGATGATTACTCTTTCATGGTATAGTACCATATGCTACCCTTATTCTTTCCATTTTTTTCATTATTTCTCTCAAGATTCTTGACTTTTTGTTTCTCCATGTGAATTTTGTATTTTTTAGCTCTTGATGGATTGGTATGGTATTGCATAAGTAAATTAATTTAAGTAGTATTCTCATTATTGGGTCATTGGCATGACCCAACCATGAGTAACTAATACGTCCTCAATTATTCAGGTCTCTTTATTTCTGTAAAGAAAGTTTTGTAGTTGTAATTAATTTCACTACCACATGTGTGTTTCGGTAATTGGACTCCCTAATATTTCATATATCATATTTTAAATAGATATTATTTGTCATGTTAAGAAAAGATCTATTTGTTCCTATATTTTTAAAAGTTTTTAATCAGTTTTGCATTTTTTGTCTAAAGCTTTTTCTGCATATATTGGTATAATTTTGCGATTTTTGTTTTTTAAAAACATATTCTATTATATTTATAGTTTTTGGAATACTGAACCCACCTTGCATCCCTGGTATAAATCCAACCTTCTCATAAAGCATGAGCTTTTTGATACATTGTTGTTGCTAGTATTTTATTCAGTTCTTGCATTAGTATTCATTAGCAATGTGGGCCTACCATTTTCTTTCTCTGATTTGTCTCTCTCTGATTTAGGTACAAATACTAAATTTGTCTAATAGAAAGAAACTGGTAGCATAATTAATTTTTCAACTTTTGCAAATAGTTGGTATAATATTAGAATTGATTATTCTTTGAATACTTGGTATAATTCATTTGCAAATCCATCTGATCCTTCATTTTTTCTCTTTGATAGTAATCAATTTTGTTGGCATGCAATTGAGCACAAAAAAAATTTATAATACTGTCCTTCATTTTATCTTCATTTGTTTGTTGTCAATTTGCCTTTTCATTTTTCTACTAGTAAATGGGTCTTTTGTTCTCATTTTTCAAATACGGCTCATCTATTTTTTTTTTTTTTTCAAAAAAGTTGTCCTAGTATTATTTGTGGATCTCATGAGGGTTTTGTTTTTAAATCTCTGTTTTATAATTTTTCTTTTTTGGTGTTCTACTTGGGGATTTTCATTTGTTGTTTTTCTAATTTACTAATTATATACAAGCCAGACAAGTCACTTCACTTTTCTTTGTCTCTTTTATAATAAGTTATAATAATTTTCTTTTTTGATGGCCTTTATCATCCCTTCCAGCCCTAATTTTATGATCTTGTGAATGGAGTTAAGACCTGTCATTTCTTATTTTAGATAATTGTATGCTTTAACAGCTTTTTAAAGCTTAACATTACACTAAGACCTTTGGGAGCCTTTAAATAAACATTGTGGGGGAGGTCAAGAACAAAACAAAAAGTATCTGATGAGTGTTTTTAGGAATGATTATGGCAGATCTAGTTATAAATATTGTACCGTGTTAGCAAGAAAATGTTAAGAATCTCCTTTTCAAGTATTTTCATCACCAGGGAAGATTATATTCCATCCATGCTTTCTCAGGTATGATTTTTCTCCATGACCTGCTATAAATTCCAGAGAGAATCTATGCAATATACTTGAGTTTTCTTCTAGACTCTTGAATGTTGTGTATATATCAGTGCAAGATTCATTAAATTCAAAGATGAATTTTCCCTCTTACTTCATGACTTCCTTTTCTGGTCACACATGAATTCTATTGTGTCTTTATACTACTTTTTGCTCACTCATCATCTTTGATAAATTGCTGTAACTTTCCCCCATAATGTGTCTTCTCATTGCCATTGGGATTTCAACAGTTTTGACTCTTGTAAGAGAATGATTTTCTAGGATAAAAGAATAGCATCTCTTGAGGAACATTCCAATTGATGGTTTGGTGATAGTCTGAAGTCTCATAGAGCTCTAGTCCTGATATCCATTCAATTGCTCACAGGGCAGTTCAATGTCATTTCAAAAATAAATTCCTAAATAAAATCAAATCCAAATATCCTTTTATGATTACTAAATAACCTCTGAAAATGAAAAATAATTATAGATATTTAATTCTCTATCATGAATTTTAAGAAATGACAGCTCTAAAAATAAGAAAGCTCTCTATTCTAATTATACATAATATACATAATATGAATTCCAATCTTTTTTTTTCATTTTGATTACTCAAAATACCATAAATGCTACCATTATACCTTATCATGTAATGCTATCATTAGCATTAGATACATATACCCACATATACACATACATAATTTGCAGTACAGTTAAGGAACACTTGTGGCTAACTCAAAAATAATCTTACATGGTTGCTTATTTATAATTTATAAATGTTTCAAATTTAATTAAAATCAATACTTTTTTTTCCCCTATCACAATAGTTCTAGCCTCAAGTAAAAACGTGAGGTAAGATAAATATCCTTGACCACCCTCCATTTCTTTAGGACAAGAGCACTGGACATGGAATTGAAAGATTTGATTTTGAGTCTTAGTTCCAATATTTACTTGGCTGTGTAACAATGAACAAGTCATTTATCTTCTCTAAGCCTCAAATTTCTTATAGGAAATATGGATATAATAACATTTACACAAAATTGAAGTTTTGAAGATGAAATAAGATAGCATGTATAGAAGTACTTTCTAACCATAAAGTACTATGTAAATGTAAGTGATCATTATTAATATTATCATCATTATATGGTACCACTGATGTGGTGTGTTCCTAGAGAGAATGTAGCAATAACTCTAAGGCTACCTGGTCTTGGGAGTGCTGTAGTTTCACAAACAATGCTGGCTATCAGATAACAATCTGGCAGTCAGAAATAACAGTTTTTAAGGCAATAAAGAAGTGCATACCAAACCATTCCTCAACTTCACCTCTAAGATCACACCTCATTTCTATTTCTAAGCCATAAAATTAGCAAATCCGTGACAAGAATTTCCTATAAATTTATCTTCTTACTCCTGGTCCTTTGCTAACTTCTTTTGGAACTTAGATCTTTGCATATCTTTGCCTCTTAATTTGGAGACAGAGTTTGCAAATTCTTTCACCATACCAACCTTGAAACCCTAATATTGTTGGGGTGTCTTATACCTCAATATTTAATGGCCCATATGAAAAGCCCCAAACTGTATGTACTCCTTGTTAAAATAAGCCTCCTTTCACACCTATCCTGTAGCTGGGATACCCCAAGAATCTAGGAAGCTTGTTGGATCATCAGGAGCTCTATGCTATGTCTAGAGACACCCAGATTTAGAATTTCTTGCAAATCCTGGAGTAGTTCCCTCCTTCCTGAGATACCAAGGAAATGAGGTCCTGTAGGACTAGATTCATGGTAAACTAAGGTTCATGGTAAAGATGGGACAGCCCACCTCTGGGCTGTAATTAATTAGTGTGTCCATTAATCACAACACTATCCTGCAGTTTGGTTTGTTTTGCCACAGACAAGGCAAGTGGACTGAAGTTCCATATGTCCAAGCTTATATGGCCTTGTCTCAGGATCCTAAATTAAGATAGCACTACATGACGTTACTGGTAAAATTTACTGTAAGGTAATTGAAAGTAGACATTGACTTCCTAGATGATCCTTTCCTTTCCACTACTCCAGAGACCCAGGATTCTCTGTCTGTTCCCTCATGCAGTCCTTAACAAGTGGCCTGAGAATCCCTTCCAGGACCACTCCCTTATCAAGATCCAGACCTTATGTCCAGCAATGTTTTTTCAATTCAGTCCCCTTCCCACAGATCCTCTGGATCCTCACCTTTTGAGCCAGATTCTGAAACCTCCCACTTCCACTCCTCAGTCCCTCCCATACAAGGAGCAGGACCCCTTTTTTCTTTCCCTCAGGATCTTGATTCAGGCACCTCTCCTAAAGTCTTTGAGAAGTAGTAGACTATTGGAGTAGGACACTCAGGATGCATATGTCTTTTTCAATGTCAGACCTTTCCCAGATTAAGAGAAAACTTGGCTATTAGATATGTTGAGGGCTTTAAAGCCATTTCCCTCCAATTTGATTTTAGCTGGTAGATATTAATATCATTACCCTTTGATCCAGTAGTGTTTCTACTGGGCTTATACCCCAAAGAGATACTAAAGAAGGGAAAGGGATCTGTATGTGCCAAAATGTTTGTGGCAGCCCTGTCTGTAGTGGCTAGAAACTGGAAAATGAATGGATGCCCATCAATTGGAGAATTGTTGGGTAAATTGTGGTATATGAATGTTATGGAATATTATTGTTCTGTAAGAAATGACCAGCAGGATGAATACAGAGAGGACTGGCGAGACTTACATGAACTGATGCTGAGTGAAATGAGCAGAACCAGGAGATCATTATATACCTCAACAATGATACTGTATGAGGATGTATGTTGATGGAAGTGGATCTCTTCGATAAAGAGATCTAACTCAATTTCAATTGATCAAGGATGGACAGAAGCAGCTACATCCAAAGAAAGAACACTGGGAAATGAATATAAACTGTTTGCATTTTTGTTTTTCTTCCCGGATTATTTATACCTCCTGAATCCAATTCTCCCTGTGCAACAAGAAAACTGTTCGTTTCTGCACACATATATTGTATCTAGGATATACTGTAATCTATTTAACATGTAAAGGACTGCTTGCCATCTGCGGGAGGGGATAGAGGGAGGGAGGGGGAAAATCGGAACAGAAGTGAGTGCAAGGGATAATGCTGTAAAAAATTACCCTAGCATGGGTTCTATCCATAAAAAGTTATTTAAAAAAAAAATGTTAATATCATCATCTCTTCTTGCTGCCCCATAGAGGAAAAAAAGAAAATCTAGGATTTGGCCTATAAGATTGGGGATGATATACACTATAGAGTATCTTTAAGATCCATGATATGATAGATATCCACCAGGGGCTACTGCTGTCCCAGTTTCAGATCCCAGGTGGGATTATGAGGAGGGAAGCAGAAAGAGAGAAAGAGAAGGAATCATTTTCTGGTCTGCTTAACTGAAGACTTGAAGAAGGAAATTAAGAAGCTGATTAATTATGAAAAACTTAAGGAAGTTACCCAAGGAGCTGAGGAATATTCTGCCCTCTTTCAGGAGCACCTTGTAGAGGCTCTAAAAAATATGTTAACTTGGACCACACTTCTCCAGAGAGGACCACTGTCCTCAGCATGCATTTTATGTCAGTCTGCCCCAGATATTTGGGGATTGAACTGCAGCAGAGGAGCAGGACTGCAGGGCTAGGGCCAGGAACAGAGAATAGGCTCAATTTGTGGCTGCTGCCATCTCTGGAAACCACCTTCATGCCTCAGATGCCATGGCCAGAGCCATTGGTCTCAAAACTGTCCTTGGAGGACACCTCCAGGCCCATGCCCTAAGTGCAAACAGGAGGGGTTCTGGAAGATAGACTGGCCACAGAGGGGTCAAGCTGCCTCTTCCCAATGCCTTGTCCTCCTATCTCCTCAGGATCAGGATGGGTTGGGGTATGGTCAGACTCCTCCTTACTCTATCATGATGGCTGAACCCAGGATAACTTTGGATAGGGTAGATAAATCCATTGACTTTCTCCTTGACATCTTTGTATTCTGTCCTGCCCCAATACTCTGGCCCCACCCAAAAGGGTGATGAGAAGCAAAGGAAAACTTAGGAACTGTTTTGATACCTTCTTTCTGCCTTTCCAGTTTGATGATCTGCTGTTCAAACACTTTTCTTATCATCTCCTCCTGTCCTCTCCCCTTGTGGGTATAACTTGATGGAGAAATTAGGATTTCCAATTTTCTCTTCTCAGACTTCCAGGTGCACTTTTTTGTCCTTCTCTTAAAGCCTTCCCATATTCCATCTGAAATCTGGGAGGAAGGAGATTCCTCTGTCTGGGACCCAGGAATCCCACAGCAGGGGATACTGCCCCAGATTTAGTGCACCTACAGGATCCCAGCATGTTTCCTCACAGATGCCAGTATCCAATGAAGCCAGAGGCCAAAGAGGGATTGCAATCCCTGACTGAAAAATTTCTTAAGCACAAGCTTTTGGATTCTTGCCAGTCTCCCTGTAATACTCCCATCCTTCCCTTTAGGAAACCAAATGGGGATTTCCTTACTGTAAGGACTTCAGAGCTGTTAATGAGGTGGTTATTCCTATTCATTCCATTGTGCCTAATCCCTATATTATCCTGACTCAGATGCCAGGGGACACACAATGACTTTGTACTTTAGATTTTATGCTTGCTTTTGTATATCACTGCAGAAAGAGTCACAATTTTTTTTTCTGCCTTCGAATGGGTAAATCTGGAGGAATCTCACCCAACACCAATTGAGCAGTCCTACCTCAAGGCTTCTGAGGCAGCTCCTCCCCCCCATTTAGCTAAAGAGACCTGGATCTGCTTAACGACAGCCTCATCCACTATTTTGATGACATCCTGATCTGCAGCCCAACCCAGGAGGATTCTCTGGGTGCTGCCATAAAAACCCTTATCTTTATGAGCTCCTCCCATGATTATAGAGTATCTTTGTTTAAGACCCACATTGTCTGTCAATCTGTTAAGTATTTGGGCCATGAAATAACTCCCACTTCCTATTGTTCCCTCATAGCAGAGAGAAAGCAGGCTATCTTGTCACTCAGTGAATTGGCTCAAAGAAACAGCTATGTACTTTCCTGAGCATGGCTGATTTCTGCAGAATCTGGATTCTAGGACCCTGAAAGCTAAACTGACCCCTGCCCCAGCATTCCATTAGCCCCTGCCTAATTTAGAAAAACATTTTATCTAAAGCTTCCTCACAAATGTGAATAATGTCACCCAACTGAGTGGTAGAGAGAGCAGGGTTGAGAGTGCAGTACACTTGGAAAGTCAAATCAGGGGTGTCTAACAGGATACCCTGATATCTGGTAAGCCCCCACGAGCAAGCCCCTGATGACCTTTGGTTTCTAGATATGCTGAATCCCGTGGGGAGTTAGAGCCTATTTAGGGGAGGACTGGAAGATAGATTTTACACATATACCCTATTGCAGGGACTTCAAACTACTTTTTTTTACTAATTAGGTAGAAGCCTTCCCTTGTAAAGCTGAAAAAGCACAGGAGGTATCAAAGTGTTTGCTAAAAGAAACCATACCTCGTTTTGGACTTCCCAGAAGCGACAATGGCCCAGCTTTTACTTCTCAAATAACCCAAGCTGTGGCTGAGGCATTTAAGGCTACTGACCACCTCCACTCTGTCTGGTGTCCTCAATCTTCTGAGGTAGAGAAAATGAGGCGTACCCTCAAGCAAACCCTTACTAAACTGTGCCTGGAGACTTGTGAGGATTGGGTGAAGAATCTCCATAGGACTTCTCAGAATCCGCATTGCACCTCAGGAGAACGTTAAGCTTAGCCCCTTTGAGCTTTTGTATGGGAGGGCCTTCTTAATCTCTGACATTTTTGTAGATTCAGAACAGCATCTGATCACTCAGTTTGCCACAGAGCTTGGCGGCAGTCTGGAAGGCTCTTTCTGAATATTCAAATGAACATCTCCCTAAACTCATAGATACTCATGTTTATGCTGTCATCCCAGGGGGACATGGTATACTTGAAATCTAGGAAGGCCCAAGGTACTGACCCCCTGGGTATAAAATGGAAAAGACCCTATAGGGTCATTCTGACTACTTCAACTTTAGTTAAACTTGAAGATCTTCCCAGCTGCACTCATGTTTCTAGAATTAAAAGTGATATTCCTGTTACCTTTTCTCCCTCAAACTTTCCTGAATATTCCTGAAACTACTGTTCTGCAGGACTCCTGGAAACACTGGAAATGTTCTGGATAGAGAAAAGTGAACTTACTCCAGGTCACAAATTTCCAATCACTTGTTCAATCACAGTATTACCGGCTACCTAATTCTGAGACTCAGCACCCACTGGATGCCACTTGCCACCATTTTCAAGTCACGTGTCTACCCTCCTCAGTCTGGAAACCATAAGAAAGGGCCAGCTCTACTTCCCTTTATCAGCCTGAAGCAGCTCCAGAAGATTTGACCTTGGTTCCTTTGCCCCAAATGAATTTGGGTCCCAACTGCTTGAGGGGGAAATGATATGGTGTACCTCCTAGGCAGGATGCAGCAATAACCCTATGGCTACTAGGCCTTAACACTAAGGCCACCTAGCCTTGGGAGAGCCACAAACAATGCTGTCAGATCACAATCTGGCAGTCAATAATAACAGTTTCTAAGACAATAATGAGGTGCAAACCAGATCACTTCTCAACTCCCCCTCTAAGATCACTCCTCAAGGCTATCTGTAAGCCATAAAATCAGAATATCAGTGACAGGAAACATTTGATCTCTCTTTTTCCTATAAATTTATCTTCTTGTTCCTGGTTCTTTGCTAACTTATTCTGGAACTTAGCTCACAGTGTAATAAATCTTTGCAAATTTGGAGACAAATTAAGTAACATCATTCGATATACCTGTGACACTGACCTGGGGTCTTAACATTGTTAGAATGTCTTATGTCTCAATAGCACTTCCCTTTATATCTGATCCTAAATACTGTCTAATATGCTTATATCTTTTTATGTTAATAAATTGTTTAAGTATTTATGTTAATGTTGAAAGCTTTTCAATAGGAACTCAGAATTAAGTCCTTTCTTTCTGGATTTAAAAGAATCATAGGAATGTAAAAGTCCTTGAAAAGTTATTTAGTTCAATGATGTCACACATATAAAAACAAATCCTTAAGAACTGCATATTGACTTTGAAAATCACAAATTAATGTTATCTATATTGTATTATGTTTTTATTTCTTTTGTTAAAATTGCCTGATAACCTCTGATCTAATATAATCACCTCCATCTTTGAAAAAGGATTCAAATATAAAAACTAGTGGTGTATCCAAAGATCCCAGAGAAGTCAGGAGTGTCGTAGGGAAAGATTCATTGTGAAGTACAAGCTGGAGTAGGAAACAACCATGATCTCTTTCAGCTCTTGAATTTTCTACTCTTTAATAATCTTTATTATTGAGAATCACCAAAAAAATCTCAGAATTGCAAGGGACATCACAGTCTTCTAGCTCAACCTATTCTTGAAACAAGGAAAGTGGTCATCAAGCCTCTATTTGAAAATCCCTCATGAAAGGAAACCAATTCTCTCCCAGGGAAATTCATTCCACTCTTGGAGAGCTCTGATTTTTAAAGATTTTTTCCCCTTATATCAAGCCTAATTTTACCCTTCCAGAATTTATATCCATTGTTCCTTGCTCTGCCCTTTGGGGCTAAAGAAAAGAAATCTAAAAATCTGTATTTCACTCTCAGCCTTTCAAATGCTTGAAGTTTACAATCATGTCTCTTTCCAATGACACACCCCTACTTCTGCCTCGCCTTTTCTTCTCCAGGTTAAGCATTCTTAATTCTTTTAATGAATCTTCTTTAATTCTCTCACCACCTTGGTGAAATTCTTCTGGACCAGCCTAGGCTTGTCAATGTCTCTCCTAAAATGTAGCTTCTAGAGTAAATCAAAATAACTGCAAATGTTCTCTGACCAAAATAGATTGCAACAAGACCGCAACATCCCTAATTCTGAACATCATGCAGACTGTGACTGGTAAGCTGTTAGCTACTATGTCACACTGTTGATTCATAATGCAGTTGACTCAAATACCAACATATTTTTCACTGAAAGAAAACCACAAGACTGCCAAATGCTTTGCTAAAAACCTAGCATTTTATGTATGCCATTCAACAACCATTTATTATGACAACCCTGCCTAAAAGGAAATAAAGTCTATTCCCTGCTAATTATTGTTGTTCTAGCCTTCCTTGGTAAAGTTAATTTTCTTTGATAGAGAAAATAGAAGAGAAAAAATTGAGTAGTTCTGCCATCATGTCATCCACTCTGAACAATGCCTTTTCTTTGATTTTTCCTCTTGTCTTCAAAATAGTTACACATACACATACTTAAATCTCTTTCCTAGTTTTTTTCCTTTATGTATCTAGGTTCCATCAGATGAATAAGACCTTGTGTTTAGACTAAGTAGAATCAGATATAAGAAATGCCAGACAAATCAGAGAACAAACATAAAATTCTAGTTCAGGACAAAGCAATCCTTCAGAGGTTGTATGTGAAGACATTATTATTTTTTTTTCATTTCCCCATTCTCTTTCACAAATAGAAAGCTGGGAATCAGGAGCTAGGATTGTATAACCCGCCCACAGTTCATGCACAAGGAAGCTATTAAGGGAGGTGGCCCAGTCAAACCAGCTACCAGAAGTATGGAACTCTCTTAAGAAACTCTCCCAAGCTCATGATTTCTCAGATGACAGCAAATGGATAGAAGGGTAGTGGAAGATGAAGACATCTCCATCTACAATTCTAGTAGTTAGACACCCAAGCTTATACTTTAAAAGAGGTGGTCCCTGATCAAACCAATCAAACAATCAAGTAATCAATCACAAGCATTTATTGAGCTCTCCTTCAAGTTGGAAATACAAAGAAAAAGCTGCCTCAAAGAGTTTCCATTCTAATAGAGGAGACAACATGTACATAAATTAGCATATTGATAATAAAGTAGAGGTAAGATCCAAAAACATCATCACACCATCATAATTTCAATCATTTGGATCTTAATGGCTTAAAAGTTTCCTTTAATAACATGAGTGCTAATTTATTAAAAATGAGTACACATATTTTGGAGAGTAGAATTATCGATTGATAATAATAATGTGTAGTCACTTAAAATTTCTTAGTGGGTATTTTTGCTTCCTTTTACATGTTTCTTTTTCTTGCTTTTCTATGCTGCTTACACTACTAGAAGCCTACTCCATTCTTTGATTGTGATATGAGATAACTCTGGATTTTTAAAGGCTGTGTTAACAAAGCACAAGATATGGCAGATTCTGCTATGCTAGAAAGACTTTAAATGTTAATCCCTGAAACTCCTCTTCTTAACCTCTTTTTATGTGGAAGGCATCTCTGCAACCATAAAAGACATTTTCATTCTTCACTCTCCCACAGCCCTCACCGATTGCCATCGTTTGTTCCTCAATACTGGATTACATTTCTTCTACATCTCTGCACTATAGAACCTTCAATTTTCTGCAAGGATCCTGCCTACACAAAACCTTTTCGGTTGACCCAGCTGCCAGTTCTCCCTGATCAGAAGAAATTACCCTGTGTTTACCAAGTATATATTTTGTATTTATTTGTGTGTATATATAGTTTTCCCCATAGTAGAAATACCTTGAGAGCAAGAACTATCTAGTTTTTATCTTCCTATCCCAAGTACCTAGCACAATACCTGGTACAAGGCAGGTATTTGATAAAGTAGGTTTATTGATGGATTGATTAATTTATTTTATTTACCAGAATAACTAAGTACAGAAAGATTTAGCATCAGAAGACTAACCACTAAATAAAAAATTCTTAGACCATGGCAACACCATTAATCTAGCCACTTTTTTTTTTTTTTTTACTAGTTTTACAATTGAGGAGTCATTCTTACTTTTTTTTACTTTCCCTCCGACTACTCATTTACCACATCTTATATATTCTACCATCATCAGGTTTCACACCTCTCCTTTTCTCTCCAGTTACACAGACACCATTCTGATTAAGGCCCTCATCACTTATCACCAAGACAATTTCAATAATATCCGAATTGGTTTCATTGTCTGAGGCCTCTTCCCTCTCCAATCCATTCTCCATAGCTGCTGAACTGATATTTCTAAAGCAAAGGTTTAACCCTGTCACTTCTCTACTTAATAAACCCTAGTATCACACTATTGTTATAAAACAAAATATTCCTCTGGCATTTAAAATTCTTTGCCATCTATCTCCAGTCTTTCTTTTTAAACTTAGAACAAATTATTCCCCTTCATATACTCTTTTCCAGGCGACTTGGTCAACTCACTATCCTTCAAGCACAATATTCCATTTCCCATCCTTCAGTGTCATGTATGGCTATGAGGTCTCCATACAGGATGGTATAGTGGAAAGGTAATTGGGTTTTGGAATCCTGGGGCCTGGGTTCAAATCCATTTATTACCTGTGTGATCTCAGGCTAGTTACTTCACTCTCTAAGGCTTGGTATCCTCATCTGTAAAATGATAGAGTTGGACTGGACAGCCTGTAAGGGATTTTCCAGTTCTAAATGTTTCATCCTGACCTTTCCCTACTTCCACCTCTTAGAATCTTTCTTATCATTCAGTTGTGACTATTTTTTCACAATCCTATGGATTTGTCCAGGATCACACAGCCAGTAAGTGTATGAGGCCAGATTTGAATTCAGAACCTCTTAATTCTAGGCCCGGTGCTCTATCTCCTACTGCCCCTGTCTTAGAATTCTTAGCTTTCTTCAAACCTAAGCTCAAGGGCCCTCTCCAACATGAGACATTCCCTGATCCCCTGTTGTCAGTGCCCTGAACAAAAGAAATGGATAGAAAACCAAAAAATAAAATTAAATTAAATTTAAAACAGGCACAAATATGGACTATCATTTATTCCAGAAAAAAAATTTTAACCATGTTTCCAATGAGATTTTTAAAAAGCTGGAAACAATCACAACCAGCAAACACGATTTTGCTAGGCAGAAAGATATAGCACTAAGAAGCAACTCCAGTTTAAAATAAGAATTCTCATTAAATCTTATAAAAGTGGGAAACTATGAGTAGCATAAAATAGAAGCAAAAGAGAGAAAAGATTTTACTGAAAACTTGCTAAGAGATCCAATTAAGTCAGATCATCCCAAGAGCATTTAAGGATGAAACCAAAAAGGAGAATACAGAAAATGAAACAGATCTTTCAATATTTCTGTAATTGTTTTATCTAACCACAATAGTAAAGATACCTCACTGGGATTATAACATCACAGTCCAAAATATATTGTATGAGGAAATAGAAATGGCAGTAAAACAATAGACTAAGTTTAAACATATGTCCTTGTAGGATAGGATATAATCTGGAGCTAATTCAATGACCAGTTCTCAAGATTCTATGAAGAAGGAAAAGTACCAGCAAAAGGTGACTGAGGAAATATCAATAACAGACCCATATGATTATTTTCTTACATCTACAAAATCTTTATGATAATTTATCTACTTCAATGATATCAAATACAACTAGAAATGAAAGCCACTAAACCATAAATGAGGATCCCTGTAGTCCCATATTGACCTAGAAAAGTCGCATATTAACATTATCTATGTTCCATTGTATTTTTAATCATTATATTAAATATTTCCTAATTACCCTTTCATTTAATTCTGGGCAGGTATGGAGTCATAGGCTGCATGTTTGACATCTCCAAAATTTTAAATTTACATTGGGAATGTATTTGAAGGAGATATGGGAAGGAAACAAGTAGGATTTTGTAAACAAAATTCATCAGTTGCCCACATCTTTATTATCACACAATTGAACAATATCCAACCAATACCAAGATGAGAAGTTGAATGTTATGTATGCAGAACAGCTGGTAGAGCAATTTGGCTAGCAGAAAAAATATATGCGGAAAAGTCAGCTTGGAAAAATAGGTTGGAGCCAGATTGTGAAGTACTTTAAATGCAAAACAGAGGAATTTGTATTTTATACTAGAGACAATGGGGAACCACTGCAATTTCTGGAACAGTTGTATAGAGGATAGACTGCAAAGGGGAGAGAGAGGTTTGTAGAGATATCTGTCATTCAGTTGTTTTAAGTTATAGCTGATTCTTTGTGATCCCATTTGGGGTTTTCTTGGCAAAGATAAAGAAGTAGTTTGCCATTGCCTTCTGCAGCTCATTTTATAGATGAGGAAACAAGGGTTAAGTGATTTGCATAGAGTCACACATCTAATTAATGTCTGAGGCTGGATGTCAACTTAGGTCTACTCTACTGTATTACCTACCTGTCCCAGCGATATCAGTTAGAGAGCTGTTAAAAATGTCTAGCTGGAAAGACAGCTAATTGGTATAGTGGATAGAGCACCAGCCCTGAGGACGTGAGTTCAAATTAGACCTCAAACACTTAACTTCCTGGCTGTATGACCACTTGCCTCAGCACAAAAAAAAAAAAAAAAACAAAACAATCTGGATGATCATCTTTGTATTTTCATAGAGAATATTATTCCCTATGCTTGCAATGTTTTCCCTTCTCTTACAACCCCTAGGATCTATTAAGATTTAGTTCAATTGTCATCATCTAAAAGAAGTTTTTCCTTATTCCTTATTCTCTCCACTCCTATGTCCAGAAATTATTTTGTATTTGTTTTTAACTCTTTACTGTCATTTCCTCTAATAAAATGTAAGGTCTTTGAGGGAAGCTTTTTAGTTTTTATCTGTATATCCTCAGAGCTTGGCCTAATGCCTGACACATATTATGTATTTCCCGAATTGAATTCAACTGAACACCAGAAGTGTCAGGAATGAATATAAAAATGAGACAACCTGAAGTAGGTTGAAATTGTATCTATCCATATTTATCCATCCTAGCTTTGTCACAGACAAATTTGACAAGCATGTCATTTATACTTTTTATCCAAACCACTAATTAAAGTGTTCAATGTCATGCCAAGTACAGAAAAGACATTCTTTTCTGGCAATCTGACATTGAACCATTGATGAGAACTCTTTGGGCCCAAACCATTCAACCAGTATTGAATCTATCTGTATTATTGTCCGATACATAGCTTTTCATTGTTTCTAAAAGAGCAGTATGAGGTTTTTTTTTTTTTTTAATCAAATGCTTTGATAAAACATACAGCATGGTTCTGATTAACTTTTTAGTTTAGCAAACAAACCTATTAAAAAAGAAAATAATGTTACTCTACCATGGCCTATCATCATAAAGCTCTGACATGCTGCCTTTTGGTAATCATCACTTCCTTTTCCAGTCATGTACCAGTTATCTCTTGGAAGAGTATTTTTAATACTCACAGTAAGACATAACTGTGATTTTTTTTTTTTAATCCATGATTTGTTTTAAAAAAAACCTATTTCCAGTGTTCATTTTTAAGGAGTAGAACAGATGCCCAGGAAGTGACCTACTCTGGTCTGATTAGAAACCATCCACTGTTTTCACCCTCAGGAGTTCAGCAACAGGCCAATCAACCCACAAGATGAAAATCTACTACTGCCTCACAAGCTTCCTGTAAACCTGGGGGGAAACCACCATGTGAAAAGCAATGGCCAGTTGTTAACCCAAAGGAAACAGTTCTTATTTCTCAAAAACAATCATTGTTTGGTCTGAAATAAAAAATTCTCCTCAATCCCATAATTCCCTCATTTTCCCCCTACCCCTTTAAACTTCTCAATTTTCATAAATCCAGATAGAAGGGCTTTCAACTATGAGGTTCTCTTCTATTGATAAATAACTAAGCTGCACTAGGGACCACTGACATCTCCATTTTGAAAGAGATATTGAAAAAACATTATTATTATAAGATAATTAGAAGAGCCACCCCTCACAGATCATCTGCTTAAAGAGCAGGAATCCAACCCCTAAAACATCCATGAAGTCCATTTGCCTCTGCTAAGTTTTCATCCCAGGATGGTTTTGTCCTCTGCCCTATAACCAGAATTCACCTGGGCCACTGATTTCTAAATATTGTTTTCATGGTCGTTAGTTTAGGCAAAATATTATTAGAAAGATCAAAATGTTGACCAAAAAAATCTTATAATGATGTTTACATTAAAATTTAAATTATTTTTGGATAAACTACAGATTTGAACAATGTTTTCTGTCCTCTATTAATGTGGCTAACTTAGGCCTTAAAATTTCTCTTTTCCCCTTTAAACCCCCAAACTAATTATTGCTTGCCTTCATGAAACAATACTTTATCTAGCCAGGAAATTTCTCTTCAAATCTCAGTTTTTAAATTGGCTTGTATTTGTTGGTTAGGCAATGGTGGTCACTATTATGGCAGCCAAGTGAGTGGAGCACTGGATCTGTAATCAGGAAACCTGATTTCAAATCAGACCTTGGGCACTGTATGACCTTGGGGACACTACTTAACCTCAGTTTGCCTCAGTTTTTTCAACTGTAAAATGGAAATAATAGTTCCCAGGGTTGTTGTGAAGCTCAAATTAAGCACTTAGCATAGTGCCTAGCACTTATTAAATACTTGTTTCCCCTCTTCTCACTCCCCACCTTTTTGTTTAAATAAACAATTTTTATTTCTTGGGCAAGAATCTTAAAAGTGAGTTCTATCCAGGAAATTCTTCCTTATTTTATAGCCTTAGTATAAAGGAATCTAGCTAATGCAGTAGATAGAGTACTTAATGTGGAAACAGGAATAGCTGATTTCAAATTCAGCTTCAGACACTTAACTGGGTGAGTGATCCTGAACAATTTACTTATCCTCTTATCTTCCTCAGTTTCCTCATCTCTAAAATGGCATTAATAAAGTACCTCCCTGTTGTGAGGATGACATAATAATGGGAAAGAACTTTGCAAACTTTAAAGTACCATAGAAACACTAGTTATTATTTTTCAAAGGATAATTTATTGATGAATATTGTCATATAGGTTATTGTTATAAATCTGTCAATAGGTAAATCATAATTTCCCTCATTTACAAAACAGTCATGGAGAAACTCATCTCTAATTTCACAGGATTATAAGAGTTAATACCTGTAAAGAATGTAATTTGAACTACTCAATTTTTGAAAAATTAACTGAAAATTTATTTTTTCAAATTAATACCTATCACATAATAACCAGATGTCTTCCTATATGGCTCTGTCTAAAGACATCAATTACATCACTGATTATAAATAAACATACTGTTATTTTTAGAGATACTGTGCATTCATCACCTTTTCTTTCAACCAGCTTCCAGCAGTGTCCAGTCTTCCTTTAACCAATAGGAGCAGACAAAATTCTCAACAGAAGCCAAAATGTGAACTCATTCATTAAACATTTCCTACAAGACTGTTTCCTTTAAGTCTGCTTTACACACACGCACACACACACATCATAGAACTACTTTCTACAAATAACCGATGTAATCATAAAAAAAAAAGGTAGAAAAACATTAGCATTTAAGACACTTTTAAATACTGACTATATAAAAATAAAACAATACCTTCATGTCTGAAGAGTCAAGTCATACATATAGGTAAAAACAAAGAATTTGTTCCCAGGTATAATCGGCAATAATAAGCCAAATATGTGTCAGCGTAAGAAAGATGATCTGAATTTCCTTTTCAAGTTATATGTTAAGCAGCAGCTGAACCCTTTCTGTTAGCTTGTTCCGCTGCTACTTTATGTCAAGAAGAAACCGATCTCTCTGTGTCTCTTTTTATTATAGAACTATCTTAATTCACCAGAAGTTATAAGAAGGGGTGGGGGTGGGGGAAGCTCAGGGTTAATCTGTATAACAGGGGGCATATACTTATGTATATACTGCTGCGTGGGCAACTAGGCGATTGGGAAGGGGGGAGGGGATGCAATAGACTCTTGGACTTTTTCAGCTAAGTGGAAATTCCCAAGCTAGTACTGAATGAGTCTTGGACATTCCCCGGTGGGGCTTGCTACAAAACCTGGACTGGAACAAAGTTGCAGAGGAGTCAAAGAAAGCATTTTTTTTTTTTTTTTTTTAATGTGTTTTCAAACTGTCAAAATTTGATGGTATTAATTCATCACTACTTCACTGGGATTCACTTTCATTTTGGGTTTCAATCTTAAGCACATAATTTTGAGACAGGCTTAGAAAGTTTCTGAGAGTTTACCATTTTCTGAATAGTTGTTATTAAAAAAAAAAATCTAAATTTACAACCAAAATAATTCTAAATATGGCAAAAGGTGAATGACAAGCAAACAAGTCTTTCTTGTATGCCTTAATTGACAATAATGATAGCTAGCTTCTATAAAGAGCTCTAAGATTTGGAGAGCATTTTATACATGTTTTCTTTATATATATTACACATGATATAGTGGATAGAACATTAGGCCTGGAGTCTGGAAGAACTGAACTCAAATCCAGGACTAGGTATTGAATAGCTGTGGGAGGAAGAGCAAATCATTTCACCCCTGTTTACCTTAGTTTCCTCAAAGGTAAAACGGAGATCAGAATCGCACCTACTTCCCAGCTGTAAGAATCAATGAGATAATATTTGTAAAAATGTTTGGTGTCTGACACATAATAGGTGCTTCCCTTCATCTCATTTGTTCTTTATGACAACACTGTGAATGAATTAAGTGCTAAATAAGAAAAATTATGATTTTCAATAGAATCCCCATTTTCCTAAATAATATCAAATATATACCAGGGCTTGATTTTGCTAACATACATTAGACCTGAGAAGGGATTTATTGCTTAATTTATTTCAGTGCTGTCTCTTTTTCCTTTGGGGAGAGGGAGGGGGGAGTAACTTGATGCTGTAATACATTTTGTGTTTCCCCCTTTTTCTTAAGGATGGAAAAGGGTCCTTTTCATGTTGCAATCAGGTTTTGTAACCACACAGGAAATGATGTTGTGTCCTCATACAGAAACGGTCATCAGGAGCTGCTTACTGAGGCTTCCTTTTTGACATGGGCCAGCTTCCTCTTATTTAAGCCCAGGAATTTTAAAGCAAAAATGGATTAAACTGTTTTCATTGTTTAAATAAAAAATACTTCAGTTACACTCTCAATCAACAGGCTAAATTGTCTAGTAGGTAAAGTTTGTCTTTGCTGTCCCCCACAATCCTTTTAAGTGTCCCTCTCTAACACATTTTCTCCCCCTCTTGTACCTTCCCACTGTTGTCCCTCTTCTGACAAGAGGAAAAAAGTCAAAATGAATTTACACTAAGATCCTAATAACTATTTGTTACCTCTACCAGGAGTATTTTAAAATAATAAGGAGAAAGCCACATTTGGCACAATTCCTTAGGATAGAATTTAAAGGATTACAAACAAGACAACTGAATTTTATAACAGGGTCTGTCTGTGCTGGTAAGCTTGTCTCTGTCATACTATAGCTATGTGAAACAAGCCAGTAATTCCATTCTTCAATCTCATGATTTAAATAAGGATATAAAAATAGATATTTAAAAAATTCTTATATTTTCAATGTTTAGATGATAGCTTAAGCAATATTCTTCTGACGTGTTTTTTTTTTTTTCTTTTCACAATTTCCCTATTAGAGATTTACAAAACAAAAACAAAAACATGAGAGACAAAAAAAGCTAGAACTGGAAGGGCCCTATATCTAATTCAATGCCTTTATCTGAAAGAAGAAAAAACTGAGTCCTAGAGAGGAAATTTAAATGATATATCTAAGGACACAGAGTTAGGGAGTGATAAGGCTATGCTCAGAGTTCAGATCTTTCAATTCCTAATGAACTATACTTTTTCAAATGATTGAAGAATACCTTCAAGAAATTGGAAATAGCCAAAGCTCTATGGCCGAATATCACAGAATCTGTATTGCATTTAAAAAAAAAAAATCTTGAAAGTGTATCTGGAAGAGTAGGTGAATATCTAAATAATCCCAGAGAGACAGTAAAATGTCTACTTTGATCTTAAATCTCTTCAGAGTAAGATGCCAAATCCATTCCAGTGTTATTTCCTAAATCAAATAGTTCTTAAGTCAAAATTAATCTTGTAAATCATATTCTAAGTTCATTTTGAATATGTATATAAATTGATGTCAAATGAAGTGAGCACAGAACCAGGAAAACAATGTGCAGAAGGACCATACAGTAATAAGATATTCCTGACTCCTGGCATTTTCACTGGCTCTTCCCCATTCTTGGGATTCTTTCCTTCCTCATGTCTGCCTCCTGGCTTCTTTAAAATTCCAGCTTCTTTCAAATTCTTTCAAAATCCCATCTTCTGCAAGAAGCCTTTCCCAATCCCCTTTAATTCTAGTGTCTTTCTTCTGTTGATAATTTCCATTTATCCTAATATAATTGTATGTATATAGTTGTTCCCATATTGTTTCTCCCATTAAATTATGTGCTCTTTGAGAACAGAGACTGCCTTTTTTCTTTCTTTTTATACCCAATTCATAACACAGTGTCTACCCATGGTGGTAGGTATCTAATAAATGTTTACTGATTTACTAGCTAGTATATATAGAAAGAACAACAAACAAAAAAGTAAAACTGCATGCTATATGATTACAATGACCTTCAAAGAAGTAATGACAAAACTCACCTCTCTCTTCTTTGCTGCCGTGGCCAACCTGCAAAGGTATGAAACTGCCTATATTGTCAAGATCGGTTGTGTGTCAATAATTTTGCTAAAATGTTTTTCCCCTCTTTCTTTTCTATCCATTACAAAGAATGGAACAGTGGTATAGGATGTGAAAAATATATTCAGAAATAAAAGTGATGTAAAAACAGAATAAATATCATTAATTTTTAAATTTACAAATAAAATACATGTTGATTCTTTTAAAATATTGCTAGTTTAAGTCCATTTTAATTGACATCTCTTCTAATTCAAGTATATTTTTGACTTAAATCCTTTTGGTTTTTTTTTTTTATTCTAACAATCCCCATTCCTCCAACCTTTTTTCATAAGGCCTATTCAAAAGAAACAGTAAATCTGAAAGCACTATACAAAAAGCTACTATTATTATTCATGTTGTAATTTAACTGAATTTAATTAACTATTTTGTCCATTCTCTCTAGTTTCTCCATATCTTTTAAATGCAAGATTGTAAGCAGTATTATAATGAAGGTCAGAGATTATTTCCTAATCTTTATACAATCATTCTCTTTTTGCTATCTTTATCTTGGTATGTTTGTTTGTTGGCCTTTCCCCCAGCCACACTACATTGCTGACTGTAAAGAGATAGTTTATCTTGCATAGCATTTAAAGGACAGCCCAGAAGGTTACTGGTTTCGAATGAGTTTATCTCTTTAATAACACAGGTCAGTGTTATCATTCATATAATTCGATGATTAAAAAATAAAACAATTAGCAATAAGCTAAAATAGCAGCCTTTTATTGCCAAACAATAGAGGATATAGGCCAGGAATACTAAATTTTCTGCCTCAAAGAGAGTATAGTTTCAAACTTCAATATGGCATTCAAAATAAAAATAAACAGTATTTGAAATCCATGGAATTTGTTATCACCACTTTATGTGAATCATTAACTTTCTTTATGGCAGGGTCAATCTTTTAAAAAGTCTAAAACTTGAGAACATTAATAATAAACAGCAGCTATTGGTCATCTGTTGAGGAAAATGTGGCAAATTTAACTAAATCTATTAAATTAGACACAATCCTACAGTGCAAACATCAATTTGGAGTATTTGTTTTACAATCGTGGCCTTCGTATCATTAATTTCTTGTGCTTCAGTTCTCTAATAATAGTTTATCTTGCTTAACACAAAAACAAAAACTAGTATATGTGTGTATGTGTATACTTTTTTTCTTATTTAAAGTTCATTAAATAAAATGTTGACTGAGCATAATGGCTTTTTCAAGGCATTTTACTAAGAGACCAAGTAGAGAATCCCCCAATACAATGTAGTCCAGTGTTCTCCAGCAATGCTCAGAGAAAATACAGAAATCATATCTAAGTCTAACCTTTTAAGATACTGGAAAAGAACATTAGTCATAGGTGCTTAAGTATCCCTGATGATGAAATTAAGAATAACTCCTTTTGCATCCAAAGTTGTCTGTTCATTACCTAGATCAGTTTATATATCACATTCTTGAAAATAGCAGTCCTCTGCAAAAGAAGCTTTTCTGAACAAATATATTAATTATTCTCTCTGGCAGGGGTTCTTAACTTGGAGTCAGATACTCTTTAAAAAATATATTTTTATAGCTATTACTATATAATTGGTTTCCTTTGTAATCTTATGTATTTTATTTTTTACATTTAAAAATATTATTCTGAGAATGGCTCCATAGATTTCACCAGACTGCTAAAGGGATTCATACACACACACACACACACACATACACACACACACACACACACACACACACACACACACACGAAGCCCTGCTCTTTGGTCATAATGTTGATGTGGTATATGGATATTTGTGAAATTATTGCCATTACTTTGAGATGGTATTTCCATGGCTTAAAAGGTATGATTTATAACCTGAATTTATCAAAACCCTCTCCTTATTATCATATAAAGCTAGTACATAAAGTAGAGCTTTTTTAGCCATTTTTCCAACTGTACTTTCCATATGGAGTGAAAGATGAAAAGGAAATCTTCATGAAATTTAATGCCAATTCAAAGAGGGAATAACACACAGTAGGATGGAGAAATCTATCTTACATTATAGCAAGGTAGGAAGAGAGAAGAACAAGGAGAAAAGAGGAGGCTGATAGAAAGGAGGGCTGATTGAGGGAGGTGATGATCAGAAGTAAAACACTTGTGAGGAAGGACCAGGTGAAAGGAAAAAGAGAGAGAGAGAATAGAGACACACAGAGAGAAACAGATAGAAAGAAGGGGAAATAGGTTGGAGGAAAATAAATACACAATTAATAATCATAACTATGAATGTGAATAGGATGAACTCTCCTATAAAATGGAAGCAGTTACCAGAATAGATTAAAATTCCTACAATATGTTGTTTGCAAGAAACACATTTGAAGCAAAGACACATAGAATAAAGGTAAAAGGCTGGAGCAGAATATATTATGCTACAGCTGAAGTTTAAAAAAAAAAAAGGAGGAGTAGCAATCACATTCTCAGACAAATCAAAAGCTAAAACATATCTAATTAAAAGAGATAAGGAAGGAGATCACATCTTGCTAAAAAATGCCATAGATAGTGAAGAAATATCAATACTAACTATATATGCACTAAATGGTATAGCATTCAAAAGAGAAATTAAATGACATCCAAGAGAAAACAGACAGTAAAATTATACTAGTGGGGGACCTCAACTTCCCCCTTTAAAACTAGATAAATATAACAAACAAACAAAGAGGAATAGAATTTTAGAAAAGTTACTTATGATAAACCTCTGGAGAAAACTGAATGGAAATAGAAAGGAATATATCTTTTTCTAGGTGATACATGGGACTTACACAAAAACTGACCCTGTACTAGGATACAGAAATCTCCAAAATCAAATACAGAAATATTGAATGCACCACTTTCATATCATAATGCAATAAAAATTACACGTAGTAAAGGTCCACGGAAAAATAGACCAAAAATTAATTGGAAACTAAATAAATAAACATTGAGTGGTCAAAGAACAAATCTTAGAAACAATAAGTAATTTCATAAAAAAAAGATCAACAATAATGACACAACATAGTAAAATTGATGGGATGCAGCCAAAGCACTATTTAGGGAGGGAAATTATATTTCTAAATGGTTACATCAGTAAACGAGAGAAAGACTATATGAATGAACTGGGCATGAAACTAAAAAATGTAGAAAAAGAACAAATTAAAAATCCCCAATTAAATATGAAATTAGAAATCCTAGAAAAAAATGATATTAATAAAGTTGGAAGAAAACTATTGTACTAATAAATAAAATTAAGATCTGGTTTTAATGGAAAAAAACTGATAAACCTTTGGTTAATTTGAAAAGAAAAAAGAAAACCAAATTACTAGCATCAAAAATGAAAAAGGTGACTTTACCACCAATGAATAGGAAATTAAAGCAATAGCTAGGGTATGTTTTGTCCAATTATATACCAATAAATCTGACAATCTAAGGAAAATATGACTATTTTTTAGAAATATATATTGCCTAGATTAACAGAACAGGAAATAGAATGCTTAAATAACCCCATTTTTTAATTGAGCAAGTCACCAATGAACTCCCTAAGAAAAAATCCCCAGGGTCAGATGGGTTTGCAAGTGAATTTTACCAAACATTTCAAAAATAATTAATTGTAATACTATATAAACTATTAGAGAAAATAGGCAAAGTCCTACCAAATTCTTTTTACAACACAAATATAGTGTTAAGACCTAAACTTGAAAGGGCAAAAATAGAGAAAGAAAACTACAGACCAATTTCCCTAATGAATATTGATGTTAAAATTTTAAATCAAATATTAGCAAAGAGATAACAGCAATATATATCACCAGAATCATACACTATGACCGGGTGAGACTTTTACTAAAAAGGCAGTGTTGGTTCAATATTAGGAAAACTATCAGCATAACTGACCATGTCAATAACAAAATCAACAGAAATTATAGGATAATCTCAATAGGAACACTAGAGAGAATAGGAAAAAATAGAGCTTTCCTTATGATAAGTAGTACCTGTTTAAAACCATCAGCAAGAATTACCTGTAATAAGGATAAGCTACAAGTCTTCCCAAAAAAGATCAGATTCCCATTATCACCTCTATTATTCAACATTGTACTAGAAATATTAGCTTTAGTAATAAGAGAAGAAAAAAATGAAGGAATTAGAATAAGCAGTCAGGAAACAAAACTATCATTCTTGGCAGATGACATAATGATATACTTAAGGGAGCTTAGAAAATCAACTAAATCAACTAAAAAATACTTGAAATAAGTTAACAACTTTAGCAAAGTTGTAGAGTATAAAACTCACATAAATCATCAACATTGCTATATAATAAAACCCAGCAGCAAGAGATAGAAAAAGAAATTTCACTTAAAATAAATGCAGACAATATAAAATACTTAGAAGTCTACCTGCCAAGACAAACTCAGGAACTATATGAAAACAAGTACAAAATATTTTTCACATAATTTAATGTTAACAACCCCCCCTTAGAAGGACTCCCAAAAGGGCAAAGCTAAGTCTTTGCTGGACACACAAAAGACAAAAACATGTCAATCTGGTTCTTGACAATTACTACATCTGGATGCAGCTTGTGTGGCAGGTAGTGGGCAAGTGTCATCTCCCAGGCATCCACTAAATACACGCCTACCCCAGAGAACATCTTCCTTAGAATGGTGTCAAGCTGAAAGGAGAACCAGTCACTGTTGAAAAGGCTAACCTCTGGCCCCAGTTCCTGGACATTGGCTGTTCGGATAACTACCACAGTCTTTGGACTCCTGTCTAGGAGGCGTACAACTGCACGGCGAATGTTCCTTAGTCGTCTAATATAAACTTCTAAGGGGAAGGTGCTGAAGTGAGACCATATGGCTATGGCCACCACAGTGCTTCTTCCTCCCACAATCCTGTTCAGTTCATTGGCCACATAATGTAGCTCGTTGCTTAAGACAGTAGTGAATCGGATGGGAGGTCCATGACAACGGTACTGTAGCAAAATGTTGTGTTTCAAATCCACTGCGAGGTAGGGGCCCACATTTTTAGGACTGCCCAGGTTAAACTCCACCAAATCTGAAACATATATTTGCATAAATTAAATTCAATGATGAAAATAGAATACTTTTCTTTCTTACCCTACTTACCTAAAAGAATCAAAAAACATCAGAGTAAAAGCAAAACATAAGTTATCAGCCAGGTACCCCTAAAATGCAAGGAGGAAAAGTTTGTTTGAATGAATTTTGAAATAATTCATAATATAACTGAAATAGTATCCATTTATTTACAAAGGAAATGGAAGAAGAAAATGCTTCTTCTGAGTGATATAGTTGAAAGAGCATTTGACTTGGATTGAAACAGCCTGCTTTTAAATACCAGTTCTGCCACTTATTACCTGTTATCTTGGAGGAGGAAGAATCATGTGACTTCTATGAATCTCAGTTTCCTTATATGTAAAAAAAAAAAATTAGTGGGCTGAAATCATCAAAAAACTCTGAGTCCTTTATAAATTCTAAATTCATTATGCTACAAGCCTCTTTAAGCCTATTATCTTATTACTTTAGCTGAACTTGCTTTGGAAAAAAAAGTAATTGCCAGAAATGTGACTACTGAGGTTTTCAGCATCCATGGCTTCTTCTTGAGTGGAAAAAGTGCTGAATAAGTGTCACATTATCCATCAGACCAAGAAATCTTGCTTTATTTACTACTATATTTAAGAAAATCAGCCTGGTACTTTCATTTCATGTCCCAAGAAGCAAAATGTAAGCTTTACAGGTTAATCAGTTAACAAGCATTTATTAAGCTTCTAGATATTAGAGATGTTTTGCTATGTATTAGGAAATTAAAAAAAAAAAAAGCAAAAGACAGTCCTTGTTTTCAAAGAGCTCATGGTCCAATGGGGGAAACAACAGACACACAGCTATGCAGAAGCAAGATTGATACAGGACATCTTGAAAACAATCAACAGAGGAAAGGCACTAGTATTAAGTAAGGGTAGAGAATTAGAGCTGGGCACACATTAAATGCTAAGAAACTGCTCACTGAACTGAAAATGGAGGAAAGTATAACCTGAAGAATGACTAAATATGGAATATTACTATGTCACAAAATATAATGAATATGAATTCAGAGAAGCAAAAGAAAATCCAGAGTGAAATAAACAGAGCCAAAGAAATAATACACACAATGATTACAATCATGTAAACGGAAGAACAATGAAACCGAATGATACATGACTATAGTACTAAGCTCCGTCCTGGAGAATAGTTGAGAAAATGAAGCTCCTTCCTTCATTGCAGATGAGAGATTATGAATATGGACTATTGCATACACTGGCAGATATAGTCAATATCTGATTAGTTTCTCTGAATTGGTTTTTTCCCTCTTTCTCTTATATTCTTTATTATAAGGGCTGACTTCCTGGGTGTAGGAGAGAGGAATATATTTAGAAATGAAAGGGATGTTAAAACAAAAAGGAAAAAGAAAAGAGAGCAAGTAAGTAATGCTATGTCTTTCATCTGTTAGTTTCATCCTATGGCCAGGTCAATTTTCCTAAAGAGAAATCTGCCTCTCAAACAGGTATAAAAAAACTAGCAAGTCTCAAGCTAAAAGAAATAGTTTCCTCCTTCTGGTCTCATCTAAACCCAACCCTTTTTTGTCACAGACCAGTTCATATCTTAGTTCCTTTTTAAAACCTCAGATTTCCCCAGCCTTCAGTGATGGCCCACTCCTCTGAATTCCTAAATACAGGAATTCTCAGTCTAAGGTCTGTGAATTTCTTGTTGTTTTTATATATTTTAATAACTGCTTTTAAGTATAGTTTTTTTTTTCATTTGTAATCCTAAATGTTTTATTTTATTTAAGAAGAGGACCATAATAACGGCATTTAGTTGCTACATCAATTTGGGCTCCCAAATTACCCAGCTACCCCATTTGATTTGTGGATTATTATATACTCTCAGTCTCCCTGGATCAATATTCATTAAGCCAATTTCAAGCCCAATAGTGTTCTGTGGTCAAATTAGTTTAAAAAGTTATCTTGGACAAATCTTGGCCCTTCTTAATCCTTCTACTTAATTCATTATTGTTTAACTTCTAGCCACCCTTAAATGGAACAAAAACTGAAGTTCTCCAAAACTGATAAATCCCATTCTTCTTTCTGAATGGATCATGTCTGATAACCAGGATTAGGCTTTACCTAGATAGAGTAGCTATAGAACAGGAAATCAATCTAGACATCTCTGATGTCTTACAGTTGTCAAAAAAAGAAAAAGAAAAAGGCCAATCAGTTTTAGAATGCTAAAGGCCAAGTAGCAGTAACCTCCTACTGTGGGCTGTGACAATCTACTTTGTTCAGTACTTGACAATTGTACCATAAGCAAACTTCCAGTATAGATAATGAATGTTTCTTGATGCTTTTGATTCATGTTTTCATTCATTCGCCAAATAATATCTATGACAGGTAGGAGGGAGAAGTACAGTACTCAAAGGGTCAAGTACGGGCTCTGAAACCAAGAGACCTGGGATCAAATACCACCTTAGAAGCTTTTCACCTGTGTTAGTTTGAACAAGTCATTTAACTTTCTTGTTTTTTCATCTGTAAAATTAAGTTGCTGGACTAATCTCTTAGTTTCTTAAAATATTACTTCTAGTTTTGGATCTGTGATCCTCTAGAATACCACAAAATAAATTATATATTATGCTGATAATTGTGAAAATATCAGAGCTGATACATGGCGCACAGTCAAATTTAAAACAAATTAAAATATGAAGTTTTTACAAAGTGTTTTGAGATCAGATATAGGAGAAAATGTTATTAGCAATGTAAATTTTCAAAAAGTCTCAATGAGGGAAAGTCATCTGGGCTGGATTTTGAAATATGAATAAACTGCCGACAGAAATGAGGAAACACATAAGGGATTCCATAGAGAAGAGCAAGAGCAGACATAGAAAAGCAGGGAATATCTTAGAAAGATGAAAAGAACCTAGAGCATTAAATCTAATACATAGAGTATTAAGTCATTTCAGTCATGTCCAACCTTGGAGTTTTTCTTGGAGGAGATACCAGAGTGATTTGCCATTTCCCCTTTTCCACCTCATTTTCAGATGAGAAAACTGAGGCAAACAGAGTTAAGTGACCTGCCCAGCTAGAAATATCTGAGGCCAGATCTGAACTCAGGAAGATGAGTTTCCTGACTCTTAGATCTGGCATCCTATCCATTGTGTCATCTAGCTGCCCATGAACTTAGACTACATGAATGTCAAGTTTGAAATAGTAGGTCAGAGCTAGAAAGTAGAGGGTATAGAATATAAAGTAAAATAATCTGCTATATAGCTAATAAATAATGGGGAGCTATTGAAGGTTGATAAGCAGTGGAGTGATAATAGTGCTCCTGTACCAAATGGCATTTGGGCAGGTTACACAGATAAAAGCCTGAGACCTGGAGACAGGAAGACCCGAGTTAAAATCTGACCTCAGACACTTATTAACTATGTGATCCTATTTGATTTACTTAACTTCTGTTTGACTCAACTTACTCAACTGTGAAAATAGGGATAAAATAAAGCACCTGCCTCCCAGGGTTGTTGCTAGGATCATATAAGATAATAATTGTGATTGTGTGCATCAACAATTCTTGGCACATAATACATACAGTAGATCCTAAATAAATGTTTATTCCTTTCAACCCCTTCAACTACACACACTCTTGTGTCCCAGAAAGAGCAATCTGTATACAAGATGGATTAGGGAAAGATGAGACTGGAGAAAAAAAACCAGTGAAGAGACTTGAAATAATTCAAATGAGCTTAAGAGGCTAATCTATAATGGTACTAGTGGAGTGGAAAAGACAGAGGTGAGAGTTATTTCAGAGAGAATTGAGAGGGAAAAGTGATTAGTGATTGATTAAGCAAATGACTGTGTGGGAGGGAAAACAGGGAGGAGTCACACTTTTCTCCAGTTCTAAACTCTCGATTTGGGCTCTATGAAACTAAACTAGGCAGTATCACTGTTAAAAAAAAAAAAAAAAAAAAAAAAAGCAAGCTTAAGTTTCTTTCTCCTTTTATGGTAGCATCAACTTCTTCCTTCTCTTTGTAAAAATAAATTAGTAAATGAAACTTCTTTTTCCCAAGCAAGAGATAGTATGCCCCTTTTACTAAGTATTCTGATGCAATAAATTAAGTGAGGACCATTTTACTATCAGTCTGGAAGGAGATTCCTAACTCACCTTGGAATTCACCATTTAAAAATACCCTTAAACTATGCCCATACTCATTGTCAATATACAGAGAGCCTTCTTAACCCATTTAGCATCTTATTTAATGGAGGGCAGGGTATCCACTCAATCAAAACACCATGAAGCAAGAAGGAAAAAAACTCATGGCTGGCAATTAAAGAAAGTCCAGTCTAGAAGCCAGATGGATGCCCTAGGGTCTTTAGTAGAATGCAGAAACCATAAAGATTTCTGTAGTACATGTTAGTCCTCTATTTAGCTGATCTACAGCATTAGGGCAATTGAAAAGGAGACAGTGGCAGGCCATGCTGAGAGCTTAGCTGCATCATTGCCACCATGAAACTCTAGTAATCAGTCAATAAACATTTATCAAACCCCTGCTATGTACCAGGCACTATGCTAAGCACTGGGTATACAAAAGGAGGCAAAAGACAGTCCCTGCCTAAAACGCTTACAAATCTGATGTCAATGCTTTTTCCTTGACTACTTGCTTCCCAGGTAAAACTGGGAACTGACCCAATCAAAGGTCTGGAAGAAGTGATGGGAAGTGTCAACATTTCTGCATAACTGAATCACAGAAACTTCCTTTCAGGGATCATCTAAGAGGCAATTGAGTACAAAAGAAAGAACAAAGAACATGGAGCTTGAAAGTTTCAGTTCCCATCCTGACTGTCATTTACTAGCAATAACCATGTATGAATCACATAACATTTCTAAGCCTCAGTTTCTTCATGAGAATAAAGAGCCAACTGTCTCAAAGGGTTTCTGCTGTGGGGCAGAAATTGGCTAGGGGTAAGTTAATCCACTACAGTCTCACAACACTGGACAGAAAGATTGTAAGCAAGAAAATCTGAATTGCAGATATGGAGCAAGTGGGCATAGTTTTACTGCTCAATGGATTATCTGCCACCCATTTGGGCAACAGAAGTGTCAACGGGGTTTTGAGACTAATGAGAAGTTCCTGTGACCTAGGGAACCTCTTTATTGACTTTTTTTTTAAAACTTTTGTGCCAGTTTTTTAATTTGTTCTTACCCTTTGGACTGTTCTTTTAAAGTATCTTGAAAAAATCAACCAATCAATCAATCAATCAATAAAAGTATTTTGAAAATTACTTCTATCCCTCTACCTGAGGGTAGTGGAATGATTTTAGTAAAATAACTTTGTTTAAAAGCTCTGGATCTGAGAAGTTCACTCTACTAGTTGCATACTAACTGACCATTTCCCCAGTCTTCCCATTCCAGTTATAAGAAAATCATTTATATGCAAAAAAGAACTATATGAATGTGAGGAACTATTATTATTCTTATAATGAAAAACTAACTTTTTCAGGGTCAATTAATGACTGACTGAGCTAGAATTAGATCCCTGGTCCCTCTGACTCACAACCCACAATTCTCTGCACAATACATATTGTATTTTTCTGTAGTAACATTAATCACCAAACATTTTTCTTGGACTAAGACTAGATCCCTTCCAACTATTTTCTGTTTTTAAGACCTTTTGTTTTGACAACACATTTACTTCCCAATATTCTATTCTTCCCCTTTTACTCCAAGAAATCTCACCCGTATCAAAGACAATTAAGCAAAATCAACTAAGACCACCTGACGAACATGTACAACATTTTGTACCAAGAATTTTCCATCTCTCTAGTGAGAAAAGAAAGCCATCATCTTTCTAGCCTACATGAGTGCATTTCCCAACCCACCCCCAACATCTGGGTTTACATAAAATTCTTCCCTATATCTTAGAAGTATTTGTTTAAAAAAGCAATCAAAATACCAACCTGGAACAAATGTGATCAGATAGTCAAACCACTGTCTTATGGTAGAGTCACCAAATAAATAGATCATTTTTCCTTGTAAGCATTCTGTAATGTTGTCAGGCTCATTAAACTGGTGCATCTTGAATTTTCTAGGCCTCCACTGGTTTTTGTAATAATAACCAGAAGGGAAGTTTTCCATGCTTTGAGAGGGTTCAGGGTCATTTGCTTCTGGAAAGACAAAAGAAAATCCTTGAAAATCTCTTAGAAATCAGAACAAAAAAATTCCCAGTGTGATGACATAAATGTGCCAATATGCATGCAACTTTTTATTCCATTGTAAAACCTAAAAGAATTTCCCTTTACTTGGGCCAGAGATACACAAATGGCTTGGCACTGCATACCAGTATTGTTCTTAAAAGAAGTTACAGGTGTGAGGTAAATGTAGTGATGCTCCGGGGAGAAAGGAAGATAAAAGCAGCTGAATTTTTCCTCTGGGTATGTACATTCTTATTATGATGGAAGGAAATGGAAGATCAAAAGAAGCAGTTGTGTGATACAAGAATCAGATTCAAAACACTTGACAGGCTCAGCTTCATTTCTCACTAAAGGCAGTAGCCAACTTATACAGATATTTTATAAATAGGCAAACTGAATCACAGAAAAATGATGTAACTAGTCCATAGTTGACCAGCAATGAGGACATAGAGATGTCTCTTATAGTCTGTCCATTGTTTTATAGATATCTATGCAGTCTTTTACCTGGATTACTGCAATGGCCTCTTATCTAGTCTCAGTGCTTGCAGTCCAGACTCCATCTAATCTATGTCATACATACCTTATATATTGGTCCTTCTGGTGGATTGGAAGGATCTTGTCACTCCACTGCTCAAAACCCTTCAAAGGTCTCATTGTCCATCAAATACATATCAAACTCCTTAACCCATCATTCAAGACCCTCCACAATTTATCCTCAGACTATCTTTCCTTTTTTTTTTTTTTTTTTTTAAGAAAGCAAAAGATTTATGGTAGTTTTTATTGGACAAAATCTTGTTTAAAAAACCTGTTAGTTGTAGGTTAACATTTAATAATATAGTATTAAAATATCTGCTGAGATATACAAGTGTGTGGGGACTTTATGACATTATCCATTTTTTCCCCCTTTATAATAACTTTTTATTGATAGAACTCATGCCTGGGTAATTTTTTACAACATTATCCCTTGCATTCACTTCTGTTCCGATTTTTCCCCTCCCTCCCTTCACCCCCTCCCCCAGATGGCAAGCAATCCTTTACATGTTGAATTGGTTACAGTATATCCTAGATACAATATATGTGTGCAGAACCGAACAGTTTTCTTGTTGCACAGGGAGAATTGAATTCAGAAGGTAGAAATAATCTGGGAAGAAAAACAAAAATGTAAGCAGTTTATATTCATTTCCCAATGTTCTTTCTTTGGGTATAGCTGCTTCTGCCCATCTTTGATCAATTGAAACTGAATTAGCTCTCTTTATCGAAGAGATCCACTTCCATCAGAATACATCCTCAAACAGTATCTTTGTTGAGGTATAGCAGACTATCTTTCCAACCTAGCTTCAGATGATGGAAGTATGAAAAGGAGAAATTTTAACGTACTTTGAAAACAAAGATGCTTCAAAAACATTTTTTAATTTTCTCTTGGCTTTTTGTCGAAGGTTGAATTTGTACTAAACAAGGGAAAGGGACCTGTATGTGCCAATATGTTTGTGGCAGCCCTTTTTATAGTGGCTAAAAACTGGAAATTGAATGGATGCCCATCAATTGGAGAATGGTTGAGTAAATTGTGGTATATGAATGTTATGGAATATTATTGTTCTGTAAGAAATGACCAGCAGGATGAATACAGAGAGAACTGGCAAGACTTACATGAACTGATGCTAAGTGAAATGAGCAGAACCAGGAAATCATTATATGCCTCAACAACGGTACTGTATGAGGATGTATTCTGATGGAAGTGAATTTCTTTGATAAAGAGAAGATCTAATTCAGTTTCAATTGATCAACGATAGACAGAAGCAGCTACACCCAAAGAAAGAACACTGGGAAATGAATATAAACTGCTTGCATTTTTGTTTTTCTTCCCTGGTTATTTATACCTTCTGAGTCCAATTTTCCCTGTGCAACAAGAAAACTGTTCGGTTCTATACACATATATTGTATCCAGGATATACTGTAACTTATTTAACATGTAAAGGACTGCTTGCCATCTGGGGGAGGGGGTGGAGGGAGGAAGGGGAAAAATCAGAACAGAAATGAATGCAAGGGATAATGTTGTAAAAAATTACCCTGGCATGAGTTCTGTCAATAAAAAGGTATTAAAAATAAAAAAATAAATAAAAGGTTTAATTTGATGGCTTATATTATTCACTTAAATACAGTGATTATTTCTTTTAATGGGCAATTTTGAGTTCTCTTTTACATCACTCCCTTCCAGAATCTGAGTTCCACCTTTAAAGACATGCTAAATATCCACCTACTGTCTAGTTTATGAAATCTAAATTCTTATGAGTCAGTAAATAAAATTTACAAGTATGTCTTCTTTCACAGAAACAAATGTATACCAGTTAAACTATTACCTAAAGGCAATATCTGTAACACTTAGAATTTTTCTGTTTCTCATTCTTTTCAAAGAATTTTAGTTAAAGATGACCTATTGTGCCAGACATATACATGTGCCAGAGGGTACAGGCAAACATCATTCTTAGACATTTGATAATTTTTCATGGGCTCAAAATCTAAGTTTACACATAGCCATCTAAGGTTTCATACAGGTTAAATGGAAGCATATTCAAGAATATGCATTGGTATAAAGAATACTGAATTTCACATTGGAAACAATAACTCTTCCAATTCAATGTTAATTATATTTACTATCAGAAGTAAGTCAAGTGAAGCAAATCAATTATTATACCTGAAACTCATTCTTAAAGGATGTGGCAATAATGGAAAAGTGAAAATATATGCCTACATTGCCCCCCTATGGTCATTTGACACAGGAGTCATATTCTGGATGCAATATTATTTCAGTCAAACTATGTATGATAAGGTAGTGATTCATAGTCAGCTGTTTAAAATTCAGGAGGGAAATCCCCATAGTGAGGTTTTTGAGGCAGAGACTTGCACAGAGTCACTCAGCTAATACATATCCAAGTCAAATTTGAACTCAGGACCTCCAGACTCTAGGTAAAGTTCTCTATCCACTAAACTACCAAGCTGCCCAGAATAAAGTTTTAAGTAATGGTTAGGTTCCCAAGCTATTTTATAAAATCCTATTTAACATATAATATAACTGAAATAAAGATAATTACATTTTATAGAAGAAAAAAGTCAGTATTCTGTATTTTGAGCATATTTCCTCAAAGGTAAATTTATTAACTAAATTAATTCAAAGTGCAGAATGAGACCTTTTTTTTTGGACATGGCCAATATGCAAATTTGTTTTGCTTAACCACACATATTTATAATGGATTTTGTTTTCTTATTTTCTCAATAGTAGAAAAGAGAGGAATGAAGGTAGAAAGAAAATGCAGATCTGAATTTTTAAAAATTTAAGAAATTAATTCTAAATATCTATGTTTAGAGAAATAAAATCAAAAAGGACAGAGGGTAAAGATTGCCTTTAAAAAGATATGTTTTTTAATTTAAAAAAAATCTTTCTATCCAAAACATTTTTGAGTTAACATTTATAAGGTTCAAAAACAAAGATAAATTTCACTATGAAATTAAGCAGAAAGACAAAATCTAAACAACAGTTTTGTCACAAAAATAACAATTTTAGGAACATCCTACAGAATGATTTCTGCAATCTGATCAAAACATGGATAAAGAGAAACAAGTAGTACTAGGATCACTGTCTACATTGGGTCCTCCTTACCTCCCCTGCCAGTATGGGTTGGGTTTGTTACTATTCTCCAACCTGAAACTTGATTGGATGGAGAAGGAAGCTAGACCTTACATCACATTGCTTACTTTTAGCCACTGGCTAAATGAACATGTCTTCCTACTTACTCAAGGACATAAAAAAAGGGGCACACTGGAATAGAAGTCCTTCAGATTTAGAGATATCCCAAGAAATATCCTGCCCTGCTGACCATTTCCAATGAGGGAAGAGAAATATATACCCAAGCTAAGTGCTTGAATACCCTTATTGTATATCCTTTCTATGTTACGTTTAAGTAAACATTTTCTTAACTCTTGAATGATCTAGGAAAGCCTTATTTTGTTCTAGAACAAGGTAAAAAACCTAAATCAGACTCTCCTCACTAGATCACAGTTTTTAAGTAGGTTAATCCTTGCTGTTCAACTCTCTAGGATTCCCCAGACCATACTATCCATAAAGTTTTCTCAGCAAAGATACTAGAGGGTTGCCAATGCCTTAATCCACTGAAGAATCCATCAGAGTTATCCATCAGAGTGACTTGCCCAGGTAAGTATCTGAGGCTAGATTTGAATTCAAGTCTTTTTGAAAACAGTCCCAGAGCTCTATCCACTCAAGATCCAGCCACCCCCACCCTAGGACTCTTACTACCTGATCCTCTTCAAGAATGAAAGGTGAATGGGGTAGCTAGGTGGTGCAGTGGGTAGAGTACCAACACTGAAATTAGAAGCACCTGAGTTCAAATCTGGCTTCAGACACTTAACACTTCCTAGTGGTGTGATCCTGAGCAAGTCACTTAATCCCATTTGCCTCAGCAGCAAAAAAAAAAGGATGAACAACAACAATTGTCTTCAGAGAGAAGAGTTCCTCCCTGAACTCTGACTTCAAATGAAGATACTGATTAAGTATTGAAAAAAAGATTTTCTATTCTGATGGGACCAAAGACTTTAAACAAAAACAGAAAACACATTCTTAAAAGAGAGAAGCAATCAGAAGTTTAGTATGCTTTAACAATTTTCAAGAAGAGTCCCAGAAGACAGAATCAAAGAATCTTGGAAGATTATAACTGGAAGAGCCATCTCCAGAATGAATCATTTTCACGAATACTCTATATCCCATCAGTTCCCAAGTCCTATGGATTATAATGTCTTTGCACTAGACCAAGTGCTGAAAGTTGCTAACTGCCAATCAAAAACAGTTGAGCAAATTAACTTGGGAAATTTTCCTTGAGAAAAGAAATAAACAATATAAAAACAAAGAAGAAAAACAAGCTGAACAAGCAGAAGGAAATCCTGGTTTATGTCATAAGGTAGGAAGGTGAAAGATTTAAAGAGGAAGAAAATGGTAAGAGGGACAATATCTGGGCTCTTTTTACAGAGTGATGAATTGAATTATTTGAAAAGGAAACAGCTACTTGAGATTCAGATCATTTTTATTTGATCCATAGATGCTGTCAGAAGAGAGATCACCCAATAAGGCTCAGAAGAATAAAAGATAAATAATGATAGTTGAAGGTGCTCAATGAGGGGTTTGTTGTTGTTGAGTTGTTCTCCAGTTTTCTTGGCAAAGATACTAAAGAAGTTTGCCATTTCCTTCTTCAGATGATTTTACAAATGAGGAAAACTGAGACAAATAGGATTAAATGGCTAGTAAGGTCACACAGCTTATAAGTGTCTGAGACCAGATTTTGAACTCAGGAAGATGAATCTTACTGACTTCAAGTCTGGCACTTTGCACTCTGGTACCACCTGGCTGCCCGTGGCTTTTCTTCTGGTACTAAGGGGTACTAGAGTAGATGCTACTTAGAGTAGAGAGGTATGTTACCTTTCTAGGGCACGTATCTAATACATGACAGAGAATCTGCCCAAACTTGCTAAACTTGCTGGGCAATATATACTTCTGGTGATGTAAGAGAAAGATCATGATGATTATGTCATAAGAAATTACTGTAAGGAATATGAAATCTTAGACTGAAAGGGGCAGTGGTGGTATGTATTTATCACTATTACTAATAGAAAAGAGGTTCTGAAGAGTAAGACATATTTATAAAGCAAATATCTGGTTAAGATGATGGTGGCTAAGAATGGGATTTGAATCCATGGAGCATGGCTTAGAACAGCAACTGATGCTGCAGTTATTAAATTCACTTAACCTCTTCAGCCTCAATTTCCTCATTTGCAAAAATAGTAGGCATTTATGTAATACTTTAAGGGTTTATAAAACACTTTATATCCATAATTAATATAGGCTAGTCAAAAACAAGTACTTTGAGTCTTGCACATCCAAGCAAACTGACGTTAAGCTGAAAAATTAGGTGGGAGGAAACTGCCTGTATTTAACACTATCAGACAAGAGTAATTAAGATATTCAGTAAAAACCAGAAGACAAAATCCAAGAAAAGAGCTAGGAAAAAAAAAAAAAAACAATGGCTTTGTCTATCTGCAAATGAACATCTTGAAAGTTGAACTAAGATCTTAATTAAAGAAGACAAATTTAATCTCATAGTTCACTGAAATTTAGTCTGATTGGAATTCAGCTCTGGAAGGATATATCTTATTTCAAAAAAAATGGATAATTAAAAGGGAATGATATTGTCAATGATGATGATGTAATCACAAGAAAAATTCTAAGAACCAGAAAAGGACTGCCTGGGTGATACCTATGAAAAGGAATTTGGATTATTTGGTACGGGCAAAAAAGTAGAAAATATGATCAGTAAAACAGACTAGATAAGCAAGACGCAGAAAAAAAATTAACTTGAGAGTTTTATAAATCCCAAAATACAAGCTAGTGGAAAGAAGACTTCCTATTCTACACGAATTACTATGTGATGCAGTGGATAGAACAGTGGCCCTGGATTCAGGAGGACCTGAACTCAAATCTAGGCTCAGACACTCAATACTTACTAGCTGTGTGAGCCTGGATAAGTCACTTAAGCTCTCATGCCGTCTATAAGAAACTAGGAAGCAATTTGGCAGATACTTAACATGGTAATTAGTCTTGCTTTCTCTTTTTCAGTGTTTAGCTACCTAAAAGACTGAAACACTGAATCAATCATTAAATCAAGTTTAGCAAAGTTCTAAATTTACAAGGAATTCTCTCTACTCATACAAATCAATACTTTCTTTGCAACATGTAGTCCCCAAAATTGTCTGAGGCACTGAGAACTTAATCAATTTGCCCAAAATCTCACAACTAATATATACATAAAAGATAGGATTGGAACTCAGAAATTTCTGGCCCCCAATCTTAATATTATTAAGTAAATTTGAACCATTTCCTAATTAAAATCTAGCTGAAGTACTGATTCAGCCTGAATCCTCTTAGGAACTTGGTGCTTTCACCCTCTCAAACTACAATATATTTATTTACCTGGTTAAAAATTATCTGGGACAGTGGAGTAATACAGTGATAGAATGCCAAGCCTGGAAGCAGGAAGACTCATTTTCCTGTATTCAAATCTGGCTTCAGACACTTACTAGACTAGGAGTCACTTAACTCCATTTGCCTCAGTTTCCACTCAAAGTGAGTCAGGATGACTAGTAACAGTAGAAGGAAAAGGTCCATTCTAATGTCTTTTCCAGGTACAATAACCCAGGTTCTTATGACACTGTTTTTTGAGACATTTCTTGGAAGAGCTCTAGACTGTTACTAGTCATCCTGACCCACTTTGAGTGGAACACTAGATGGGCCCTAAGGTTAAAGCCAAAAGTGAATTATCTGGCTATAAATAAAGTCATAATCCTAAAAACCACTATGCTGATTGTGCAATGTCTTCCAAATCACTAGTTCACAAGTATACATTAATTTGAGCTATAGTGCTCTCTGGTGGTCACCAGAATATATGTCATCCAGATAATACCAACCAAGTTCTTTCATACTCAAATTTACCATTATAATGCAAAACTTATACTTTGTACTTACCAACTCTATTTATATTGCTTCAAGCTAGATAGATGAGAGAGAGGATGGAGATGGTCCAAAAAATGAGACAAGATAAAGAGGCAAGGAGTGGGTGGGTGTTAAGAAAGTTTTTTAAGCAAAAGGACAAGAAATCCAATTAGTGAGGGGAAACACTATTTGGAGGATCTGTCATTAATCAGCTCATGTGGGAAGTGAATAGCATGTGAAAGAAATAAGAGAATACCTTTATGAGAGAAGAGATTAGACTGATCCCTTTAAGCAAAGATATCTAGGATGAGAAGAGAGACCTTTTTCAGGGAACTTCATTAATGCCATGCCAATCACTAATCACCTTTTCAAGACTCCAATTAAACTCTCATCCAAGAAAGATTAGATTTGGATTTCCTGGGTCCTTACCCTTCCCAAATCCCCCCCCCCCCAAAAAAAGAAAAAAATAGTAACCTATTCTCATTCAAGGTAAGTTTTATTTGAATAATTCCTCTTTCAATAGAACCTACATTGGTGTATAATAATTTTCCAGCAAACCAAAAGTTGCTATTCGTTAGGAAATGACTGAGAACAGCCCATACATCTTATCTGAAAACTGGCCTCTTCTGTCAAACAATGTTCCCAAACATTCCTTGAATGTTTACATATATTTGGGGAGTAGGATATGTCCTTTTTAGAATTCAGAGAATTGTAACTATTCATTCAACCCCTTCCAAATTAAAAAGTCCCTAATCTTTCATTCAATTAGAAATCTTATTAATCTAATGTGTTTTATATATATACATAATATAATGTTTTCTTTTAATTAATTGGTCTTATTTGATTAATTGTTCTTAAAGTATAAAAATCTTTCTCATTTTGAATTCTGATTCCAGGCCTAAGTTGAAGAGGTCTAATTTCAGTTTGTTGAGTAATGCATTATTTAATAAACTGATATGCTCAGAAGATTGGGGGAGAAGGGAAAGGAAACCACCAAGCATCCTTGTTATAATGATATTGTACATGATATTATTACTCATTTGTCCTCTTCCATCATAAAGTTTGCCAGTTCTAATATATATATATATATATATGAAAGCTCCCTGGATAATATCTTTGCATTCCTCTTCAAAGTTTCTACATCTAATAATACCTATTTTGCAATAACATATTTCATTTGTTAGTATCTTTTTGGGTTATTTTTCTTTTACTAGTAAAACTCTCATTATGTATCCATTTTTTTTTTTTGAAAAATTTCCGCTTTTCCTCATATCTCATGAACACCTTCAGATGCCTAGAACAGAAGGAAATTAAAGTACCTTCCATATAAACAAAGAAAATAAAACTCAGAAGTTTGCATTAAAGGTCTAACTAGCTTTGTGCTATTTAATCCTAAATGCTCTTTTGTTATCTTAGCTTGTACCTTTATTTGTGCCCAGGGAACAAACCACAAATTAACAGAGGGAGAAAAAGTATTATAACAGTAGTTAAAAAAAAAAAAAAAGAGCCCCAAGTATTTTCTATTCTATTTTCTATGTTCAATTTAACAATTAAAAATAATGTCACCAGACTCATTCCTTTTTTACCTTTTACTCCTAGGGGAATCACAGTCACCCAATCAGGTCCACTGGAACGAATTGGTATTTTGATATTGACATCACTTAAAGAGGAAGAGAAACAATTATGAGCGGAGAATAACAAACATTTATTTTTTCCCAGTGGCTTATCTTCACTTGCAAAGGCATGGGTATGAATTCACAGAATTTAATTTACTTATAAATGAATTTACCAGTGAAATATTAAAACATAGCTCTAAGTAACACATTGTTCTCAGTTATCAGCTGGTTTTTAGGATGCATTTAAAAAACAATTTCCCACAGTCAGATAAGGAGAAAGCACTTTGCACATCCTGGATTGGAACCCAAGATTAAGCTACAAGTCCATTTATTTCCCAGCAATAACTATTATGATAATGATCAAGTACTTTAATGTAGCAATCTGGGTTTTCCATGTGCTTTCCCATCTCACAGCGCATTAAGGCCAAGCAGTCTTTTCAAATTGCAGTAACATTTTTTTAAAATTTAAATGGAGAGATACAGTCAAAAAGATAATAGCTTTGGAATCAAAGCTTTTCTAATGGTTTCAAATGCCATCTCTATGGTTTAATATCTATGATTTTAAGCAAGTCTTTTAAACCCTCTAGACCTCAATTTCTCATCTGCAAAATGGGAAGGAAGAGGGAACTAGATGACCTCTAAGTTCCCATCTAGTTCCCAATCCATGATTCTATGAGTAGCATTCTCCCAATTAACTATACAGTCACATAGAATGAAACACAACATATTTTAGAAACTAATAGGAGGTTGTTTTGCATATTTGTTACAAGGTTTTGTTTTTTATGTTTTGTTTTGTTTTTTAAATAGGGATGAAGTAGAAGGGGGAGAAAAAAGAATTTAATTTAAAAAAAAACTGATAGGAGCAAACTCCAACTTTTTTTTTTTTTAGATGTGTCATTTTATTTTAGCAACAAACTTTCACTAGTCCAACTACCACCAAAGCCAATCTTCCTCTTCCCTTCCCACCACCAAGCAATGAAGGAAGGGATAATGAAGGAATATTGATTTATCTCTTAGCAAAAAATCAGTATCAATATGTTCTGCAGACATTATTTTCATCTGAATAAATATTAAACAATAGGAAAAAAAAAGGAAGCAAGTGGATTCGAAAAGAGATAATATACCTATATAAAGCACATATATAATGTATAGAGATATACATATATACATATATGTATGCATGTACATACATGTATATAGTAATGATCATATATTGGTATAAATACCTCATTGCTTACCTATTATTTGAGTTATATATTGTGAGATTCAAGGAAAACCATTACTAATAGTTATTACTAATCATTATTACTATCTTAGTATAATAACATTAACAATCTTGACTAATAACAAAGGGTGGAAAGGGTATATATTTATAAAAACTGGCCCAAGTTAGAAGTGACTGCTCTGATTTACACCACATACCTTTGGAAGAAAGCACTTTCTGTGGCAGTTAGAAGACCCTTGAGGTACCCTCCTTTGTAATGGTTGATTCTGCTGCTACAAGGGAGCTTTTTTGGTTGGAAGCAAAACCAGGGCTCCCCAGTATAGAGATCTGTGAAGTTACATACAGGAAGGTTTCCTGGGAGACATACATTGCATATGGTAGTCTCTGAAATTCTCCCTGATCGGAAGAGACTTTTAAAATAGACCCTATCTGGTCTCACCTCCTGGAGATGCTGAAGGACTTGGATTGCTTCACTTGGGTGAACCAGAACTACAGACACAGTCACCTTGCCTGGCCAAAGCAAGGTAAAAAAAACTTTGTAGAATCCATTTTGGTAGTCTACAACTCTACCCACCGCACCAGCTTGCAGTTTGGGGGAGTGGATTCGGGCCTGTAAGTAATCTCCACCATACTTTTTGGGCCTCCCTTGGAAATCTTGTACTTGAACCAGAACCTCAAGTTGACTCCCCACCTTGAAGAATGTTCCAGAATTCAATATCACAAAATAGCTAGAGGAAGGGTCAGTGCTCTTCACAAATGGGACTAAATCCATATGTGGCTCATGACTCTGAAAAGACGCCAATAAAGAGTTCTCTTCCAAACGTTCCCTCTTGGACAAGGTTTGATGTTCATATCCACAGTAGGACTTTCTGCTAATTCCGGAGGCTTGAAGGGAAGTATCCTGTCCACTGCTATCAATGACAGTAGCTAAAACACTTTCATGATCCAAATGCTGAGGAAAAAACATAAGGACAGAAAACAAAACAAAAAACTTCCTTATATTCAGGCAAGTAAACCTCTAACATTGTTAAAATAAAATTTCAAAGTAATATTTAAAACTTTTGGAAAAAAACTGTTGTGTTTTGATGGTTTGAATAAAGGGTATCCCCTGAGTTCAAAGTGTTTATAAGAGGGCCAGTTTTTATGGGGATATCTAATATATTACTATGAATTTTAAAAAAAGGAATAGAATACTGTTTGAGGATGTATTCTGATGGAAGTGGACCTCTTTGATAAAGAGAGCCTTAATTGATCAAAGATGGACAGAAGCAGCTACACCCAGAGAAAGAACACTGGAAATGAATATAAACTGCTTGCATTTATGTTTTTCCTCCCTGGTTATTTATACCTTCTGAATTCAATTCTCCCTGTGCAACAAGAAAACTGTTTGGTTCTGCACACATATATTGTATCTAGGATATACTGCAACCCATTCAACATGTAAAGGACTCTTGCCATCTGGGGGAAGGGGTGGAGGGAGGGAGGGGAAAAATCGGAACAGAAATGAATGCAAGGGATAATGCTGTAAAAAATTACCCTGGCATGCGTTCTATCAATAAAAAATTATTTAAAAAAAAAAAGGAATAGAATATCTGCTACCACCATTATAATGGAAATTTGTAGAATAAAAGAATGCTGAAACTGAGATTAAATGACTTGTTCAAGGTCATATAGACAATAAATGACAGAATGATGACAGGTCATCTCATTCCAAGTACTCTTCCTACTAACTATACATTCCATGGTACCTTAAACCTACTAAGGTCTTTCTTACTTGTGATCTATAATTACATATTTTATAGATATATATTTTTAGTTTTTAGCTACTTGTGGATTACCTATCTCATAAAGGAAATGTTGAGCTTGTTTTGATCAAATAAAAACCAGCAGAAACCCTCAATTTTCTTGTGAAAGGTTGTCTATGTCCTAATTACAACTTTCCATATTATAAACGTCAATGTCCCTTGACTGATAGCAGGAAACCAACCCCTAACCATTACTTCCTCACTCCTTGTCTGTGACATCACAGTTAAAGATTAATCATAGCCCAGGTGAGACAAGCTTGCTCTGTAACATGACTAGTTAGTGTGACTGAGCCCCAGCTAATAATAAGTTCTTTCTATTCTGAGTATTATTATCCTCAATAATCTTTCATAAATGCATCTATAAGCTAAGTGATTAATCAAAGGAGAAACAGCATACATGAATAGAGCACTGGACTTAAAATCAGAAAAGAGCTGGGCTCAAAACCTACTCTGGATACTTACTATGTGACCCTGAGCAAATTACTTAATATCTTTCTGCCTCAATTTCTTCATTGTATATATAAAGAGTTAGATTCAAGCACTTCTAAGGTACATTCTAACTCTAAAACCATAATTTCATTACCTAATTTCCCAGGAACACTATTATCTGATTTTGTGGAAGATAATTAGTTATTAGTCATCTTTCTTAGAAATTCTCTTTTTATAGCGCCGTTTTTCAAGGTATTTCAAATCCTGTATTCAATTTTGTCACTCATTAATTCAATAGATATGTTTTGATAACTTATGATGAGTATCCTTTGGACATAAGAAATGATTTTCTGAATTTCTAAAAGATGTCAAGCACTCTAGCAAACCTCATCAGAAAAAATGTGAAGAGAATAAATAAAACCAAAACAAAGTAGTTAAATACAAGTTAGCTTGAGAAGAAAAGATACTAACAGTTGAGAGAATATGGAAAGTTTTCAAGTAGAAAGCATAGACTGAACTATGTCTTTAAGAAAGAGGATTTTTTAACACAAAAGTGAAGGAGGAATAGGTATTTCATACACAATATAAAGAGGCAAGCTAGATCAGAGCTAACTCTTTGACTAAGTGGGTAACATTACTATTTCAATTAAAAGCAACTCAAAAGGAAAAATAGAATTAAGTCTAAGAAACTTTTTCCATTGACTTTTGCTCTTTTTAAATCAAGTATGTAATTTTTGGAAAGGATTTGTTTTCATCTCATTTTTAGATGTTATAAGGCCTATCATTCTCTAAGATCTATGACTTGAGTTATAATCATTTTGTCTAGAAAGAAACATCAAAGGTTTTGCAAAGCTTGAAGCATACTATTATTTACATGACAGAGAAAATTCAGTGGTCTGACAGAAAATGGTCTGGAACACATCAGAAAAAGTGAAGAGGAAAGAAAAGTACAAGAATAGATTTAAAGATTAGACAGAGCACATGGACTAAAATGCATTGGAACATAGGATTGATAACAGACTTAGAAATTGAAAGTAACTCAGAGGTCATTAAGTCCAATCCCCTCATTTTACAGATGAGAAAACTGAGATTCAGATAAATTGAATGATTTGTCAGGGTCTGATCCAGATGTTCCTGTTGCCAAATCTAATGATCTAACCTCCATATTCTGCTGGCTAAAAGATGAAGAAGAGGGAAGCAATGGGAAAACTAAGTTTTCCTAGTTACCAAATAAATTAAAATTATTTCTGCTAATGTTAGTCAGTGAATGTGATAAAGTGAAACCATAACCCAGTGTAAAAGCAATTCTTCTTTAAGACTGACACTTAAAAAGTTTCAGATAACCCAGAAAACTCTTTTGTTCAGATGACTGAACATACCATAAAAGCAACCACCTATTCCCACTTACACTGGAGACAGCCCTAAAAAAAACAGGTCAACTTCCATTATACTTGGTCATTAGGGGGCATTGTGGATGGAGCTGGACTTGGTAGTCAGAAACACCTAAATTCAATTTTTACTTTAGACCTTTATTGGCTGTGTGATCCTGGATAAATCACTTAAAATCTCTAAGTCTCAGTTTTCTCAACTGTAAAATGGAGATAGTAATAGCACCAATCTCACAGGGTGGCCAGAAGGATAGCGTTATATAAACATTAGCTTTCACTATTATTATTATTATTATTATTATTATTATGTACAGGTCCCAGTGATGCCATATTCACCTCCTTCAAGTGATTCTTGGATGATTCCTCCAGGTGGCTACTCACACATAAAGAAAGTTTAACCTGATGAAAAATTTTAAATTCAGGTATAATCCCATAGATAACCAAGTAAATTGCCCTATTGTCCAACAAAGCAGCCTCACACTTGTCCCAGATTCCAAAACGTTTTCTTCTTTTTCAGTCAGGCTTGAAATGATTCCCCTGGGAGTTCAAAGAACTAGTAGGTAATTAAGCCAGAAGGAGGAATACCAGTATCAATTCAAGTAATTGGAGGCAATCTCCTACAATCTGAGGGGAAACACTATTGGATAGTCTACAGTGAGAAGAAGGCAGATATATTCTTTTAGGAGAAGAAAATACTACAAAGACTGTATATTATAATAAAATTCTTATTATTCTTGATAATGTGGGCCACTAATGAGGATTCTGTTTTTGTCTAGGGAAAGTAGAATAGGATACTTTGTATCTATTTTGTTAGGAAATTTAAGTTTTCTTGTAATGGTTTCCTTCCTTTCTGAAGAAATTATATATAATCCTTCAAAATTTGTTAACACTTTACTGTACTCAAATTGAGTGAAATCACAGCCCTGCCCAAAATATATAGAGCTTGAGATGCACTGGGATGGCTAGAGTAGTGGGCCTGGGGCTCCCATCCCCCCCATCCTAAGTTTAACTGTGTGATTGTAGATGATATTCTGAATTGGTCTAAAGAAAATATCCTAGCAAATAGAAATGTCTAAAACTGGAATAGTTGTCTCAGGAAAGAAGTAGTCCCATCATAGGATGTGTTCAAACAGAAACGAAGTGATTATATGTCAGATACATGAATTTGTGATTTAGCTGTATATCAAGCTAAATGAGTTCTGAAGTCTGTTCCATCTCTGATATTCTATCGTTCTTTTAATGGAATTTTATGATTTTGTTTTACTGGGTCACATTGGCTTACAGAACCCTTTGTGGAATCTCTTTTTCTGAGCATGGAAAATAGGGAAGATGAGTGGGTAGAAGATGGTGAGAAGCTATTCCATTTACAAGTTGCCTTTACAATGAAATTCCAGGAACTTTCAATGCATAACACTTCATATGCTTGCCAAGCTAACCTCATTCTGAAAGTAAAAATGCTCCACCACATTAAAAAGAAAACAAAGCACAGACAACTACGATAACCTCTCAAAAAAAAAAAAGTTGTTGTGAACCCTATAGTAAACCCCGTAGTGTGTACTGATGCAATTGCCAAATGACTAACTTTTCTATCCCCCCAAAAAAAGTTCTACCACAATTTATAAAAAGCCCTATTCATCTAATTTTCTATTCATTTTTATTTTATCGGATTTTTCTGATAGGATTTATTATAAAACTACACTTTATCATCCTCCCCCTCCCCAATCCAATGCTTTTAGGATGATTACAGATTGCATTTAATGTACATTCTAGAGGCTTAGCAAATACTGGCATTAGGATTAACAAAAAATTTCCATGTTCCTTTTTAGCTTTTTTTTTTTTAATGTGAATTTAACAGAACAAATTAAAAAAAGAATGATATGGCACATCTGTTTCTCAGGACATTCCCAAAACATTCTAACAGCACTGTAGTAAATGGTCCTTCAAGTAGGCTAGCTTTTCTTATGGAATTCCCTTAGGTGCAGGCCATCTGAATCTACTGATGATGACATCTGTTCAGGAGCATAAGGTTTACTCCTCTAAGAAAAATTTTGCCAAGGCTTTCTCATCACCTTCCCTTCCTCACTCTAATATGCCCTTCCATTCTCCAGAAACTCTAGCTCTAGGATTAGGCTCTTAACCATTTTTGTGTTATGAACTCTTATGGCAATCTGGCAAAGCCTATAGATCCCAACACAGAATAGTATTTTTAAATGAACAAAACAAAATAACAAGATTAATAAGGGAATCAATAATACTGAAATACAACTGTCAAAGAAATTTTAAAAATAAACTTGAGGACTCTAGGTTAAGAATCGTTGCTCTATTATATATCCTGGGGCCACTTCTTATTTGAAGAGCACAATCAAAGATAGAGTTGCTAGGGAGATAGATCTGCCTATGAATATAATCTTCCTTTCCCAAGGATATCCCCATGGGTTTTTAAATCATAGTCTCCATGTTTTAATTGTTTTTTAAATTTCTGTTGTCATTGATTGAGGATCATACAATGCTTCATAGGCATCGTTCTATATGTAAATTTTCACTATATAGCTAGAGAAATAAAGAAAGTTGGAATAAAAGATATCTTGAGACCAGAACATATCCCCCAAAAAGTAGCATTTAAGAATAAATCCTTGGTATCTATTTTATTGTTATTTGCCTTTTTCTGATTTTTTTAATGCATGCAAAATATCAATTCTGATTAACTGAGAGCCCTAAGACGGTAAGATTTTATTTAACTGAGATAGACCTTAACATTATTTGGATTAGTGAATCTAGAGTAAGAGTTGCTGGATTCAAATCCCAGATCTACTACTGACTCCTGGCATGAAAAGACATTTCAGTTTACTCATTCATAAAATGAAACATTTGGATTAGAACTGATTTTAAATTGGAATTCAGAAATCCCAAAGGGATACATGGATAGATTTCAGGAGATATATGAAAAAAATCTATCATTTTTTCAATATATCTTTGAAATGCTATGTATATTATGAATTTAAAAATATTATTCTGAGAAGGGGGCTTCACCAGACTGCCAAAGGGGTTCATGATAAAGTTTCAGAGTTCCTGAATTAGGTCAACAATACTTTGAGCTTCAGTTCCTATCCCTATCCTAATAATGTTTGGATGATCTGATAACACCTCACAAGCTTAACTCCATTTATGAATATGGAATTTGCAAAGCCTGTTTTCTTATAACACAAGTACAAACAATTTTATCAACGGTAAAGGAGACAATAGAAAGATAGAAAATTTCTAGAGAATTAGTCTATTAAGAAATTGCTAATAGAATCATTTTATATCTTAACTGAGAGAACAAACATTTTTACCACTAGATTTTCACAAGAATTATCTTAATCTGTTCCCATTCACAGATGAGTAAAAATAGTGAAGTTAGATCTCTTAGCAAACATTACTTACTCAGTGGAAAGGAAGATGATAGCCTATAAAGCCTATGGTTTATTGGCTGAATCACTGTCTCCTACACCATAACCAAGCTAAACTAATAAAAATCTTTGTGGTAGGTCAGTAAGCAATCAAAGAAATTCTATAATTAACTCAGGTCAAAAGATAGATTCAGCAGTCTTTGCAAATATAGGATAAAATGAATATTCTGAGTAACAAATTGAGTCATTTGAAACAGCATTGTACTCTAATAGGTCTTCTGCCCTCTGACACAAGAAAACTAGTGTTCAGAAACCTTGCCTTTTGTACAGACAGGAGAGATTCAAATGGTAGTTATAATACATTTTTCTGAAGGAAGGGAAGAATATAACTATATAGCATCCTACCATGTACTGAGGACTTTTAGCAAATATTTCTTTGTATGATTCTCATGTTAACCATATTATTATTATGATCCTTTTAAAACTGAGGAAACTGAAGTAAACAAGGGTCAACTGTCTTGTTCAGCGTTATACAGCTATTAAGGCTGGATTCAAACTCACATTTTTCTGATTCCAGGACTAATGCTCTATCAAATGTGCCAACAGCTGCCTCTTAAGAAAACTGTTACACAGTCATTTCAGTTGCATGTGACTCTGTGACTCCATTTGGGATTTTCTTGGTAAAAATAAGAATTCATTCTACAGATGAGGAAACTGAAGTAAACAGGGTTAAGTTACTTGCCTAGGGGCACATAGTTAGTAAACAACTAAGAATGCATTTGAACTCCTGGCCAAGTGCTCAAATCATTAACCCACTTAGGACATCTTAGCTGCTACTATGGAACATTAAGGTTTTAAAAAGTGATTTCCTTAACAAAAATCCTGAAATGGTGGTGGTAAAAATGTTATCATCTCCATAAGAGGAGATATATTTTACACATAAAGGAAAATTTATGGGATTTACCATATATCTCATTATATGATCATATGCCTCATTAAATATTTGACTCAAACCAGATTTCTTGATTCCAAGTATGCCATGTTGCTCTCATGATGGAACTCAATCCATAAAAAACCCAAAAAAGATAGAGTTAGCTATCAAAGTCCAGACACAGGACCATCACTATCTATGTTGCATTTCATAGGCATGACAACCAATATCATAAAATGCAGGTGTGTGTTCTCAGTGGAATACTTATCTGTATCTCTACAGTGAGGAGACATGCCAATTTTTTTTCATGCAACATTTTCTTTATGGAATTTTAAACCCTCTATGCCAAGTTTTCTAAATTGCCTGAGTTCTGCCAGAATTTTCCCAGGTGTCCATAATTTCCAGTTATAGACATATTTGTTCCTCTACATGAGAACATACATCAGGATGTCCTCCATGTCCCGTTATAAATATAGTGGAAAGCGTTTGTGGGTTGTTCTGTGAATTCACAAATGAAAGCTTAAATTAAGGATCGTGCTTCCTATTCCAGGTGGTTTAGCAATAGTTTGGAGCAGTTTATTAAAAAATCAGACCCTTTTCCTGTACTACTCTGATATCACTTAGGATCCTCACAGGCAGCTTAGCAAGTTAATGTGTTTTTCCTTAAATTAAAATGGTGCAGGAGTTCCCAAGTTTTAGCTATACAGTCTCTTCTTTTTAGGAAATGCTTTTTGGTTTTGTATTTAGTATTGCTTTTAAAAAGTTACTCCTTAAATTCTGTTCAATTTTTTTTTTTTGCAGGCTTTCAGAATAATATGTTGACTGTGTGTTACAATAGAAATGCTGATGATTGGATGGAGTTTGTTTGCTGTGATCAGGCCAGTTTGTATGGCACAATCCTTTTTTTTTTTTCAAACCAATTTCTTTTTTTCTCTTACTTATCTTATAGTGCAATAGGAAAAGTCAAAATCAGAGGAGCTGAGTTCAAATTCCAATTTTGTCACTGGATAACCATGTGATCTTCAGAATATCACTTACCCCTACTAAACCTCAGTCTTCTCACCAAAAAAAATAGTTGTTAGACTCAATGGTCGCTGAGATTCCTTCCAGCTCTAGCTCTATTATCCTCTAAATGAAGAAGTCTTATCCTCATATCCAGCCTGATGGGTAAGATATGCAAAAAGACTAAAAGGACTTCCTGGGTGACAATCCCCTTTTACTCCTTCTAGAAAGATAGACCACAGCCATAAGGCTTGCATTCTATAGAGAAAGGAGAGATACAAACTTCTCATCTTTTTTTTTTCCTATTCCACTAAGCCTGTACCTTGATTTCTCCATATTGGCCAGCATTCTATTTTAAATTAGGAGAGCGTGGAATAGTTTATCTGTCAGATCTATGGATAAGGAAAAAATTTAGAACCAAAGAAAATAGAGAGAATCACAAAATGTAAAATAGATAATTTTGATTATGTAAAATGAAAAAGTTTTCGCACAAACAAAACTAATACAACCAAAATTATAAGGAAAGCAGAAAACTGGAGCATGGCCGAGGAGGGGGTAGTTTACAACAAGTATTTCTGATAGAGGCTTCATTTCTAAAATATAGAGAGAGGTACATCAAATTTATAAGAAAATAAATTAATCCCCAATTGATAAATGGTCAAAAGATGCAAACAGGCAGTTTTCAGATGAAGAAATCAAAAATATCTACAGCCATACAAAAAAATGCTTTAAATCACAACTGATAAAGAAATGCAAGAAATCTAAGGTGCTACTTCACATCTATCCGATTAACAAGTATGATATAAAAGAAAAATGATAAATGTTGGAGAGGATATGGGGAAATTGGGACAGTAATGCATCATTGGTGAAGTTGTGAACTGATCCAACTATTCTACAGAGCAATCTGAAACCATGCCCAAAAGGGTATAAATTTATGCATATCTTTTGATCCAGCAATACTACTACTAGGTCTGTATACCAAAAAGATTATTTAAAAAGGGAGGGAAAGGAATTATATACTCAAACAATTTATGTCAGTTGTTTTTGTGGTGGCAAAGAACTGGAAATTGAAGGATGCCCATCAACCAGTGAACAACTGAACAAGTTTTGGTATATGAATGTAATGGAATACTATCATGCTATAAAAAATGACAAGTAGGTAGTTTATAGGGAAAACCTGGAAAAACTTAAATGAACTCATGCTAAATGAAGTGAGTAGGATAAGGAGAACATTGTACACAGTACGAGCAACATTGTGCAATGATCAACTATGACTGACATAGTTCTTCTCAGCAATATAAAGATCAAAGAAAATTCCAAAAACCTCATCCCTGAAAATGTTATCTACATCCAGAGAAAGAGTCTGAATGCAGATTGAAGCAAACTATTTTAACTTTTTTTTCCATGTTTTTCATGTTTTTTTCCCTTTTGTTCCATTTCTTCTTTCATAACATGACTAATATGGAAATATATTTTACATGATTGCACACATATAAAGTATATCAAACTGTTTACTATTTTAGAGATATTGGAGGAAAGGGAAGGAAAAAATTTGGAACTCAAAAAAAATTTTAAATAAATGTTAAAAATTATCTTTAAATGGAATTTAAAAAACTATTTAAAAACTCAAAAAAAAGTTCACTGGGAATAGAAAAATATCCTTAAGTAGTCAATGAAATCAAAAAGACTTTATTACTTGTAGAATACCTATAAATTATCAGTTTCCAGATCATAGGATATGGGATTTTAACTTTTTAGGAAGATCATGGATCTCTTTGGAAGTCAGCTGGAGCTTCTGGAACCCTTCTCGGAATGTTAAGTATGTAAAGTAAAATATATAAAATTACAAAGAAACCAATTATGTTGAAAACAGTTGCTAAAATACAAGGTATTTTAATAGTTTTTTAATCTGATTTTTAAACTTATTATCTTAAAATCGCGTGATCTTATCTGAGGATTTGAAGAGTATGAAAGATAGAGGTATTCATCAAGGAGTAGCCAACAACAGCAAGAGATGCAAAGATTTTGCCCAAATTCTTGTTACTAATTTCAAGATTAAAGTGTCAGACAATACATAATTATGTAGTCAGTCAGTTTTAATCTAGCAATTGTAGTTTTCAAGGTACTGAACTATAAAACTTCACTAAGACTTTTAGGACATATTGTATTTTTAAAAATAAATTAATGAGGGGGCAGCTTGGTGACATAGTGGGTAGAGCACCAATCCTGAAGTTAGGAGGATCTGAATTCAAATCTGACCTCAGACACTTAACACTTCCTAGCTTGTGAGCCTGGGCAAGTCACTTAACCCCAATTGCCTCAGCAAAAAAAATTAATTAATTAATTAATTAATCCTTGATTTGGAACAATGGTATCAAACTCAAAAACAAAGGCCACTAAATCATAGGTAAGGATTCCTGTGAACTTCATATTAATTTGGAAAATCACATCTTAACATTTTCTATGCTTTACTTTATTTTTAATTATGTTGTTAACTATTTCCCCATTACATCTGAATAAATTTAATTTATTAAATTTAATAAATAAAGGTTCAGGCTGCATTTAGGAGGGGCCATTCATGGCCATGAGCTACATATGTAACATATTTCTGATCTAGATGATCATAGAGTGAGAACTGGAAGGGACTTTAGAGACCATCCTAGATCAATCTTTCATTTTATAGGTGAGAAAATGAAGCAAAGCCAGGATTTGAACTTTTATCCTCTGATTCCAAATCTAATACTCTTTCTACTGCCCTAAATAAGAGTTTGCCCTCAGCAAACAAAACAAACAAACAAAAAAAAAAAAAACATTTGGATGGTATCACACAAACCGATCTGATTACAACAAACGTAAATTCTCTCTAATCAAAATGTGAGGTGTCATTATTTCTGTTGAAACACAAAGTCATTCATTAAACTGGATGCCTAAAAACAAAAGTGAAGGAATCACATTTTAAAAAACAGTACCAAAAAAAAAATTCCCTAAAAAAAAAGAAATTATGGCCAAAATTTGGGAACTTCTACCTTATTTTTATTAAAAAAAAAAAAAAAAACACATTGAGTATGCCATAGGTGAGAGATATCAGACAGGTAGAGAAAGAGGTCTGAATTTTATAGCTACAAACAAATTTAGAATATAGAAAGCTGGTGCACATTTTTAAAGCCTACCCAAATAGCCAAAATTCATTGAAATTAAGAGCTATGGTAGTCTATAGTTGTAAATAGTTGAAAACCCTTTTCTCAAAATGTCTAACTGGCTCTCTCTTTTATTCAGTCCAACCCTAAATTCTGATTTTCTGATTTATAATCTATTGAGGACTCTACTTACTTAGTTCTCCACTAAATCATATTGGAAAGTTCTCTCTGGCTTACAAAATGCTTTCCTCAATAATCCTGTGAAGAAAGTAGTAACTGTATTATTATCTCCCTTTTGGAAGTAAGGAAAGGACAATTAGGGACCCTATTGGATAAAGTGCCAGGCCTGGGGTCAGACACTTTTTAGCTCTGTTTGCCTCAGTTTTCTCATCTGTAAAATGAACTGGAGAAGGAAATAGCAAACCACTCCAGTATCTTTGCCAAGAAAATCCCAAATAGGGTCATGAAGAACCTGAAAACAAAGCAGTAAGAAAATTATGATTCAGAAGGTTGTGACTAACATTCTAAAAGCTACTCAGTATCAAAGATAGAATCTGAACCAAGGCATCTTGACTGCAAACACTAGTACTATGAAATCCAATACCAATTGCTACTGTTTCTTTGAATGACTAAGTATTTCTAACTAAAGATTAAAGCACTTGTACAGACATCATTCTAATGGCTTCATTACATGCATTTCAAAAAAAGTAAGGAACTTCTTTGCCTGACTAAATATATCTATAAAATGAAGATGGAGAAACTTCCAAAAAGATGGCAAAGCAAAAGATGACAAGAAACCGCCTTCCTAAAAATCACTGAATTCTTTGGACTTCTGTTCTTTCTACTGAAAGATGGAATTGAGCAGTGATAAAAGCCTGAGAAAATAAAGAGAAATGAAAAATCATCATAAAGGCTAAATAATAGATGTTGAATGGGTGAATATAAGAAAAATGCTATTATATTATGGTCATAACGAGATGTCGGTTTTCAATCTGGGAAGTAGAATATGTGTAAGGAAATGGTGACATCCAGGCTTTGATCATGCCTAATGTATGGAGTGATAGAGTGAGTGAACTGTAGTAAAAGAGAAAGTAGGGTGTTTCAAATAGTATCAATGTAAATGTTGAAGATCCCTACAATAATGGAATAGACTGGAAGAGGAGGAAGAAAATAAGGCACGTATTCAATTTTTTAAGATAGAATGATCACAATCAATATGGTTTATATAGTGTAAAAAGATTTAAATAGAATGAAATCCAAATGAAGAAATGTTGCTGATTCCAGGTAACAAAGCAAAATCTCTTCAAAAGTGTTGTAATTGCAATTAGTGTTTGCTGTTTTTTCTACTTGCTTTTTTTCTATTTTGCTTTATTTCATTAAAGTGTTCCCTACAAAAAAAGGAACAGAGACAGAAAAATGTCCCCAAAGAAGCAAAAGGATCTTAACTCCTCAAAATAAAGTCACCTAAAACAATGAGCAAACCAAAGAACTTTAAGGTAATGAAATATTATGGAATAAAATAAGCAGAGAATAAAGTGTGAGCAGATATAATGAAAGCATAAGGAGTTGCATTAGTGAAAAATGTAAAGAGTAAATAAAACAGCATGGAAACTACACCTATGGAATTAAAAAAACACATTCAATCTACTACTCAAAAAACAAGAGAAAATAAGGAAAGTTTAGTTGATGTGTGTGTGTAACATTTTATACATATGTTTATAATCTATAAACATATATAAAATAAGAATTTGAAGTGTCCAAACAAAAACCAGAACTGTTTTTAATTCAATAGAGTACCTCTTTGTTTCTCTTAGAACAGATTGAAAAAAGTAATTAAATAAGGAATTATATGTACATTTATATGTTCTTTATATACATTCATTTGTATTTATATATTTTAAATTAATATATCAACAAATCAGATAGCAATTACATTTTAATCTGGTTAAGGCCTCACTACACATTTGACATTGCTGTTCTAAGTATCAAGTGCTAATTATGAGAGACAATGAACAGACACAGGACATCACTGTAATAATATGATAATATTAATTATATTATATTTATATATAATGTGTTATATTTATATATAATAATTAATATGATAATGATAACATAAGGGAGATTTATAAACCACAATAGTAATAATCATTATCATTAATAATAATAAAAATAGGCACTTATATAGCATTTTAAGGCTTGCAAAGTATTTTACTCATTTGAGTTGAATTTTTAACTTGTAAGATAGGTACCATTATTATCCCCATTTTACAGCTGAGGAAATTAAAGCTTGCAGAGATTTGTCCAAGATAACAAAGTTAGAAAGTGTTTGAGACAGGACTGGAACTTGGATCTTTCTCACTCTAAGTTCCACTGTACCATCTAGTTTGAAAGTGTAGAAACATATAGCCCTATGGCCATATATTATAAGATATTTTAAAATTATGATAGTTAATAATTGCTAGAATTTACATAGTACCTACTAAAAGTCAGGCACTTGCTAAGCAACTTACAAATATTATTCATTCTTATAACAAATCTCCCTTAAAATATTAAGTATTATTATTACTATTACAGTTGAAAGAACTGAGGTAAACAGATATTAAGTGAGATCACACAGCTCATGTCCAAGGCCAACTGCAAGAGTTTTAGTCTAAAGACATACATTTCACTTAAATCAGAAACATAATCACTTGTTCTTGAATAGAAAACAATCAATTTCAAGTAAGAATTATAATTTCTTAAAATTAAGAACTTGAGTTGACCAAATAAAGACTAGAACTGCCTTTGTTTAATTCAATTAAGAGGAGTATCCTTTGGCTACATTTGACCTGACTGAAAGGAGAGTAAATAAGGAATGATTGATTTCAAGAAAAAGTTTCTCTAAGTTACTATTGTTCTGTTTGGTAATTTTGTTAAAATTCTAAATTAAAGTTATATACCTTTGTTTCATTTTGCTGTAGAATTTTGGTGTTTTTGTTTGTTTGTTTGTTTGTTTGTTTTTAGGATCTCTATAAAAATGAGTGGAAATTGCTGAGGAGGAAAGAGAATTCCAATTAACAGGAGAAAATGCTCTTACTCCACCCAGTGGTGAAGTCAGTCTGTCGCTCTCAGAATTTCTGTTATCCTCAATTACTCTTTCACTTTTTTACAGAATGTCAATATGTTAATTATTTGTATTATTTTCAGTGTTGCTCAGTTTTCTATATATCCCTCTAACCTCTGTACACAACACTGTACAAATCAGTTTTGTTGATCTTAGATTCTGAGTACCCACAAGAGCAGGGGAATCATATGACATAGAACTAACACAATATTAAGTGAAAAAAAGTGAATACAGATATTTCTGATGATATGGTTAAAAAAAAAAAAAGAACCTTAAAGCAAAGAAATGCAACAGAGTGAGTTCTCTATTGATCCTTTCCCATTTCCTCCCATGATCCTCCCAATTCCTTATCCTCTAACACACACCTTCTATATCCCAAAAATTCTTGGGTCTCTGTTCTATTGGAATGGAAGAAAACTCACCTCTAACTGATTTACATTGAGGACCAGTAGCACAATGGTCAGTGCTGCTAGAAGACAGCAGAAAAACCATGGTTTGCAGAAATTCGTCCACATTGTCTACTTGTGTCTCCATAAGTCATGGAGGACACCATACTGCCTTTACTCCACACAAGTCAATGTCATTGTTTCTCAGAATTACAAACTTCCAGGTATTGTTGTTACTCTGTTAGCACATTTTAGAGTTCTTTATATTTAAGTTGAAATATAGTAAATTTAAATATCAAATCTCATTCAAAGGGCTCCTAGAGGAGAAATAAGAAAGAAATATCATGAGCAGAAGATTAAATTTGAGATAATAATAATATTTTACATATGCTTAATGCTTTCCCATATATTATCTCATCTAATCTTTACAACTCTATGAGGAAGATAGCATAGATGGATAGGAAATAGAGGCACTAATTCTAGATAGTCAAAAAAACCAAAAGGAGGTGCAGAGAAGTTATGACTTTCCTATGATTACAAAGCTAACAAATCGTGAAGGGACAATTTAAAAGAAATAATTCACAGCGCAAAGGCAAAACGAAAAGTCAAATAAATATTTATGTTAAAGATTTATATTATGAACAAGCAAACAATCAATTTCACTTCAGAGTGATGAGTCATAAAAGCTGAAGTAAGATGTTAAAGGACAGTCTGAATATGGATCTATTTATCTCAAGTCTCAATAAAATAACCATGAAGCCTTAGCAATTTTACAGTCATCTGATAGTTTCTGTGCCGGCAGCTAGTTAGCACAATGGATAATGAGTGCTGGGCCTGGGTTAGGAAGACTTAAGTGCAAATACGGCTTCAAACACTTACTAGTAGTTGTATAACTTTTGTTTAACTCAGTTTCCTCAACTACAAAATGGGAATAATAATATCACTTACCTCAAAGGGTTCTCATAAGGATCAAATGAGATAATATTTGCAAAGAAGTTAGCATAGATCATGGCTCATAATAGGCACTTAATAAATGTTTCTTCTTTCCCTCCCCTCTATAAAATGATAGTAATACTCTATTGAGGAGTCTTTTATTAAAGTATGATAAGGGAAAAGATAGGCTTAAGCAAAAAAAAAAAGTTCTCCAATAAACTACATCTTTACTGTATTTAAAAAAATAATTCTATTCACATCAATGACTAAAATTTGATGCAAATATAAACTTCTCTGATTTTTTTAGTGTTGTCAATAAAAAGGCCATGATTAGGTAAAGCAAAATTCAGTCTTAAAGTCTCTTCTCCAAAAAAATTGTCTCCCATATGATAACTATATAAGATTTCCTGAAAGACACAACAGAAATAACTTTATTTAGTAAGCTGATTATTATAAAAATAATAATTAACCACACTAATAAACAATGAAAACAATGATTACATCAGCAGATACAGGAAAAGTCATGGCCAAAATTCATCATCGATTTACATTAAAAACATTAAGAAGAATAAGAATAAATGGCTCTTATTTCAATATAATAGACAGGTTCTATCTAAAATCAAAAGCTTAGTAGAAAAAAAACTTAATAAAATCAAGGGTAAAGATATTCTAATAATGCTGGCTATTATAATAAGACAATAAATAAATTATTATTTAAAAGACAAAAAGAAGGTACAATTCTTCTTATGTCTGACATTGTAGAGTCCCCTCATCTCTTTTCTCCATGTTTTTGTCATATCCTCCCACTGCTTGAGTTCTATGAGTTGATAATTTTGTATGGTTCGGGAATATTCAAATGGCCCTTAGCAGAAAAAAAGGTTCTTCATCCTTGACTTATCAGAACGTAGATATAATCTGTAAATGCTCTTAACCAGAACTCTAAAAACCCATCAGAGGCCCCAAAGATCAGTCTGCTCCTAGGTCTTGACTAGCATTGCATAACCCAAACTCAGAAAGAAGTTCACTCAAGAATAATGCTAATTGATGAAAACTTACCACCACAGAGGGAATCACACAGCCCCTGGCTAAGCAGAATAGGAATATTTTAATGAACATCAGTATATAACATTTCAGAAACTGGATTGGTAATCCTACATATTGGTAATGTTGAATGATTAATAAAGTTTGATTTCACCCATTAATGAATGATTATTGATGTACTTATACCTCTACATTGTACATTGTTGTATTATACATTGGTTTTACTAGTGGATCCTGAGTTACATGTGTCTCTTTTTATCCTCTTACACTGCCATCACTCTAGTATAAGTTCTTATCACCTTATCCCTGGACTATTAGAGGTTTCTGACTGGTCTCTTTACCTCAAGCTTTTCCCTATTCTACTTCATCTTCTACTACTCTATTATCAAAGTGATTTTCCTAAATAGCAGATCTGACTCCCCACCCCATCCTCATTCAAAAAAAAAAAAAAAGATTCCCTGTTATCTCCAATATCTGTTTGAATTTTAAAACCTTCCACAAACTAATTCCTTTCTATCTTTCCAGTTTTCTTATAACACATTCCCTTCCATATATTCTTTAATACAATGACATTGGCCTTTTTAATATTCCTCATAGAAAATACTCCATCTCCAGACCTGGGACATTTTTACTAACTTTTCCCTAAGTCTAGTATTCTCTTCTTCTTCATCTTTATCTCCAGGCCTTCCTCAGCTTTTTCAAATCTCAGATAAAATGTCATCTTCTACAAGAAGTTTTTTTCCAATCTCTTTTAATAGTAATGCCTTCCACCTTCTTTGTAGTGACTAGAAACTGGAAACTGAGAGGATGCCCATCAATTGGAAAATGGCTGAATAAATTGTGATATATGAATATTATGTAATATTATTTTCTGTAAGAAATGACCAGCAGGATGATTTCAGAAAGGCCTGGAGAGACTTGCATGAACTGATGCTGAGTGAAATGAGCAGGACCAGGAGATTATTATATACTTCAACAACAATACTATCTGATGATCAATTCTGATGGACATGGCCGTCTTCAACAATGAGATGAACCAAATCAGTTCCAATAGAGCAGTAATGAACTGAACCAACTACACCCAGGGAAAGAACTCTGGGAGATGACTGTGAACCACTACATAGAATTCCCAATCCCTCTATTTTTGTCCGCCTGCACTTTTGATTTCCTTCACAGGCTAATTATATACTATTTCAAAGTCCGATTCTTTTTGTATAGCAAAATAACTGTTTGGACATGTATACATATATTGTATTTAACTTATACTTTAACATATTTAACATGTATTGGTCAACCTGCCATCTGGGGGAAGGGGTGGGGGGAAGAAGGGAAAAAGTTGGAACAAAAGGATTTGCAACTGTCAATGCTGAAAAATTACCTATGCATATATCTTGTAAATAAAAAGCTATAATAATAAAAAAATTCCTTAAAAAAATAGTAATGCCTTCCCTATGAGATTAAGTCCAATTTATTTTTTTTATTGTATAGATATATATGGAGAGACAGAAAAAGAGAGAGAGAGAAAGAAAGAGAGAGAGAAAGAGAGAGAAAGAGAAACAGAGACAGAGATTATAAATAGTTACTTGAATGTTATCTCTCCCATTATATTATGAGCTTCCTGAGGGCACTCCAACACTTACCATAGTATGTAGCACACAGCAGGTGTTTAATAAATGTTTGTTGACTTGACCTTATTTGATTTGTTTGGACAATTCATTCAGTAAATCCATCCATAATTATACTTCCACAGGCACTATAAATGGACTACTATAACTGAACCTGGAAATGCAAAAGAGGAAAAGTGGCTAGATTAGGAAAGCAGGAAAGATGGGGAAGACCCATTTTATTGGCAAGGAAACCCCTTCCAAGGCAAATTGGTACCTGCTCTCCAATTTACAGTCTGTGAGTATTGCTTGAGGGACTATGCCCAGGATCACATAAGCAGTATACATAAATAGAAGAACCTGAATGAATGTCTTTCTGATTCTGAGATTATTCTCTATGCACCACATGATACATGGATTACTTCTGGAAAACTGAAAAGCTCCATCACTAATCCCAGGATTCTCCCCAAAATTAATTTTTTTTCCTATCACTATTATTGCAGTGATATTTAGATGGCTGCAAATCAAGGGAAATTATAATCGTGGCAGAATCAAAATTGTGGGTCACCTAAAGGCCAGTAAAGAGATATATAGTGAGTACAATATATTACCAATGATAAATTACTTGTAAGAAATAGCACAAAAGATATCAAAGAAATGTATGACCAGAAAAGGATGTTGGCTGGTCATCTAACAATAGTAAGAAGATAATCTAAATGCTGCATTGATATCTATGTAATGTCAAGAAACCTAAAGAGGGGTCCCCCCATCTTGGAAGAAGCCCCTCATAAAGAATTTACAGTATGACTTGGAAAAAAGTTGCATAGGATAATAAGGCATAGACTTATTAGCTATATTACTGACAGACAGGTACCTTATAGATACATTTAACTATTAAAATATAAAATCACCTTAAACTTTTAGCCTGCCACTCAATGTTGATTTTATACTATACCAAAAATCATCAAAATATTTTTACACAAAAAGCCATTTTCTCCCATGTTGTTTTTATAGGTAATTGATTTTTTTAACCAAGTACAAGCTTTTATATTTCAATCAATCCTTAAGCATTTTTAAGCACATATTATGTGCTAGGTACTATAAATACAAATAGGAAGGATGCTATAATCCTACTCTCAAAGAGGCAGAGCAACAAACATTTATTAAATATTTACTATGTACCAGAGACTGTGCTAAGAGGCACTGGCCATAAAAATACAAACCAAAAAAAAAAAAAAATATCCTCAAGGAGCTTACATTTTAATGGGGAAAGAAGATACATAAATAAGTGCTGAAAAAGAGATAAGGGGATATCTGTTCATGGGCCTGATGTTGAACTCCAAAGAGTCAAAAGCAAAGTCACCAACAGTATGAAAATTGGCTGCCCTCCAAAATGGAGGCCCAGAGAAGAACTCACCGATGGGAGAAGATGTCCAGCATGGCAGAGAGTTATTCAAAGTGGAGAAGGTCTCAGGGGAAGGACGGATGTTCCAAGGTGAGGAGGCCCCAGGTTCTAAGGGAAGTTCCAGGGTGAGACAGCAGCTGAGGCATCCTGATGGCAAAGTTCAGAGAATTTGTTATCAACATTATCAAACATCTTTTATGAAGCTCTCAAATTTTGACAAGGCAGGAATTTTTGAAACAACCTTAGGCTTTTTCAAGAAGGTCTTCTTTATTTAGAAAGTATGACCACCAATATCATGCTAAAATCAACAGGAAATTTCAATCACAGCCAAAATACATTAGATAATTGGAGAAAGAAACAGTAGGCCACATTCCCAAAGTCCTTCATTCTGGGAAAAAGAAATGTTCATATCCCATCTCCTTCCTAAATCCCAGATCTGCAATTGTTCTCCCCAACACCATCATCACCACCAAAAAAAACCCAAAATAAACAACAACAACAACAACAAGAAAAACACAAAAACACAAATTGTCATGAAGCTCTACAACAACTCCTCTCTAATTGTGGGCAGTAGCCTCTCCTGAAAGTGACACACTACACAATCTAGCCACCTTTGTCAACATTTTCGTGGCTACACAAATAAGCTCTATAGTTGGTAACAAGTAATAAGAAAACCTAATCAGTAGTAGTTTATTATGATTTTATAAGGGGTTAAGATTATTAATAATCATTTTAACACATTCATCAAGTAATATATCAAGTCAATACCTACAATATACCTACATAGAAGAATAAATAATGTATTACTCCATACTTTATGTCACATAGGAATATAGATTCTAATAGATGGGCTCTATAATAGGTTTCAAACTTTAATGTAGCATTTATTACTTGTTACCAATTATGGAGCTTACTTGTATAACCACAAAAATCCTGACAAAGATATCTCCATCCTGTTTTGCTCAAATTCCATAATCAATTCAAGCATGGGTGATGACAATGTATGGAAAGTCCCCCTGAATATACTCTTGGAGTGTCTAATAACTTGTACTATCTCCTCCTGCATCACCTGAGGAGAAGCCTATCCATTTTATGACCACTTAGTCACTGGAGATGCCCCATGCTTCACTCAATCTATGACTCCCTGCTGATATGTCATTTTTTGGCCCTCAAGAGCAGGGTCGATGAACCAATAGGATTCTTTAATTTATCATGTCTCTTCTACATATAAAACTTTTAAAATACAGACTTTATATCTGATCTTAGTTCAGACTTTATAAATACAAGGCCCTGGGAGAATGAGGCATCTCAGATTGTGAAAAATATCTGAGTTCCACTTATTTAGAAAGGATCATAGACCCCCTTGCCTCAGTCACTTTTATTATAGATGGAACAATAATAATCCCCAGGTGGTGAAGTAGAGTGTCCAGCCTATTGTCAGAAAGATTCATCTTCTCCAGTTCAAATTCAGTTCAAGACACTAACTAGCTATGTGACCCTGGGCAAGTCACTTAATCCTGTTTGCCTTGATTTCTTCTCTGTAAAATGTGGAGAAGGACATGGAAAATAATGTCTTTGAGAAGAAACCCCCAATGGAGTTAGGAAGAGGACATGACTGAATAACAACAAGGCTTAATGATAGAATGATCTGAAAAATGGATAGTGAGCTCCTTGTTATTGAAGTATTCAAGCAGACTGAATGACATTATCGCTGAAGAGATTTGTGTTTCAGGTAGAGATTATATTATAGCAAAAGATCTTAACATGAGCTTTGTGAATTGTTTAAAAATATATGTGTATGTAACGATAACTGGATTTCATCATTACTGGCTTCCTCTGAAATACTCTGTATTATATTTTGTGCATTTAAATCCATTATTCTAAGAAAGGGTCCATAAGTTTTACCAGACTGCCAGAGGGGTCCATGACACACACAAATAAATAAGAACCCTTGGTCCAAGGGTATCTGAAGTGCTTCTAAAAGAATTCACAAACACACCTAACTGCTAACTTAAAGATCTCTCTCTTTTCTTTCTTCCTCCTTCCCTCTCTTTCTTCCTCCCTCCCCCCTTTCTCTGTGTGTGTCTCTCTCTTTTTCTGTCTGTCTCTCTTAAACAATTCTTAAGTAAACTCTTAAACTCTCTAACGTAAATTAAATAGACAGTACAAGTTCATAATGATATCTAGGAATAGCATGAAGTCTGGGGCAGCAGCAAGACTTGAGTTCCAACTCTGCCTCTACTTCAGACAGTAAGTGTAATTCTGAGTTATTTAAATTAATCTCTTGGTCTCAATTTCTTCTTCTATAAATGGCAGGGGTGAGTGTGGGAGGTCCAGGAAGAAGTTTAAGAAATGATCCTGTGTGGCTCTCTTCAACAATGAAAAGAACTAAATCAGTTCCAATTGTTCAATAATGAAAAGAACCAGCTACATCCAGCGAAAGAACTCTGGGAAATGAGTGTGAACCACAACATAGCATTTCACTCCTTCGGTTTTTGTCCACTTGCATTTTTGTTTTCTTTCTCATGTTATTTTTACCTTATTTCTAAATCCGATTTTTCTTGTGTAGCAAGATAACTGTATAAATATGTATACATATATTGTATTTAACATATACGTTAATATATTTAACATGCATTGGTCTATCTGCCATCTAGGGGAGGGAGTGGGGAGGAAGGAGGGGAAAAGTTGGAAAAGAAGATTTTGCAAGGGTCAATGCTGAAAAATTACCCATGCATATGTGTTGTAAGTAAAAAGCTATAATAAAAAAAAAACTAAATTAAAAAAAAAAAAAAGAAATGATCCTGATGATTCCTTCCAGTTCTAGATCCTATGGTATAGTCCATTGAAAGAGAGAAGGGAGAAAAAACAATCTAATATGCCTTTCACATTCTGGAATACAGCCAATTAAGCTTGAGCAGGATTTTAGGAGTTCTTGCCCGTATTGGCAGCAAGCTTACCCTATAAAATAAAATTTAAGAGAGGCAGGACCTGCTAGGGTATGCATGGAACCTGACAAAGGTATGTCAAGGATACTTCAAATTCCTTATCTTATAGTTAGGCACAGCTCTTTCCTGCTCATTCCCTTTACACACTTCATTCACTCTTAGACAATCTTTTTCAAACGTCTCTGTAATCAACAGAATCCCCTCAATCTGCCTCTCCCAAGAGACAACTCTGCTTAAAAAAAAAAAAAAAAAAAAAAGTAGGCAAAGGCACGTGTGTTTCCCCTAGAGAAAACAAAGGCAGAGGGGGTTCCCACTGCCAAAAAAAAAAAAAAGAAGAAGAAGAGGAAGAAGAAAAAGAAAAGATAGCAGAGGGAGATCATCTCAGAAGATCCAGGCCTCCCAAAGGGTGCCCTAAGGCCTAATTTCATTCCACAGCTCCTTACTCCTATCCCCTTTCTCTTCTCCACTTGAGTAGATAAAGCCGGCACTTTAAGCTACTTTTTTCTCAGGATTGTACTATAATACCGAAGGAAACCACCCACGCCATGCCCAGCTGGAGTGTCAGCGAGGAGGCGAGGCTCTAACCACCAGCCTTCCTCTGCAGCTAGCCCTGCAGCAACAACAGCAATAGCAGTAGCAGCAGCAAGCGGGTTCTGGGGGCTAATTGTGCCCTTAGCCTAGGGAACCTGGATCAAAAAAAGCGGAAGAAAGAGGAAGAAAAAAACTGATGCGAGTCTCCATCGGTCGCGATAAAGGGAAGGATGCAGGGCTGGGAAACCCAAGGGCTGGAGAACTCAGAGGGTTGCATATGAAGTGGGATTGGGGTGGTTGTAAAAGAGAGAACGTGGGGTGGGGAGGAGGCCGTGCAAGCAAAGCTCTTCATTTGCTCTCTTGGGGACCCGCTACTCACCACCTGGAGCAGCCGCTGCCGACGCCGCTGCCGTAGCGGGTTCCCTAGATCCCATCCCTCCTGCAGCCCCTCACATAATTGCTGAGAAGCTCAGGTGCCTCAAACCAAGCAGGGTCGCTGCCAGGGTCAAACCACAGCCTTCCCAGACTCCAGCCTCCTTCTACTTCCCGGTATCTCAGCTGCTGTGACCCCAATACGTCTCCCCTCACTCGTCCGCAGTATAGCATTGGTCGGGTTCGGGAGAGGCGGAGCCTGAAACAATGACTGACAGTCGTGAATGAAGCTATGAACACAAGTGTGTTGGTCTGAGACTTGGAAAGCTTCGCCGCTGCTGCTGCAGCTCCTGCTACTGCTACCGCTGCTGCTGCCGTACGGCTGCTGTTGCTGCTACAGACTCCGCCACCGCCTCTTCCAGCCCCCAAATCAACGCAACATTCCCTCCTTCTCTTGGAATCTTTAGCAGCAATTCCCCATCTCTACTCCCCTCTTACCTCCTGCAGCCGCTGTGCAACATTGTTGTTGTTTTTCCTGGGTTCTCAATGAGGACAGGACAATTGGAAGGTGATGCCATCACATCCAAGTGAATTAGATTTAAGTGAGAGAGAGCTGTGCAAACTTACTAGCTTCACTTTTTGCTTCGATTGGCCCCGGAATGGTAGTCATGAAATGGACAAAAGACTGGCCTCCTCATCCCTGGGTCAAGGGGCCTCAGGCTTATAGGAAAATGTTGCTTAAACTAAAGGAAGTGTTATATTCAGACAGAACGCCAGATTGTCAATGTCAGATATCCTGTAAGTTCCCCAGCAGTCCCCTTCTCCAGCGAGAAGTCGAGTTACTGTTGTAACCCTGTAACACTGTTGTAACTGGCCTTCTAGGCCAGTAAATAAACAATAAATGATTTCTAAATTGCAAACACCTTGGCTGTCCTCAATTTTATTGCCTGGGCTATTTCAGTCACTCTCTCCTGCTCTGGAAGGGTTTGTCTATTGTTTCATCGTCACTTTTGGAATACTTCAGGACAAGTGACTTGTTCTTGACCGGAGGAGAGGGTCATTACTTTCGAAAGAAATGTTATCTCCTAGCTATGTATGTTTCCACAAGAACTAGCGACTTATTTATTTATTGCGTGGTAGAGAGTCTTAAATTCCTATCCTACTGCCTCTCCAAACAAGCACAAGTGAGTGGTCAAGTCGTTGCCTTAGGGCTGGGACAGCAACTTTGAGGTCACCGTTTTACAGATGAGAAAATGGCATCTTTTGATTTGAAATCAGTGCTCTTCAGCAGCTATCTTCTTTTTTTCTTTACTTTTTGCTCACTTTTGCTATGTTTTGGTCAGGAACTGTACCTAAATGACGTGGCAATTAAAAAATTCTAGGTAAATACTGATAAACACTTAGAAATGTTTATAAATAGTATAAGTAGCACTACAAAATTTAAACATTTTGTCCTTATTATTGTGTAATATAAATTTTTAACAAAATACAGCATTGAGAAACCTCTCTTGGGCTCATAGGATACTGAAAACTTCACCTACCCCTTTTCTCTAAAGGGACTTTTTACTAGGGATCCAAGGATATTGTCCTGACTTGGTTAAATACAGGGAAAGTTTGCTTTCCAATGAGAAGTGTATTATTAGGTTCCCTTTTTCTATACTTTTCATTGGTGCATCGGGGACAAATTATTTAAAGTTTAGGTTACATTCATGTTCAGTATTTCCCCAAATGGGAGTGTAGAAAGGTACTCCATCTACAATATGAATCAGGTATGGGATAAGTATTTTACTCCTGCATACAAAAGAAATACTAAACACAAAAGCTCAGTCTTTAGTTGAGAGACTGATATTTAAACCTCAACGGAACATAAAGCAGCTTTTAGCACTGCTGATTAGGCATTTTTATGTTATACTTTGTCTGAAATGTTCATTTTGCAGTATCTATCTAATGGGGTGTAGCTTCTAAGAGAAAGATAGCAATAATTCTAAGGCCCCCAAACCTTAGGAGTGCTGTTGTTCTAACAATCTATTTGTCAATGATCCTAAAATCTTCTGGCTTTAGGAATACTACAGTGTAGTCCTACAAACATTGCTGACTGCCAGATAATAATCTCTTGGTCAGTGATGACAAGGTTTCTGAGACAAATAGTGAAGTGCATACCAGATTACTCCTCAACACCATCTCTAAACCATAAAATTCAATACTGAGATGTGTACCAGATCACTCCTCAGTTCTACCTCTAAACCATAAAATTAGCTCATCAGTGACATGAAGACCCAGATATCTCTGTTTTTTCCCTATAAATCTACCTTCTTGCTCCTGGTTCAATGCTAAATCCTTTGGGAAATTATCCTGCTTCAATTGATGTTACAATTATAATAAACTTTGCCACTTGCCTGGCAGATGGGTTCAAGGCTGCAAATTCTTTTGTGACACTTCAAGACACTGGTCTGCAATCCCACCCTTTTGAACATCAACACATCTACTTGATAAAGGCAGCCAGCCTTGGACCATTCCTTTTCTTGACCATGGTCATTTCCTCCAAAGAAAAAATTCTCCTTGCCATTAGTCAACTTCAATAATGGACCTCTAGACTTCTTGAATTCTCAGGGTTACTTTCCAACCTGGACATAACTATGACCACTGGCCGGGTGGGTAGAAACCAAGAAAACACATCATACTATGTTCTTTCAGTGCTAAGTCACCACAAAGCCAGAACTGAACCCCAAAGCTTCTAGTAAGTCAAAATGAACCAAAAAGTCAATTTTAAGTATACTACATGGGATACCTTTCATCACAAAAATAAAAAGCATAATTATTTATTGTTGTTCAGATGTGTCAAACTTATGACCCCATTTCAGCAAAGAAACTGGAATAGTTTTCCATTTCCTTCTCCAATTCATTTTTCAGATAAGGAAACTGAGGCAAAGAGAGTTAAGTGACCTGCCCAGGGTTATACAATGACTAAATGCCTGAGGCCAGGTTTGAGCTCAGGAAATTGAGTCTTTCTGCCTCTAGACTTGTCACTCTATCCACTATGCTACCTAACTATCCCTTATCTGTTTTGTATTAACTTTGTCTTTTGTACTTAAGATGTTACATTCATCTTTAGAAGCATCAAAATCTTTCAGAACTGCTTCCTGCTGTAAAAACTAAACCAGATTGAGGTGAGTAGAACCAAGAGAATCTGTTAACATCTTGATGACAATAATATAAACAAAAACAACACAAAAACAAAGTCTGTGATTGAATGTAATGAACAATCTAAGTCCACAGAAGATACAAAAAAAGGAATCCTTCCTTTAGAAGAAAGATGAGAAATTCCTGGCCTAGATGTAACACAGTGTCGATCATGTTCACTTTGTCATTCATTTTTTGCTTATCTATTTTTTTTTATTACAAAGGAAGGTGTATTGGAGAATGGAGAGTACATATAAAAATAAGATAGATAATTTCTTATTTTATATCGCCTAAGATTTTTCCCATATTGCTTCTTCTCTCTTTTCCTAGAGAACCATATCGAACAACAAAGAATTTTTAAGAAAAAAAAAAAGAGAGAAGCAAAGAGTAATCAATAAAATTAAACACTGCATTCCAAAAACATGAAAATAATATCCAATATTCCATACCTGTGGATCCTCTCCCCCCACACATATACCTCTGCAGAGGATTTTGCAAAATTTCTTTTCATAGCTCTTTTTTGCGGTTGTACTTGTTCCCCTAGTAGATTCTTTTTTTTAATAATTATTTTAAACAAGAAATTTATTTAAACAACAAGATGTTTGACTTGAAGGGAAAACTATCTAGAATCAATTTTTTATAGTAATTTGTCCCTACTGCGAGACAGAGATTGCCCTACATGTAACAGCTACTTACAAAAAAGTTATAAAATTGTCCTTGGTTTTACAATGTTAAAAGAAAAACATTGAAATTATCCAATCAAACAAGTTATGCAAGGATTTTTGGTGTGTTTTGTTGTTGTTTTCTTTTGTTTTTTGTTAAGCAGTGAGAGCAAACTAACTTACTGGAATATAAAGATAAAATTTGAATGAGCATTCCACTAATGGAAAAAAGGGATATTTTCACCTAATCAGTTTGGTTTTTTTTACTCCCCATCTCCATTTGATATTGATCAAAATATACCATCAGCCATTTAGTTAAAAAAAAAATGCACATTATGCTTGTGCGTATATACCAGTTACTTTATGTACATAAATAATAAAGGAATAAAGGAATGGGGGAAGGGAATAAAGAGAGAAACCTATACTGCAGTAGTCAGGATATGGATGAACCAAATCTTCGTTTTCTAATTGTGAATATTGTTTTCCTTGGGAGCACAATTCTGGAGTAGAGTTGCATGTTCTCTTTTTAGTAAATGCCTCCTAATTGCGGCTGGAATACATCAATTTTTTCTTCATCCTCCATTTTCAAATATGCAGGTATGTTTGTTTCATTGATTGGTTGTCCATCAAATCGAATTTGATCTGTCTCATTGACAAACCCTGTTGTTCACAATAGGCTTTCATTCATTTCCTAAGTGGTGTGTGTCTCTTAATCTTAAATTGTATCACCGATCCACCTTGCCCTGGCATATTCAACTTAATATGGTCATTGTTTTCAGTCTTGACTCCTTCCTTAGGCTTTTCATCGGCCATAGTGAGTCCGGGAGTATTCTCAGGCGCAGCTTCACAAAAGAGGCACCAAGATAGACCACTCCTAGGGAACTGGAGTAGAAGCAGGATTGGCAGCAGGAAGAGCAAGAGGAGGAGAAAGAAAATGATGGTAGTGATGGTGAGGAAGAGGAGAAGAAGGAAGAGGAGAAAGAAGGAGGAGGAGGAGAAGGAAAAGGAGGAGGAGAAGGAAAAGAAGGAGGAGGAGGAGAAAGAGGAGAAGGAGGAGGAAGAGGAGGAGGAGGAGGAGGAAGAAGAGGAGGAGGAGAAGGAGGAGAAAAAGGAAAAGGAGGAGAAGGAAGAAGAGAATGAGAAGAGGGAGGAAGAGGAGGGGGAGGAGGGGGAAGAAGAGGCAGCTGTTTCCCCTAGTAGATTCTTAATACATTTATTGATTCATTTCACAAAGATTTGTTAGCAAATCACAAGCATATCTTCAAAAAGGTAGTGCTGAACTAGATGACTTTCTCCTTTAAAAATTTTCTTTTTTTGTTACATTTTGAGTTTTAAATTGTCTCTCTCTTTTCCTCCCAACCTTACTTTAGAGAATATCATATTTGTATGTGTATATGTATATATATATATATATATATATATATATATATACATATATATATATATACACACACACATATACACTCATACATATATACATATATGTATATATAACATTTTTATTTTTAAGTTTGAAGTTTATTTGAATAGTTATATACATATATGATACATATACATACATATATAATAAAAACTTCATAAGTTTTTAGTTGAGTTGAATACTCATATTACTAAGAATAGCGTAGTCATTCACAGTTAGTCTTTGAACAATATTGCCGTATATATCATTATCTTGGTTCTAGCCATTTTTCTCTGCATTATTTTATGCAAGTCTTTCCATGTTTTTATTAAATCAACCTATTCATCATTTCAGCATAATGGTATTCTATCACTGTCATATACCACTTCTTATTCAGCTATTCCCCAATTTATGGACATCTTCTCAGTTTCCAGTTCTTTGTCACTACAAAGAGAGCAGCTATAAATATTTTAGAATATATAAACATATAAATTATTTCCCAATATTGTCTTGGGAAATAGACCTAAGAATGGCATTGCTAGGTCAAAGAGTATACACAATATAGTTTTATGACCCTTTGTGCATAGTTCCAAATTGCTTTCCAAAATGGTTGGAGCACTTCACAGTTATATTAACAGTGTATTAGTACTCCAATTTTTTCCCCTTTCAATCATTTTAGCCAATCTGATAGGTATGAGATAGTACTTCAATGTTGTTTCAATTTGCATTTTTCTTATTAATGATGATTTAGATCATTTTTTTCATATGGCTATATATATATCTTTGATTTTTTCTTCCAAAAACTGCCCATTCATGTCCTTTGGCCATTTATTATTTGGGGCATAATTCTTAGTCTTATAAATTTGACTCAGTTCTTTATATTTTTGAGATACAAGGTCCTAATTTAAAAATTTCCTCCCAAACTTTCTGCTTTCCCTTCAATCTTGGCTACATTGGGGGTTTTATACAAAACATTTTTAAATTTGATGTAACCAAAATTATCCATTTTACACCTGACAATCATTTTCTTTTCTTTTTAATAACTTTTTATTGATAGAACCCATGCCAAGGTAATTTTTTACAGCATTATCCCTTGCATTCACTTCTGTTCCGATTTTTCCCCTCCCTCCCTCCACCCCTTCCCCCAGATGGCAAGCAGTCCTTTACATGTTGAATGGGTTGCAGTATATCCTAGATACAATATATGTGTGCAGAACCGAACGGTTTTCTTGTTGCACAGGGAGAATTGAATTCAGAAGGTATAAATAACCCGGGAAGAAAAACAAAAATGCAAGCAGTTTATATTCATTTTCCAGTGTTCTTTCTCTGGGAGTAGCTGCTTCTGTCCATCTTTGATCAATTAAGGCTCTCTTTATCAAAGAGATCCACTTCCATCAGAATACATCCTCAAACAGTATTGTTGTTGAGGTATATAATGATCTCCTGGTTCTGCTCATTTCACTCAGCATCAGTTCATGTAAGTCTCATCAGTCCTCTCTGTATTCATCCTGCTGGTCATTCCTTACAGAACAATAATATTCCATAACATTCATATACCACAATTTACTCAACCATTCTCCAATTGATGGGCATCCATTCATTTTCCAGCTTCTAGCCACTACAAACAGGGCTGCCACAAACATTTTGGCACATACAGCTCCCTTTCCTTTCTTTAGTATCTCTTTGGAATATAAGCCCAGTAGAAACACTGCTGGATCAAAGGGTATGCACAGTTTGATAACTTTTTGAGCATAGTTCCAAATTGCTCTCCAGAATGGCTGGATGTGTTCACAATTCCACCAACAATGTATCAGTGTCCCTGTTTTCCCACATCCCCTCCAACCTTCCCCATTATCTTTCCCTGTCATTCTAGCCAATCTGACAGGTGTGTAGTGGTATCTCAGAGTTGTCTTAATTTGCATTTCTCTGATTAATAATGATTTGGAGCATATTTTCATATGTCTATAAATAGTTTCAATTTCTTCGTCTGAGAATTGTCTGTTCATATCCTTTGACCATTTATCAATTGGAGAATGGTTTGATTTCTTATAGATTAGACTGACAATCATTTTCATCTCTTGCTTATTCATAATTCTTCACCTATTCAGAAATTTAATAGGTACTACATTCCATGTTTTTATAATTTACTTATGATATTTTCTTTATGTCTAGATCATGTATCCATTTTGACCTTACCTTGGTAAATGGTATAAAATATTGGCCTATATCTTGTTTTTGTCCAACTGTTATTCAGTTTTCCCAGCAAGACTGAATGACTTTCCAACTGAAAGCAAGATCTTACTGATAGTTTTAGAGGGGTCAATCTCTGCTACTAGGGGTACAATTCTCACAAGGCTAAGGATTTAGTCAAGTCTTAGTCTTTATATCAATAGTTATTTCCCTCATCCAATCTCTGTTTGAAGACCTCCAAAGAGTATATGGGCAGGGTGGGAGTGAGGGAAATACAGGAGCCCACTATGTCACAAATAATTCCCAAGCAGAACTGTTATCCAGGAATGAGCCTTTTTCTCTAGACCAGAGAGAGCCTGAACTTTTTACAAGGTCACTGAGATACATCCCTTTGCACTTTTTGTTCCCTTTCCCTCTCTTCTACCTTCTTTCTCCTCAGTTCCTGATGTTCAGTGCCACAATGTCCTCCAACATGGATTAACTATGCTTTTTTTTTTTTTTTTTTTTTACAGAAAGGAAGCAATATATAACCCAAGGAAAATTGCAACCCCTATTCTGCTTTAATAATCTTTCTTTCTACTATAACATCTGACAATGCCATAGTTAACATATAGTATGTGATCCTCCTACCTTTCCTGTATCTTTTAATTAGTAATAACCAATAATAATTAGTTTCTAATACAGTCCTCTTCTGAAGTCCCATTATGGCATGATTCCAGATTCTTCAGGCTATAAGAGAAGAATACAAATTCTGACAGGTCCTACCACCTGGAAAGGTTTCAAGTATGGATCCTGTGACAAACAACTGTGTTTGTGTGTAACCTGAGAAAGAGCCTGGTTAAATTTAGAGAGTCTTATCACCAGGTTGGCTGTGGTACTTTGTGGTATCTCACATTGCTTTACTTCTGACACACCATACTTAGTCATATTAAGCTACTTTCTTCCCTTTCTGCCATCCTGCACATTTCCACTTGGGCCTTCAATCAAACTTTTTCTCTATCCCTGAAATAGCCTCCCTTCTACTTCACCTAATTCCCAATTTCTTTTTTTTTTTTTTTTTTTTCTGCTGAGGCAATTGGGGCTAAGTGACCTGACCAGGATTACATAGCTAGGAAGTGTTAAGTATCTGAGACCAGATTTGAACTCAGGTCCTCCTGACTTCAGGGCTGGTGCTCTATCCACTGCTCTATCCATTCTATCCCCCTAGCTGCCCCTCCTAATTTCTTTTTAAGGCCTCAGCACAAATGTTACTTCTTGGTAATAAAACCTGCTCCTTCAAGCCTTTACGCAGCCCTTTATTTTACAATTATCTAGTATACTTACTGTATAACATTATGCATTATTTGGTATTTGTAATTTGCCTCAAATCCCTACTATACCATAATCTCCTTGAAGTTGGGCATCTTTTCTTATGTATAGCACCCTTACCTTTATATAGAGCTCCCTAAAAAACTAACTAGATTCAAAGTAATCCATGGATCTTCATCCACTCAAAACTATAGTTCAGCACCCACCATGTTCATCTTTACTAGCTAACAAGAAATACAATTCATTCATAATGAAAATACATTTAAAGCAAAAATAGAGTAAGAAAAGTGACAATCAAGCATTTATAGATAGAAAGTTAATGTTTATATCTAACATATATAGGACTGCTTGCCATCTTGGGGAGGGGGTGGAGGGAGGGAGGGGAAAAATCGAAACATAAGCGAGTGCAAGGGATAATGTTGTAAAAAATTACCCTGGCATGGATTCTGTCAATACAAAGTTATTATTAAATAAAAAAAAAGTTAATGTTTATATAGCACCTTCTACGTCCCAAGCATTGCACTAGGTATTTTATAATTATTATCTCATTTGATCCCTATAACAGCTCTAAGATTTAGGTACCATTATTATCCCCACTTTACTCAGGCATACCAAGGTTAAGTGACTTGACTACAGTCAGGCAGCTAGTACCTAAGGTTATATTTGAACCCAGAACTTCCTGACTCCAGGGCCAGTACTCTAATTACTGAACTACCTAGCTGCTTCAATATTTCCCACATAAACTAGGGCACACCCTTCCATGAATATATATACCATAAGTGGAAAGAGTGGTCACACCCAATCGGGGAACACATGTGAAATGATACCTATATGTCCAGGGTACATCAGTGGAGGGTCAGATATGAGATATATATTTGACTAGGGAAATGTATTAAGGATACCCATGTAGGGAGAATCTGTGATTAAGGTAAATGAATAGAAGGTACATATATAGGGAACATGTGTGGCCAGAGCACACATTTAGAAGGGCCTATATGTAGGAAGTGTGTGTGGGAAAGGCAGACCTAATTACAAGGGTAAAAAAAGGTCCTCAGCATTTTTTTCTCTCCATAATGAGAGGAAGATCAATTAGTTCCTAGAGTTTTAATTGCTCACCACTTTTCTTTCTAGAAGGACAGAGATCTGTCATTTCCCAGAACCTTAGTTCCTAGAACCTAAACTTTTTTGGAATACATAGACACAAGTAGCTAATTAAACGTTCAGGAATTTTTGTTTGTCTTTTAAACTATTCCCTGAGTTATTATAGAAAGTTCATGTAACTTCTTTGAACTAGAGACTGAAGTGCCCAGGCGAGAGAAAAACAGGGCAGCCAAAATAATGAAGTTTTAAGAGCGTTTATTGCTAGCTAGTGAGTGAACACCAAGATGGGAGGGGTCAGTAATGAGTAGCCTCAGGGCCATATATTTATAGAAAGAAGAGAGAGATATCAAAATGTTTCTTGATACATTTGTCATCATAAAGGAATTTCTATTCTAAACAAGAGGCAAAAAAAGTTATCACTCTAAGGGGATCATTCTTAGGCAGCAGTAAGCAGTATATCTTTAAGCTTATCAGGTTGTCAAGGTCTCAGGACTCTCAGGACAGTACATCTGGGTTGTTAAAAATACCATCTGCATTAGGGAGTGAAGAACTAGAAATAAACTTCTAACTACAAAGATTCAAGATTATGTTTCTCACGGTCCCATTTTGGGGTGCTTTTCCACTTCACTCCCCCCTTTTCTTGAGACCGTCAGAGACTGGACTCATCAGAGGCCAAGGGAGAGATCTTGAGGCCTGTAGGAGGGTCGGTTGCCCATAGGTTTTGTTGAACTCCTCCTTATCTGGAGTTGGCACATGTACAAGTAACTAACCCTAAGTTACATCAGTCCTAATGAACAGGAGGGGGGAGCTTGCAAACAGGGGAACTGAGGCAGAACAATTCAGGGAAACTGAGGTAGGGCCATTGAGGGAACTGTGGCACAACAGTTCAAATCATTGAATTACCTTCCTCTAGATACCTGGAAGGTCCCAGAACCATAATGTTGACCAACCCTATTTGAGTCAGATAAACCAAACTAGAAGTAGAAAAATGCAAGGACTTATATGGCAAAGGCAAGTCTCTCCCTGACAACCCCAAAGGTTCCCTGTTACAGCATGACAGATGGAGCACCATCTCAGCCAGAGAATCCAGTTTGAGATGGACAGTTAACTGTGTTAGGTGGTCTATAGTCATTTGTGCACTTAACTCAGCTTCTGCTTATATAGGGAGTAGCAGTGCTCAAGACAGTCGTGCTGCCCATTCAGAGAGGCAACCCACTCCAGGGGAGAAGGGTGAGGCCTGGAGTAGCTCCAGCTGTCCCCACCCAGAGCAACAGACAGGACTGCCACTAGGATACAAGTTCCTGAGCAGAGCTATGAGAGTATGCACGGTTAGATCATCAAGGCAGACAAACTCTGAACTTTAGAGGCCTGAAACATCCTTTGAGAAGGCTGAGATACCAGTTAAGAATGTGGGGTTACAGGACTGGAGACTGCCAAATCCCAGGGTACTAAAAAAAAAAAGTGCCAAACACTGAGTCTGCTAGGGCAACCCCAACAGAATAAGGGGTTTCAAAGTTAAAGCATAACCAGCAGTCATATTCCAGTAGGTTTAAGCAAGGAGTAAAAATGAAAAAGAACGCTTAAAGGACTTCTAATTCAATCTGAACTAGTGAGATAGGAGGTGGGCAGAAGTACCTAGGGCAAAGTGAACAGGAAACTAGGGGTTCCCATTCTTCTTCTTTCCTCAATTTCCTATCACTTCTTCCCTTCCTTTTTCTCTCAGGCACATGGAATCAACCAAAAAAAAAAGCAAATAAATTGTCAAATAACCATCCCATATATAAATCCCAAGAATGAATTCCTATATGTATCACAGTAGGGTTTCCTAAAAATCATTCAAACATAACAGCAACAGTTACACAATTTTAACAATTTCCATCCCAATCTCAACACACAATAATAAATGACCCATTCAGGATTTAACAGTCATTCATTAACCATTTTCCCATTCTCCGTATCAATCTATCAGGGGCAGGGGGCGAAGCATCTCATCCAAAAACTGCTTCATGCTGGTAAGGGGTGAAGACAGTCTGAGATAGAAAGACTGGTCCACAAGGACTGCTCAAGATGTGGGGAGGCCAAAATAGACCAGCCAGCAGCTGCCCATGGAAAGAAACATGCTTGTCTCACAGGACAGCCAAATGCCTGTTATCTGTAGTCCCAATAAAAACAGCAGTTAGATTTCACAGACCACTGTTAATTGTCCTCTCATTATTTAAAAACCTATAAAAACCTGAATATCTTCGGACACAAATGTCTAATAACAGATAGGCAAATGAGTGTTTAGCCTGGTCATCTAAGTATTTCGGATATAATGATTACATATAACCAGATTGGAAACAGCAAGATATGACATAATTGAATTGCATTAACAAATTCTACTGACCATTGGCTCCTATTAGGCACAGGAGGAGAAAAAAATGCAGAAATATTAATATAACATAATATAAAAATTGATCCTTCAACACATACAGGACACAGGATAAAGTAGCCTTAACCCAGGCATACTCCAGGTAATTGTCCCAATTACTAACCATCAGAGGGTGGAGCTTAAAAACTCCCTATAAATATAAATTAGAAGCCCAACAAATTTTACCTCTAATAACAAATTCCATTGAACAAAGTTTCAGGTAGATCCCAAATAGGTATTTACCATGACCTTATATTGCTAACAATAAGAAATTTGTTCCAGTAAGTTTGCAAGTCATCTTTCATATCTAAGTAGGCAGTGTCATAAGTCGAACATTATACAAATCATTTTGCTTTAAAATACCTAATACATGGAAAAATTCCAAATTACATATTGCCTATAACAGAAACATACAAAAGGACAAAGAAAAAAACTGTTATTTTCATAAGTCCTTTAAATGATGGGCATACAATCAATACAATCAATTAAAACTTATACAGAATATCCTAATACCACATAAAATAATCTGAAAGATTCTTTAAAACATTAACTAAACTTTAAAAAATAACTTTACCAAATTATAGATCACATTTATAACTATATTCCTTAACCAAGGAAATCATTATGTATCCAAAAAACAAAAACAAATATAGGCTGTCCCTTTAAAATCACAGTTGCTCCTGTCAGCCGGCTGTGACTTGACAAAAAAGTTTGGAACATATTTAGTGGGGGGAAGGGAGGGAAGAGGAGAGGGGGAAAGGAAGGTGAGCTAAATCTGCACAAAAGATTCCCCACACAGAAATCCTTCCATTAAAACTCTTCCTTTTTCTCTTCCTACTTAACTCTTCTCTTTCCCTCAGCTACATACTATAAACACATTTTACCAACCCTTCTACTAGATGCTCCATTGCTAAAGTAGCAGAAGCAGTGGGGGGGGAGGGTGTGAGTTGAATCTTTACCTATGAAAACAAAAGATCCTCTCCCGTTTTTCTTACCCCCACCTCTTTTCTTTCCTTACTCCTAAAACCCTTCAAACCTACAACTGCTCCTACAAATCAATCTTTCATAAATCACCATCATTCTCCTTTCTTTTTCCCTTTAGAAGTTTAAAGATTCACAATACAGTAAATAGCCAAATAATTCTACAAAACCCACATGTTCAGCAAACATAACCCATAATGTTAATAAATTACCCAATGTTTCAGAAGCAAACCAAAGTTGTTGTTGTTTTTTTTTTTTAAGTTTTTCTTCCTTCTGCCTGAGTGTTTCAAGGCCATTAGCATAAACTTCTTTTTCCCAGGTGGCATTAAGCAGATAAGGTTTTATCCCTATTACTCCTCTCTAGCAGATTTTGAAAACCTGCTTTTCAGGGAAAACTTCCCCACTAGTTTATTTTATTTTATTTTTTTTTAATTTTTTATTTAATAATTACTTTATATTGACACTCGTTTCTGTTCCGATTTTTTTTTCCCCTCCCTCCCTCCACCCCCTCCCCTAGATGGCAAGCAGTCCTTTATATGTTGGATATGTTGCAGTATATCCTAAATACAATATATGTTTGCAGAACTGAACAGTTCTCTTGTTGCATAGGGAGAATTGGATTCAGAAGGTATAAATAACCCGGGAAGAAAAACAAAAATGCAGATAGTTCACATTCGTTTCCCAGTGTTCTTTCTTTGAGTGTAGCTGCTTTTGTCCGTCATTTATCAATTGAAACTCAGGTCTCTTTGTCAAAGAAATCCACTTCCATCAAAATATGTCCTCATACAACATCGTTGTCGAAGTGTATAATGATCTCCTGGTTCTGCTCATTTCACTTAGCATCAGTTCATGTAAGTCTCGCCAGTCCTCTCTGTATTCATCCTGCTGGTCATTTCTTACAGAACAATAATATTCCATAACATTCATATACCACAATTTACCCAGCCATTCTCCAATTGATGGGCATCCATTCATTTTCCAGTTTCTAGCCACTACAAACAGGGCTGCTACAAACATTTTGGCACATACAGGTCCCTTTCCCTTCTTTAGTATTTCTTTGGGATATAAGCCCAATAGAAACACTGCTGGATCAAAGGGTATGCACAATTTGATAATTTTTTGGGCATAATTCCAGATTGCTCTCCAGAATGTTTGGATTCGTTCACAACTCCACCAACAATGCATTAGTGTCCCAGTTTTCCCGCATCCCCTCCAACATTCATCATTATTTTTTCCTGTCATCTTAGCCAATCTGACAGGTGTGTAGTGGTATCTCAGAGTTGTCTTAATTTGCATTTCTCTGATCAATAATGATTTGGAACACTCTTTCATATGAGTGGTACCCCACTAGTTTAAAAAGTTTTTTTGTTCTTTTACTTACAAATTAGTACAACAGGTTAAAAAGTTTAAAATCACCAAAAAAATTTTATACCAAGCATAGTTGCAATATAGAAATAAACAATTGCCAAATTTCTTAACCATTGTTCTAAAAACTTAACAGAGCTCTTTAAATCAACACAACAGACAGACAATCACAAACACAGAACAACAATTACACAGATATAGGAGGCACAATTACAACATTAAACAAAACATTTAACATATACAGACTAGGGGCTATTCAGAAACCTTAGAATAGACCTGAGGGAAGTTGTTGCAGCTTGAGAACCTCCCTCCCAGAATCCAAATAGAGATTTTTAGGCCTCTGAGTCTCACCTTGGTGCATCTCTCTGCCTTCACAGAGAATGCCTAGAGAACCAGATAATGCCCAAAGGCACTCAGAACCAGAATTGTGTCACCGGCACACAGAACCAGATAGACACAAGTACACTTAAACACAAAGAGACAGTAGACAAACAATTCTGGAAAACAAAAGACAGACAACCTGCAAGGGCACTCCAACAGCATCCCTGTGGAGGCTGGTAGGCGTTACTATTGCTGTGTCTAGCGTAACCACCTACAATCCTTGAGTACTCACCCAGAATTAAACTGGTTCCCAGAACGATTAAAACCAATTGAGTCAAATTTATGTCTCCTCTCCGGTCTGCAAAGGTGGATTACCGAAGTCTGAGGCCAAGGTCTCTTGTTGGCTACCCTCTAGAGCTGGTAATGCCCTTTGCCTTCCAGGGAAAGGGACTGGCTGTCGAACAGAGCCAAAGGCTATCTCGCTAGGAAGCCTCCAAATGAAGTGCCCATGTGAGAGAAAATATAGGACAGCCAAAATAATGAAGTTTTAAGAGCATTTATTGCTAGCTAGCAACTGAACACCAAGATGGGAGGGATCAGTAATGAGTGGCCTCAGGGCCATATATTTATAGAAAGAAGAGAGAGACATCAAAATGTTTCTTGATACATTTGTCATCATAAAGGAATTTCTATTCTAAACAAGAGGCAAAAAAAAGTTATCACTCTAAGGGGATCATTCTCAGGCAGCAGCAAGCAGTATATCTTTAAGCTTATCAAGTTGTCAAGGTCTCAGGACTCTCAGGACAGTACATTTGGGTTGTTAAAAATACCATCTGCATTAGGGAGTGAAGAACTAGTAATAAACTTCTAACTACAAAGATTCAAGATTATCTCAAGGTCCCATTTTGGAGTGCTTTTCCACTTCAAGACTCCATTATTTGAGCAGGACCAGAAGATCATTATTTACTTTAACAACAATACTATATGATGATCAGTTCTGATGGACGTGGCCTTCTTCAAGAATGAGATGAACCAAATCAGTTCTAATAGAGCAGTAATGAACTGAACCAGTACACTCAGAGAAAGAACTCTGGGAGATGACTATGAACCACTACATTGAATTCCCAATCCCTCTATTTTTGTCTACCTGTATTTTTATTTCCTTCACAGGCTAATTGTATACTATTTCAAGGTCCGACTCTTTTTATATGGCAAAATAACTGTTTGGACATATATACATATATTGTATTTAACTTATATTTTAACATATTTCACATGTATTGGTCAACCTGCCATCTGGGGGAAGGAGGGAAAAAGTTGGAACAAAAGGATTTGCAACTGTCAATGCTGGAAAATGATCTATGCATATATTTGTAAATATTAAAAGACTCCATTATTAATTTATACCTCAAGGAAGCCATTGATAATTGTTACCAAAAAAATATAGTCTGTCGTGACCTGTTCTTTTTTTTTTTAATTAGATTTTATTTTGAGTTTCAAATTCTCTTCTTCCAACATTTTCTCAACCTCCATTTAGAGAAAAACACAAAAAATTAAATATATAGATTGTATATATATATATATATATATAGTATATATATGTAAGCATATAAAGTTTGTGTGTATATATATATATGTACATACATACACACATGTGTATAGTTCAGCAAGACAAATGCCCACATTAGTCACATCCCCAAAAAATTCTTCAATATGCACTGAGTCTGTCACTTCTCTATCTGGAAGTGAACGGTATATTTCATCAGTCCTTTGGAACTATGGTTGGTTCTATTATGTTTATCAGAATTTCTGATTATTTTGAAGATATCTGTCTTTACAGTATTGTTTTTATTATATAATTTGTTTTGATTCTGCTCACTTTTTATCAGTTGGTACAAGTCTTCCCAGGTTTTGTAAAACCATGCCTGCATCACTTCTTATAGCACAATATAGCATTTCAACATATAATATATGTATATATATTATATATATACACATATATAACACATATATATAGATAAGACCATAAATTGTTCAGTTCCCCAATTAATGACTCCCCATCAATTCCAATTCTTTGCCACCACAAAAAGAGCTGCTATATTTTTGTACACACTTTTTCTTTTTACTTGGTCTTTTTGGGATACCTAATAAACCTAGTATGCAGATAGGTAATGATGCAAATTGTGCACTGGGCTTGTAATGAGGAAGACTCATTTTCTTGGGTGAATTCAAATTGGCTCAAGACACTTACTAGCTGTGTGATCCTGGGCAAGTAACTTAACCCTATTTGCCTCAGTTCCTCATCTGTAAAAATGAATTAGAGAAGGAAATGCCAACAATTCCAGTAGCTTTGCCAAGAAAACCCCAAATGAGATCACAGAGAATCAGATATGACTGAGCAACAATGAAGTGGCATTGTTGGATCAAAAGGTTCCACGTTACTTTCCAGAATGGCTGGATAAGTTCACAACTCCATCAACAATGCATTAATTCATTTTACTTTTTTGACAACTTTTTTGCAAATATGATTAATGTGAGGTGGTATCTCAGCATTCTGTTAATTTGCATTTGCAATTTTTAATGACTTATAGCACTTTTCATAGCCTGGATTCATGGCCTGGATTTCATCCTCTGAAAACTTTTTATCCTTTGATTATTTATCAATAATCAAGATCAAGATAAATCAAGATTTATCAATAATACAGAAATAGATCTTATTTTTATAAATTTGAATTCATTTCCTATATATCTCGTAAATGAGATTATTGGAGAAATTTGCTGCAAAATTTTTGTTTCCTAATTTCTTGCTTCTCTTCTATTTGAATTACATTGGCTCTGTTAATTGACTTAAATGAACTATGTGTATAAATATACAAAATAAGAGAAATACTTATATAATAGTTGAAAGAATTGCTAAAAATACCTACTGCAATCTGGTATTATCTCTGATTCATATGGAATTTGGGAACTGTTTGGCATAAAGATAGCTGGAAGTTAGACCAAATGGCCTCATGTCTTGAGAAAATCCTGTCGTTGGAGAAAAACTGAATTGACAGCAGAGGAGAGGGTTTTTTGTTTGTTTTTAAATAGGGTTTGCTTGTTTTTGTTTTTGTTTTTAACATTTGGCCCTTCTTTCAGATGTAGGAATAAAATGTATGTGTAATACCCAATTTATTTTATACATTTAGCACTTTCTTACTGTCCCTTTTTAGGGGATATCTAGATATCAGTCATTAACTCTAAACTATCAGTAAATTTATTTCCAGGATGCTGGGATGGGGTTTTCAGAGCCAAAGAGTGTGAGAAAAGATAACCTAAATCTTCTTGTTAGAGGCCAGGTTCCCTAGGACTGAATGCAATGAGATTGCATGCCTGCATTCAGAGCAGAGGGCCTCCTTACCCAACAATTTCCACCACAATTTCTCAGTATTAGAGAGTAGTACTTTTTGTTGTTTAAGAAAACAGCTATGGTTTCCTAGTAAACTTTCCTTTTAAAAAGCTGGAGGTTTGTGCTCTGACTTCAGGGATAATAGAAGAATAAAAGAAATATACATCCACTCCAATAGGTGATCTAGGTTAAGAGAAGGTATACTGTCAATGGGGGAAAAATAGATTTGGGAACTAAAGTCAAGGGGACTGGGAGTTTTGTGTATGAAACAATAAAATATACATTTGTGATATTCTCTGATGACAAAGCTGGAGAGAATAACTAACATATTGGATGATAGAATTGGGCTTTAAAAAAACTTCTTAAATCTGTGGTTTACAACTCCACATATCACTTAACTCAATGTGGGGATGGCAAAAAAATTTGTCAAGAGTTAAAGGTATCAGATATTTTGACAAGATTTAATTATTTTATGTAAAAATAAACAAGCACACACCCAGTGAACTAACTCTGAGAAATGAGTATGAACCACTACATAGCATTTCCAATCCCTCTGTTTTTATCCGCTTGCATTTTTTATTTCCTTCTCAGGTTAATTTTACCTTATTTCAAAATTTTTTCTGAATTTTATTGCCTGGGCTATTTCACAGGAGACATTTGCACATAATAGCAAGTTGTTTATGTGGTCCTGCATGTGTAGTATATAGTTAGCACATGTGCTAGAGTTATATAAGTGTGTTACATAAGCATAGATATATAAGGTTGAGGATTTTTTGAATAAATGCACTCTTGTTTGAGCATCCTCATGAGTTTCACCTCATCATTCCTCAGCCAAGATCCCAGGCTGGTATCAAAGTCCTCTCAGGTCCAGACAACGTGGGGCTCTCAAGAGCAGGGCACACAGCAGCTCGGTTGACGTGAACAGTGTGAGTTCTGGTGAGGAATCCCCAGTACCCAGGAATAGGGTAACTTTAAACAAGCCGCAGGAAGATTTGGCAAGGGCTCATTTAGCCACTTTTGTTTTCCAATCAAAATGGGGCAAGTGCTAACAAAAGAGCCTCCCTCTTGAGGGAAGTATGAAAAATGCTTGGTCAGGTTAAAAAAGGAGCAAGGTTTGTTAGTAATGCAGAAGCAGATCACTGAGTTCTTAGATATTGTGGGGTGCATGTCTCCATGGCTCCCTAAGGAAGAGACATTGGAGCCAGAGAAGTGGGAGATAGCAGGAGAATACTTAAGTGAATACTACCATACTATGGGTCCTGGCTCAATCCCAGAGCACACATTCCTTATGTACAATGTAATAAAATTGGCTTTGAGAGATCCCACATATTATCCAAAAAAAAAAAAAAAAGGCTCTTAGTGTGGGGAGCCAAACAAAGGAGGATGAGGAAAATAAATAAAAAGAAGGTGTCAACAACTCTAAAAGGGACAGCACATTAAACAAAGGCCAAGATGGCTCTGGGGGGTTTGAAGGACAGGGCACTTCTCCATTTCTCAGCCTGTCTCTACTTGGGCCTGCACCTGGACCCACTACTTTTTCATCCTCCTCCCAGTGGGTCCATCAGCACTGCCAGCGCAGCCATCTTGTCCTCCTCCTATGTCCGGAGTACAGGAGGCACTGGTTAAAGCAAAGGAGGAGGGATTTTGATGAATGGAAGGGGCCAGACAGATCAACAGCTTGGGGTAGAGGGTTTACTTGTGTCTCTACAGATGGAGAAGGAACCCAATGGGTGCTGACATGCTGTTTCCACCTTGTCCATCGGGAAAAGACAGAAAAAGAAAAGATCCTCAAAATGAAGGAGAAGACCTAGGAAACATCGGGTGGTTCCATCTCTAACAGCACCTGCCACTGAAAGAGCATAGCTATTAGTCCTATGTGTATGGCAAGTGACTAACAAATTTACCATGACCATAAAAATAATTGCTAATAAGATTGATGCAGGACTTCAAAACCTGCTGGAATCATTGGATTCCCTGATGTGTGAATGATGGACAATTGGCTTTGGACTGTCTCTTGGCTGCTGAAGGAAGTGTATGTGTGGTTGGGAATTCCTCTTGTTGTATGTTTATCAATAACTCCCAGGCAAAGTTGAAAAGTAACTCTAGAACCAGGGAGTTAATTACACTCTTCTCTGCCCTGGATATTATGTTCAGTTCTGAAGTTATGGAGCCAGATTTAGGCTAAGGAAAAACTTCCAAGTAAGTAGAACTGTTCAAAAGTGAAATGGGCTCCTTAAGAAAGTAATGGGTAGGGGAAGCTAGGTTACGCAATGGATAGAGTACCAACCCTTAAGTCAGAAGGACCCGAGTTCAAATTTGACCTCAGACACATTCCTAGCTGTGTGATCCAGGACAAGTCACTTAACCCCAAATGCCTCAGCCAAAAAATAAAAAAGTAATGGGTTTCACTTCATGGAGAATAATCACTACATGGGGGATTGTGGAATGTGGGTTAGATTTGATGGCCTCTTAAGTCCCTTTGGACTCTTGGAAGATTGACTCTAGGTAATGGGTAGTAGAGAAGGGGAGAGGTTGGTGAAAGAGAAATGGGAATCCAGGGATTCAGCAAGTTTTGGTACCATAAATTCCTAGAACCAAATTCTATCATAAAAACATAATTTATTTATTCATAAACATTTATTTGTAAGGCTTATCTGCTGGCAACATCATCTAGGAAAAAGCACTAGGCAATTAGAAATCTGGATTCAAATTTCAGGACTGGTACTTCTTGCATCATCCCAGAATGTTGGATGGGGACTGGGGTGGGAGTTACCATTTTGTTTAAATCACACATGAAAAAGGTCCCCTCTGACAACCTTGGCCTAAAATCCACCAGTGAAGAAAACCTACTACTTCCTGAAGAAGTCCATTCTAATGTTTAGAAAAACTGACATGTTTAACCTATATTGGATTGTTTGCTGTCTTAAAAAGGGGGTAGAAAGTGGATCTCTTTGATAAAGAGATCTAATTCAGTTTCAATTGATCAAGGATGGGCAGAAGCAGCTATACCCAAAGAAAGAACACTGGGAAATGAATATAAAGTGCTTGCATTTTTGTTTTTCTTCCCGGGTTATTTATACCTTCTGAATCCAATTCCCCCTGTGCAACAAGAGAACTGTTTGGTTTTGCACACATAGATTGTATCTAGGATACACTGTAACCTATTTAACATGTATAATAGGATTGCTTGCCATCTGGGGGAGGGGGTGGAGGAGGGAGGGGAAAAATCGGAACAGAAGTGAGTGCAAGGGATAATGCTGTAAAAAATTACCCTGGCATGGGTTCTGTCAATAAAAAGTTATTTTTAAAAAAAGGGGGGGGGGGTAGAGAGGGAGAGAGGAAGAAAAATTTGGAATACAAGATTTTGCAAAGATGAATATTAAAAAGGATCTCCACATGTATTTAGAAAAATAAGACTATTAAATGTTTGAAAAACTTTTAGGTCATTAAGAAGTTTTCTTTATCTCATGTCTATATTTAAATATAAATTCCACCCATTGCTCCTAAATCTGCACTCCAAGACAAAATAAAATTCATGTAATCCTTCTGTGAGACAGTCCTTCAAATGAGAAAAATAATGCTCAGTTTTGCAGTGTTACATTTTCTCCTTCAGACTGATAACTAGCAGACTTTTTAAGCTGATGCTTTGCTGCCCTAGCACACTCCTTTAGATTGTTCCTAACTTATGAACATCTTTCCCTAAAACTTGACATACAGAACTGTACATAATATTTCAAATATGATCTGAACAGGTTACTATACAGTGGGACGATCATTTCCCCTATCCTGAGGATAGAGGCCCCTCTTTCATATAGCCTAAAATTAAATTTACTTTTTTGGTTACCACATTATATTCTTCACTGACATTAATCAGACTCCTCAGTAAGAAAGCTCCCTAACTTATAAAGTGATTAAATAATAATCCTTCTCTACCTAAAGAAATCATCAGGAAAAATTTTAAACATATTTGAAAGTGCTTTGAATTCTTCATAAAAAGGACAGGATATGGTTAAAATTGTATTATACAAATATGTAATGACATTTGTCAATATATGTGATTATTATACATTTGTATCCTTTCCTTCTATAAGTACACATATTTATTCTTGTCATTTCCTATGTACTTTTCAGTTGCTTTGAGAAAGTGTCATGTCAATTTTCCAGACATTTGATTTCCATCACTATAGTGAAACATGCTGAAAAAACACTCAGTGCAATATCAAATATATAATTTCTTTTATATACCGTATATTCTTTAGGGCAGAAAGGTGCACAATGAATAGAATTTTAGTCTTGGAATTTGACTATGCCCAAAGGGCTATCAAACTGTCCATACCTGCTGCTACTGTTATTTGTTTATTTTTCTTTATGTTATTTTTCCCCTCCTTTTGATCTGATTTTTTTTTGCACAAGGGGAGGGGGAGAAGGAAAAGGGAGAAAAATTTGGGACACAAGGTATTGCAAAGGTGAATGATGAAAACTATCTGCAGGTATCTGGAAAGACAAAAAGCTATTAAAAAAAACCCAAACAATTTTAGGTTTGGAAGCAGGAAGACTCATCTTCATGAGTTCAAATTCAACCTTAGGCATTTATTAACTGTGTGATCCCTGGAAAGTCATTTAATCCTGTTTGCCTCAGTTTACTTATCTGTGAATTAGCTAGAGAAGGAAATGGCAAACCACCATAGTATCTTTGTCAAGAAAACCCCAAAATGGGTTAAAAGGGACTAGACATGTCTAAAACAACACAAAAAGTATCCTTTAATCATTAGAATCATAAATGATAATGATTATTACTACTAGCTTAAAAAATAATAGATTGAGGACAAAAGCAAGGATACAAATAATTTATTTATACTTAGAAACTCAGAAAGTATAAACTAAACATGTAAGCACAATTTTTAAAGTCAGCAACCATTTAAAAAAAAATACACATTTTAATTACTTTAGACACACAATTTTTCTACAGGTTTTAGAGACAACCTAAAAATAAACCACAAATTAATTTTTAAAACTCTTATCCATATAAAACACTACTTCTCTCCTAGAAAACAAAAAAATGGAATTGTAAAATGAACAAAGCTACCATAGCATACATCTACAATAATCAATGGGAGTGAAATGGATTCAGAATAATACACAAGGTTAAAAAGCACCTAATTTTTGGGAAAATATAATTCAATACAATACTCTTCAAGGCTATCATTTACTTTTTTTAAACTGTCATTTACTCTGTTTATGAAATTTTAATATGGCACGATAGGTTCCATCTTAGAAAACAAACTTGGAAAACTTTTAGAGTGTTTTTTGACTAAATTTTCTGTTTAATTCCATGGGAAAGTAGTATAAACTTTACATTGAAATGAATGAGAAAGGAACACAGTATAGCAAATTTGTATACTCATCAAAATAGAAAACCCATATCTTAGGCAAACCATCTTTCTACTTGGTTTATGAATGAGTCATTAATCTTTTTTCATGCTGTATCCATTTCTTAGGTATACTTTCTCCCATATTTTCATCCTTTATCCATTTTGCTGTAGTTAAAGCATTTCTTTTTTTAATATGGTATAGCTTTAGTCCTTCCCTATCTTAACCTAAAGTACTGTGGTATTTAATGTTCCCTAATTACAACTACATAAATATCAGAATGAACCATCAGGAATTAGACAATTACTTAAGGCTAGTTCCTGAAAACATTGACAAAAATAGGAATAAGATTTGGAATTAAATAGAGTACATAGAAACACACCACCACAGATAGTTTTGTTATTATAACAAAAATACCACCACCACCCCCAACCCCATTTTAAAATAGTACAATTTGCAAGATCAGTGATATCTACATTATTCGAGGAAAAAAATTATCTGCATACAACAAGAACAGTTTTGTCATCAATTATGTACATTTCTACCTGTAGCATGCATGAAGTTTTTAGTAATCAAATATACAAAATCAAACTAGCTTACATATTTGTTTACTAGCCTGACAAGTGCTTTCTATAATAATTAGTATGGTTTGGACATTCATACCTAGTTGGCTCAGTAAACCTTGAGATTTGATCAAATTCAAAGATATACTAGATCTTTATTCTGATTAGCAACATGCCACTTTCTATTATAAATGTTCTTTGATTAAGGTGCAATTATATCTCATCATGGTACCAAGAAGACCCTGGGTTCTCAAAACCTAAGCTATAAACTCTAAGAGGCCCTTCATCAAGCTGTAAAAGTTTCTAGTACAAGCCCAGCAATGTATTCCATCCAAAAACTAACATAGCTAACTAAGTTCAAAGAGCTGACAATTAAAGGATATTTTGGCCTTTGCAATTTATGAAACTGTTTATTAAGATGTGGAGAGATCTTAATTGGGAAAGGGAATACCTATTCATACTGATGAAATTACAGATCCTTGACGTATAAAAGGATCCTTTGCAAAACTTTTACTTTTTTTTTATTTTTTAATGACTGCTCTATCTTTAATGGCAGAAGTGTTTTCCTTTCAAAGACAGAAAAATAAACACAGGGAAACCTTCTGTCTATGCATTGCTATAAAGTACAAAATTTTTTATATAAAAATTTTTAACTAAAATCCAACAAGCTCATTTGTTTGCAATTGTTTCTAATGAAAATGTACTAAATCTGAATAATTCTACAATGGAAAAAATTTTAAGTGAAGTGAAGCACTATTGTTCAATTGCCCCTATTCTTGACTAAAATACTTTAGAACAAGTTCACATTCAAAGCACAAATTCTCATACACATCCTTTTCTGTCAACTACCAAATCTTGTTAAACTACACTAGCTTCTTAATCCAATGTGCTATTTTACACTTTGTGACTTTGAAACCAAAAAATTTATATAAATTAGTTTTTAACTATTTTAAATCCTCAGGATATAATAAGCCTGGTTCATACATTACCTCCATTATAACTTTAAATGATTTTTAATCTCAACGACACACAAGATAAACTGTAAAAACCTAAAAGGAGATGAGGAAGGGATGTTTTAATATTCTTGAATTCAAAACTTTAGTAAAGGTAAAAAAGAAATGAAAATATTGGTTGATATGGTATTTTGCTACATCTTCATAAAATTAAAATTCCTTTGCAGGTTAATTATGAGTAATAAAATTTACATGTCTAAAAAAAGAAAATAATACAAATAAACGTTAGTGCACAAATGAGCTCAGCAAAGGAAAAAGAAAAAGATGTAAGATAAAGTCTGATTAAGTAATACTGAACTAGGAAATTTTAGCAGCTTTCATGGAAAACTTTAATGTAATGAGAAATGGGACTTTGGCACTAGGGCAACACAGGGTAGTTTTTCTTTGTCTAATTCCTGGTGAAAAAATTAGGCACTTAATTGTAAAAATAGAAAAATAGGGTGCATTTAAGAAGAAATCTAAAATGGTCCATTTTAAAAAATGGCATTATCCAAAAATTGAAAATGTTGCAACTATTGTTTCACAAGTGACTAATAAAGCATGTTATTACTAGAGGAAACAAAAAGCTATGTAATAAATCCACTTAATGACTACAAATACGTCATCACTGTGTTCACTTTCAGATAAGACAGTCAAAAAAAAAAAAATCAGACAGAAATTTTCCTTAGCAAAACATTCTAGATCCAAAGAATTCTTAACCTGAATGCTATTTATTCATGAACACAGAAAAAATAATTCCAGCACCAATATTATTAATGATAACTGTATTCTGGAAGATTTCAGTGTTTTATATAACTTTAGAGAATGGATTCCCAATGAGTTACAGGGACTGACAAACAGGTCTCTAACTTTTAACTTAAATTTCAGATTATTTGAATGATGTCAGAGTTTTAAATAATTATAATTCTAGGATTATGATTAGGAATTATCTCTATCAGAGTTCAGGTACCTCCAACTATGTGAGGCTCCTCCTGTCCTCAAGTTATTAGTACTCTTTATGTACTTTGTATTAATTTACTCTCCCAATAGAATGTAAAATGTGAGAGGGGGATAGAAATTGATTCATTTTTGGTTTTGTATTTCTAGGGCCTTACACACATTAGCAGATGCTTAATAAATGGTTGTTAAATAGAAATGAATCAAAACATTCTACTGATACCATAATTCTATGTACTTATGGTTAAAAAATTTTAGAACATTTGTTGATGGCTTTGTAATAGTTAAAATATTTCTCCAAAGTTAGATTATGCTTGTTTTGATTTTTGGATCTACATTTGATGACTTCAAAACAAAATATTTTCTTTGTACATGTGGGGTACTTTCTAACCAAATAAAAGGCAAAAGAGATGGTTTCCCCACCACTACTACCATTACCAATTACTCTCTAAAATGTGGGATTTTTTAAAAGCTCTAATTGGGAATTATTCCCTCCCTCCCCACCAAAAAAACCCTTAAGTTCTTCAATTAGTATATACCTTCACGTCTGTACATGCCTTATCTCAGAACAAAATTTAAAAGGGAAGGTGTATGGATCATTCATCTACATCCCATAGCCAAATCTAAATACTAATTCCTCCCTTCTCCTCCAGTCCTCAAGAAAAGGGGGATAATTTTCCTTAGTTAAATAAAGGTGAAGCAGTATGGTACAATATTTTTTTTAAAAAATGAAATATTTGGAGTCAGAATACCTACTTTTGGGTCCCAGCTTTCATCCCTACTAGCTGTGTGACCATGGGTAAATGGTTTAAAGAAACAGATTTCACAAAAAGGTTTATACATTATGTGAAGATAATTTGAAAGGCTTCAGAATTCTGATAAACGGTGACTTCAGGGGATAAATATGAAGCGTGCCTTAAGCTTCTCATAGAAAAGGCAATGGGTACAGAACAAAATTCGAAGTTGTGGACAATGTTGATTTGGCTGTACTTATTTTCTATAAGAAAGAGCTATGCTAGGGGGCAAGGTAGCAAGAATGAAATTATGATATTAAAAAGTATTAAGTATTTTCAAACAAAATAAAATAAAATGACTTTAATAATATTTTTACTAGCTCCAAATCCAAACAGCATTTACTAACTTCCTACTACATGCAAGGCACTATACTGGGGATAAAAAACAAAATTTTTAAATGAGGTCAATGTGAGGAAAGTGCGTTGTAAAGGGCAATATAAGTGGAAGCCAGTATTTAAAATATTGAAAAAGATACACAATTGGGAGACAGGCCAAGAGAGGTTAAAAATAAATATAAACCTCATTATATTATGTTTTTAAATCAAAGAATAACACATACAGTGGTGTTATTAACAAATGGATTGATCTTTGTGTTTGCTTGCTTTCTTCCTTCTGGAGAAGGGTTTCTATTATTGCTTCTGTTAACTAAGCTGAGCTACAGGGCTGGATGAAACACTTCATTATTGAAGATCATGTTCTTTTAAGGATATTTTGATAATCATTAAAGATCTGTTTCTTAAGGCAATTAATCATCTTTACTAAAGAAGTTCTATAGTTTCATTATGTCCTACTGGATCTGTATGCAAAGTTTTCCCTTGACTCAAAAGGAGAAAAAACAAAGCAAGGCTAGTATCTTCCTGCTACTGTCAGAAAGAGAAGCAGCCAGCTTTTGTTCCCCTCTCAACAGCTCACTGTTCTGCATATACTGGTTCATTGCATTGGATTTCTTTTTATATAGAATGTATTATGTAATTATTTTCCCCATTAACAAAAAAGAACCAAAGTTCTCTAAAATAATGCAATTACCATTTAGATAAAATTTTCTAAATTTGAAGATGCTTTAGTTTAATTCTCTTTGGAGGAAAACATAATCTTTGTACATTTCATGAAAGAAAAAGTTATTTTGATACAGTTCAATTATTAAGAAATAAAGTGCATGTAGCTTTTAATATAAATATTATTCAGCATCATATAGCTGAGTATTTGAACAAGATTAGCAAAATGCTGTCAAAATGAAGCTTCAATAAAATATTTGGAATCTGGAAAACAATAGATGTAAATATAAATTCTATATAAATTATGAAGTTAAAAAAAAATACACACACACACCTGAAAGAAAATATAAGGACAAATGAAAATTAGAAAGAATTAAATAACTCCTCAGTTTTCCATGGCACCAGATACACTACACAGCAATACCAACGGGCAGCACCTGAAATGCAGAGTCACATTCTGATTGATGACCTTGGACTTCTGTATTTGATTTACAAGTGTCCAGTGTCTGACTGGTTTCATCTTGCAAGAGAGCAGCTTTGTTATCAGCTATATTAGCAGCAGCAGCAGCTGAGTCAGACAAGGAACATGAACTTGGGGCTGAAGTAATTTGAAGGCTACCATCTTCTATGCCATCGTCAAGACTGGTCCTCTCATCAGCATCTTCTAACTGCTGAACTGAAGTTAAATACTGTTCGAGAAGACTACTATCTCGTTCATTATTAGAGCTATCTTTACTCCATTCATTGTGTTCTTCACTGGTATCCCCAGCATCTGTATCTTTGAAATATCTAACTGTTTCTAAAGAATTTCCCATTAAAGAACTCTCACTCCCTCCCATGGAACTCTTTTCAGAATCAAATGAATACTGCAAGTGAGCTTGTTCTGCCAAGGAGGAGTGAAAGCCAGAGTCTGGAAATTCAAGTAAGACTTTCTCCTGGGGAACTTCAGCATCTGAAATAAACCAGTCAGAAGCACTGGCTGAGGAGGGCTCCTGACTTGAGATAAATAATGGAGAAGACTGGGAGGATAAGAGGGTACTGGATACAGGAGCACTAGACTGCCAGGCAGAACTGAGTTGCTGGTTCACTGTCTGCTGCCAATCTTGTAGCGATCTTACCTGCAAACCACAGAATGAAGTCTCATTATAGAATAAGAGGCTCATCATTAGGCAGCGGACTTTAAAATACAAACATAAAACTACCATCAATATAGCATGCACTTAAAAGTTGTTTTTTCCAGAAATCACAAAGGAATAGTGTCTATGTCTAGTTAGAACAGTTACTAATGAATTCAAAGTGATGAGCTCAGTGTAGCTGACAGCATTGTCTGCCATGTTTTAGGACCAAAGAATATGCTTCTAGTTTCTGCCCCATCTAAGCACCCTAGTTTCAAAGGGAATTGGCTGAGAACAGGGATGAACCAAGTGGAAAAATAATTCAAAGGAATAGTGGAGTCACTACTATTATCTTTTTATATGAAACTTGGAGACAAAGTTATTAAATATGATAGATTAAATTCAGCGAATGAAAGCAGAAAACATTATAGAATACAAAACTATAACCATGATTTGAATGTGTAGGCACACCAAAGGATTTCCTAAATGTTAATCAAAGATAGAGTGAATGCATTCTCTTAAAATATTTTAGTAACTCCTAGTTCATGGCTACTTGGCTCTTAAATTACATGAAGATTTTAAAAAGCCCTGCTAAAATACCGTCATAAAGAGTTCAAGCATTGGATGATCAATCAGAGATCATTAAGAAATTTCAGGATAGAAAATAATTCAGATGGTCTTCTGTCAATAAGAGTCATTTTTCTATTTACTTGACAAAGCAGCTTATTATGCTGTATTTCTTGGGACATGCAATCATGTAGCCATAAAGTTTTGTTTTTTTTTAACTCAATTTATAGTCAAATGCAAACTAAACAATGTCCCACAAAGTAGCTAGATACTCCTTACAAAAACTCCTTAAATTTGGTTGCTCCTATTTCTTGGAAGGAATGATAGTAGTTTTCTTCATAACTATAATCTACCTATCAGTCCTTGATTAATAAACGATCTATCAAGTGCTTATTATGTATTCGATTCTAACTAATGTCATTTTAACATTCATTCATCCAATAAAGAAAACTACCTAACATCATACTAAGCACTATTGGAAATTCAAAATTCAAATAAAGTACTTCATAAAACTCACAGGTTAGTAGAGACACAGAACACAAACTTGGATAATGACACTACCCAAGATAGTAAGTGAACTAGAAAGATATAAAACAAAGTACCATTTGAGGTCTGAAACGGTAGGATCAATATAGATAAGGGGAAAAGAGGCAGTGGTTGTGACAGTGGTAAAACTATAAAAAGGCTTTATGGAGAAATCCACATTTAAAACAAATTTAAAAGGATGACTAGGAATAAGTTCAACTCATAGAAGAGTGTTCAGAGGACAGAAAGTAAACTGGCCCAGAGCAATATGAGATAGTGATAAACAGATTTGAATGGCATCAAACTAGGAATGTCTTGAATTCAAGGCAAAATAGTATGAGGATGTAGGCCTGATGTTTGAAATAAATCATTAATATAAACTATAATCAAATCTTGTGCCCTTGTAATGCTATTTTGCCTAATAGCATCTTTCATAGAAACTTTATTTAGCCATTTCCCTTCTCCTCTGAATTTTATTTTTATTTTCTTATATTACTCAGAAGACAGAAATTTTTTCATTAAAATAAAACATTATTAAAATAAAATAAAAAAATCAATAAATAAAAAATTTAAAAAACACCCACTCAATCTGCTATCTCACACAAGAAAATAAATGACAATGAATATACCTTCTATCCTTAATCTTTGTAAAAAGTAGCTAAAGTGCCTGGGTATGCAGATTTACTCCTTCTCCCATTGAGAAATGGGTCTTTTGTTTTTTACATAAAGAGTTAAATCAATGAAAAACAGTTTACCTGATTCCAAAGGAATCTGACAGCTTCTTCTTGCACAAGCTTTTGAATATGCTCTTCATCTCTTTCTTTTTTCAATCTACAATTTAAAATGTTCAGATTATTGAGACGGAAGGCAGAACTCTAAACTTCTGGTTAGCACAACTGTAGCATACAGTTTCAAGAAATTAATTTTCTAATAGTTTAGTAATGCTCTTTCTACTTTCATCTTAAATGAAAATAAGGCATGTGAATTAATAAACGACCGAGAACAACCAATAAAGCTCTTAGTCATTTCTATATAGTACTCACTGTGTCAAACAATTAGGGTAACAACAACAACTAAAATGTCATGCATAAAACAAAATACTAAATAATTTTAACAATGCTTGTGAAAAACCATTTGTAAAGTAGCAATTCGGTATTCTCCTGAATTATATATAGTTTTAAATTTAATCTCTTTAAAGTTAATGAAAAGAGGACAGTCATTCACAAGGAGAAGGAAGGGGGAGAATAAAGGATGTTGCTTTGTAGGAACTGACATATCAAAATAAAACAAATCTTAACAATTGTTTTTAAAGAGAATAAAGTTAATGAAACATCACTTAACAGGTTTCCCAGTTCAGCATAGATAAAAATAAATAAATATATGTTAGAAATTTTTAAGAAACCCAGTAATTTTAATCTGCCCTTTTATATTATTTCAGTATATTTTATTCATAACTCTAGATGAGTATAATATATTCACTGAGACCTTTAATCACAAAGGAGTCAATGTATTTACATTTTAAATTAGGCAGCCTTAATACAAATCATTATTATTCAACATAAAATTGAAATTTTAACCGTTTTGTCTGATAAAGTCAATGGATTGTGTGAGTTATGAAACTCAAGGATTTTCCAAACTTTAAGACTCTATTAAAAATATGACATTATTATTGTTAGAATTATTACAAAAGTTAATTTAACCAATAATCATTTATTTTCTGAAAAAATTCCAGCATTTTCTGGCCTCCTGCTGTAGCCTTATACTACCTACTGGTTTTATGTCCATCTCTCCATCTAGAATCTAAGAGAATCCGAACTCCTTGAGTACAAAAACAATTTAATTTCAGTCGCTCTGTCAACAGCACCTTGTCAAGTACCTGAGATATAGTAGGAGCTTCACAGATGTTTGGTGAATGACTCACTCTAACTCCTTTGAAAGAGTCTTGTCTTTCTTACAGTTCCTCCTTTGCATGTCCAGAAAGAAATACACTTTAATTTTCAAAGATAGGTAATTTTAGTCTTGCTACATATCATAAGCCCTACTTTCCTTTTGTGGTAGGCCTTTATGTGTTGCTCTTGCTAAGAAATTTATCACCTTGTTAACCAAACTAGTAATAAGCTTGTTCAGACTAGATTTGATCAGCAGACACACAGTCCAAAGTTGGCTCACATTCAATGCCTTTTTGGCTTGTGGGACCTGACAAAACATACACTCTAGTGACAAGTTATCTCCATACTACAAAGAGGCATCTATACCTAAGAGTAGGCTTCCAAAAAGAAAATCCTAGTTAAAAAAAAAAAAATAGTAAGTTCAACTTGTATTTCACATACAGCATGATAATTCAATTTTCCAAAGCAAAATAATACTTCTATTCATAAACCAGATACCACCAAAAACAGAATTTCTGACCTACCTCCTCATTTCATCTGTTAAGTAAACAATGTGCTCTTGCATCCTTCTCAATCGTATTTCATAGCGTACTTCTTTGGCTCGAGGATGGTAATTCCTGATATAAAATCCCCTCCAACAGGCCTGGAGCTTGGTGGCTGCCTCATTCATTCTTCGGAGCATGGTAGAATCTATATCCAAAGCAACAGATTCCTCAGGGAAAAGTCTGCAGGGAAGTTTTTCTGAAATGATTTGGGACAATGCACCTTCATTAACAAGCTGTGCACTAAAAAGCCTGAATCTATCTGTCCCAGGAAAAGCTGTGGGAGAGTGACTAATACCATCTCCGGAGAAATCACTTGCTGTGCTCAATTCAGGATGAAGTAATATTTCAACTCTGTCATTGGTCTCTGGGTTTCCTTCACCATTTGCTAATTTAACAGAACTCTCTTTTGAAACCCACAAAGTCTTTTCTACTTCCATATCCACATCCTGTTTTTTCATTTCTTTCAGAGATTCAGTCACAATGCCATTATCTTCCAGGTCCAAGTTTATACCATGTAATCTCAGTTCAATAGTAGGAGACACTGGAGATAATCCTGAGGCAACAGGCATAAAAGTAGACTCTGAAGAAAGAAGACTACAGTTCAACTTGTCTTCATCTGTCTGTATGTCTTCTAGGTGTAAGTCATTTCGAGAAAACCTTGCAGTCTGTACTGAGGTTGCCAGGCTACTCTTAACAGCATACAAGTGATCCTCATGAACACTTTCTCCAACCCAAGAATTTACTTGAATGACAGGTTCTAGAAAAAACAAAGATAGTTTCATTTGAATTACTTAGAATTTAAAGGGTCCATTTTGCCTATAAATTCTGCATTGACATCAAATATAAAAAAAAGCAAGCAAATAACAATGAATTGCCATTATTATTTCCCAAATATCAAACCACAATATTTTCTAAAAATCCAGTGACTTCATAGTTCTTAATAAGTCATCAGACTATATAAAGCTGGGTACTCATTTTCTTTTCTTTTTTTTTTTTTGCTGATTCAATTGGGGTTAAGTGACTTGCCCAGGGTCATACAACTAGGAAGTGTTAAGTGTCTGCAACCAGATTTGAACTCAGGTCCTCCTGATTTCAGGGCTAGTGCTCTATTCACTGCTCCACCTAGCTGCCCCGGTACCCATTTTCTTATTCCAAAATAGTGATACTATAAAAATGTCTTTAAAATAATTTAAAGTAATCAAATGATATGAACAAGCAGTTGTCAAAAGAACTGCAAACAATAATCAATCTAAGTATGATCATTCCAAATCACCAAAAAATAAAATAAAAATCAAAAGAATTCTGAAATGTCACATTATACCCAGAAAATTTTTAAATGCCAAAAAAAAAAAAAAAAAAAAAAAAAGAATAGCTAGAGTTGGGAAGTATTTGTGGAAAGTAGGTCACATTATGGACTTTTGGAGCTGTGAGAAGTGTGCTTATCAAGAAAAACAATTTCAATATATGTAACAATTAATAAAACAATTTCAACATATGTATTGGTAAACCTGGCATCGGGAGAAGGAGCGGGGGGGGAGAAGGAGGAGAAAAATTGGAACAAAAGGTTTTGCAATTGTCAATGCTGAAAAATTACCCATGTATATACCTTGAAAATAAAAAGCTATAATTTAAAAAAAAAAAAAAGAAAGAAAAACAATTCCAACATTGCCCTATCCACAAAATACATGCCTCATTCTACAGTCTCAATCCATTAGTTTTCTGTCAAGAAGTGAGTAGTATGCTTTGACAGTAGTCCTCTAGAACCATGTTAATCACTTCATTAATCAGGGCACCAGAGGCTTTCAAATTTTTGTTCAGAGTTATTAACTGTACAAATTGTTCTACTTGTTCTGTTCACTTAATGCTGTATCAGTTCATACAAATTTTCCCAGGTTTCACTCAAATGGTTCCTTTCATCATTTCTTATGGAACAAGAATAATACATTATATTCATATTCCATCATTTGTTCAGTCATTCCCAAAAAGATGAATATCCCCTTAATTTCATTCTTTAGAATGACAAAAAAAACCTGCTATAAATATTTTTGTACATATGGGTCCTTCCCTTTGTTTGATCTTTTTGAAATATAGGCCTAATAATGGTACCATTGGATTAAAAGTTTTGTACAGTTAAGTAACTTGGAACCTAGCTCCAAATTGCTTTCCAAAATAGCTAGTTTAATTCACAATTCCATCAATAGTATATTAATGTGCTTTTCTCCAGCGGTTCTTCCAGAAAAATTGGTTAATTTTGTTGAGTTGGTTTCCCCCCCCTCACTTTCTTATACTTTACATATGTATATGTATTATATGTATGTAAGCACACATAATCCATGCATGTTGCCATGGACACCCTTCACAGAAGGACATGGGAATCTTACCACTTTCCAGAACAATTTGACCCCCTGGAGGTGGATCCAAGTGTTCAGATGCAATGGCTTTTTCTGTCTCATTAACAGTAGAAGGTAAAGATTCTTCATTTTGATTTTGGCACATCAACTGCCTCTGGTGAAGCCTAAAAACCAAATAATATCTCAATTTTAAATGACCATTTTACAACATGTGGCAGCTCACTGTTTCAGATCAGGAAGTTTTCCCATTCCACCCCTCCAAAATCTCAAAGCCTTGCTTTGGAGAACTAAAAAGGAAATGCCTGAAATAATTCTCCACATGATGCTTAAGCCCTTAAGGCCTTACCCAGTAACAACGTGATCTCTACATATAATAAGATTAAATGTTTTCTGTTGTCTTCATAAGCAAGTAATTAAATACATACTTAGGAACAAAATTACTGGGCAAACAATACTTTAGGTACATATAGATATACATATATGCATTTACACTGTATCTGTGCATCTATATGTGTGTGTATATAGCTCCCTTTTACTCTTTGCCTACCTGGACCTCATCTTCATCAGCAATGAAAAGCAATGGAGCCCTAAGTTTAATGGTGGAAACCATATTACAGTGTCTCAATTTCTAGAGGTCCAACAGTAACAAGGACTTTTGTGTGCTCAGTAACGGAAGATGCAGAACTTGTTATAGACATCAGACAACAAGCTTTTATTAAACACCAATGATACATCAGACACTATACCGAGAACACTTTGACTGTATGTTGGAATTAGAACTTCTAAACCATATAGCTAAGCTAAGAATGTTTCTTCCTTTGGAATCCATCAGCTGTTATACATATGACATGTTCACCTCTGTTTGCTCAATATCTTCTCCAGCTTGGCATCCTCTGCAGTTTGAAGACCCAGAGTAGAAGTAAGAGGACAAACAGTTGCCAGATACTGGACCAGCTGGATGTGTTGACCAGGTCGATATGATCTTCCCTTGCCTTGACTGTAAAGCCACTCAGCTTTCAAACTGAAAAGAGAATGAAGAGTTGTATAGGATGGCATGGCCTGGTAAAAAGCATTTTGTGACTGTTGACCTTCTCGTCAAGTCTTTCATCTTATGACCTCAAGACATGCTTGCACCAATTCAGTAGTACTACAGAATGATTAAATGTTCAGACTATATTTAAAGCCGGAGGGGAACTCTGGCTCTTGGAGTCTTTTGCTCATCTATTTCATGCTAACTGATAAAAGTCTTAGTGACCTTCTTTTCTTTACTCATAAAATTCACAAAGAGTCTTAAAAACTGGTTCCCTCGCCTTAGCTAAATTATTTTTAAAACTGTATTTTTTAATCACCAAACAGAATTAACATCAATTGCAAATTTGGGAGTGTTTTTAAGGCAACTGCACCAAAACGAGGATAGAACTCTAACATTTTGTCACCAATATACAAATCTATTCTCATTTTGAAAAATATTATAAAGATGCAAAGGCTCTCCTGAGCCTTTTGAAATGCACAATTTATGTCCACATCAACATCAATATATATATTACTTACATACTAAAGGATCTGCCACAGATTATGAGGACATAATTTTCTTACTTGTTAAGACTCCTAATATATGCAACTGCAAATACAGTGATCTCTGGGACATAAAATACAGTCAGCTTAATATTGGGTGGATGATCAACTTTTTGTTTTTAAAAAAAAGTACAAGCAACTTAGCTTGCTGTGACATGTCTTCATGCCAGAATGGAACAATTGGATCTCAGTTGTTTAGTTGAACTATATCAAACTCAACTAAGTTCTGGTCTGGTTAACTGTGAAAACTCACATGAAAAAGTCTTTTCATGTTCATAAAATCATGTAATTATAGGGTCTAAGTAAGTCTACATTATCAGCATCATTATGAGGAAAACTACATTTTACTTTATTTTGTGTTTTACAGTTACAAGAAAAATTGATTTGCCTCCAGGAAATTGCAAAGCTCCTTTAACAAATCTAAATTTCTCTCAGAAACCAAGGCCCATCTTTTTAAGACATAAAGGAAACAATACTGTACATTAGAATGAACACTGATGCTGGAATCCAAGAACCTGGATTCAAATCCTACTTTTTTATGAACTTATGTGACTTCTAGCACAAGTCATTTGCCCTCCTGGTTAATAATAAAACAGTTTCCTCTTCTGTAAAATAAGGAGGATGGACTAAATACCTTCTGGTGTCTCTAGTTCTAGATCTAGGACCCTATGATAGTTAATGGATCGGTGAAGTCCCAGAATATTATCATCCCCCAAAAATAAAAAATGTGTATCACTGAAATGGAGGAGCACAAGATGATCAGGTTGCAATGCATAATAAATATAGAGTTAAAAAAGAGGAACTCCATAAAAGATTCTATGAAGGAAATGTATGATCCAACAAGAAGATGGGCTGACCATCGAGTAAGAGCAAGGAGAAAGATAATGTGCTCCAACAGCTTCCTGACAAAGTGAGAAGAAAGTAAAAGAAATGCTCAGCAGCACATGGGGCAGATCCCCTGGAAAGACTTCATGGGAGGACATGAATAAGCACTTCACAAGATGGTCAAACTCAGATGGGTTATGATATGCATCATTGAATGAATGAATAAATGAAAAAATGCATTTATTAAAGTTTTAACCCATGCCAATCACTGCACTGTTACAAATACAAATACAAATACAAAAGGCAGACAGACCCTATTCTCAATAAACTCACATTTTAATAGAGGCAGACAAGAGGTATAAGGAATTGGTGGCTAGGTGAAACCAAAGGAGTAAAGGAATTTGAGATCCCAGATCCATTTAAGGATATGAAGTATTTAACCAATGTTCATATCTCCCTCTGCAAGCTCCCCCAGGGCAGGAACCATGTCTTAGTCAAATGTCTATGACCTTAAACCTGCAAGCAGTGCTAACACAAACTATCTGACACATATCAAATACATTAGGAGAAACAACTCACAACAAAAAATATGCATTTTCTATTCCTTTTAAAAATATCACTGTTCTCTAAATTTTTGCTCCCAATATATTTAAAATTCAGGAACATAAGGTTTACTTAGGGGATAACTGCTATTATAATATGGAGTGGAGGTCTCTAAAACAAAAAAAAGTTCTAAATAACAATCAGGTTCTAGTGAACTAAACATATCACTTTTGTTTATATTTAAAGCCTCAGTCAAGCATCAATATCAGCAATTCCTAGATTCTCCACTATTCAAAGTGTCTCAGATATAATCATGTAACCAACATTCTATTAAATATAAAGAACATTACAGAACTTTTGAATTTTTTTGTAATGGTGAAGAGTTGTAGGCATCAATTGATAAGCATTTTTAAATGCCTATTATGAGCTAGACACGGTCCAGGGAACACTTTCACTATACATTGGAATTAAAACTACTAACACTATATGGGTGATGAGCATTTTTATTCTTCTTACAGGAACCTATATGTCCTTGGCAAGATACAATTAAACTGAGTGCATACAAATTCAAAAACACATTCCCAGGCTCCTGAGATCTAAAGGCTTAAGATCAGGAAAATGGTTTGAAGATATCATTTATCTTATTACTTTTTTATTCCAGATCAAGATTATAAATGGATAGTTTGCTTAAAAAAAGAAAGGGGAAAAAAAACCCAACTACTGTCTAGCTAAATAAACAGATTCAAAACAATACTGCAATCATTGCAAAGTTTTGAATAGAATGTTTAAAGAGAATCCAAACCTAAAAGAAAATTATTTGGAAGGACAAACATTTAGATTTTGCCTGATTATGTTCTATTTTCCTTAAAGACTCCTTTAACTGTAACTGATATAAATGCTCTCAAAAATCCTTACCCATAGGCCCTCAGGTAACACAGACATGAGAATGTTATTGACATCCTGACTAGAGGAAAAAAGGACCATTTCAAAAATGGACTTTATCACCCATGTACACTTTAGATAACAAGACTGAATGAATAATCGAATTACCTCAAATAGAAACTAAACATTAGAGCACCATCTACTGCTAAAAAGGGAGAAAACACCCTTCCAATTTAGGTAGTCCAAGATTCATGACTCACTTACCCACAGATATCTATACTCTGGCTAAGTTAGTGCTAAATTTATTCCTCTCCATGCCTTCTACCAGTATCATCAGAAATATTTCAGAAATATAGAAGAATAGAGAGAAGAGGAATGAATTAGGAGAGGGAGAAAAGAAAGGGAAAGGAAGGAGAGAAAACCCCTTCCAGCCATAGCTGCTCATCCTACTAACCAGTATTGGTCAAAGTAGCCATTACATGAGAAAGTAGAAAGAAAGGGGGCGGGGGAGAGAAAAGAAAGAAAAGAGGATCACTGAGGCATCATTATAAAGAGAGAGAGAACATAAGGAAGTTAGAAGTTAGAGTTAAAGAAAGTTAGACATTCAGGACAACTTTGATAGCTGTATGCTGATCTTATGACCTACTTAAAAAGGAAAGCAACCTATACCTTGCAGTATCTGCAGTTTCATACATGATCACCTTTCACTTTTTTTTTATTTGGTGTTTGTTAAATTCAGAATAAAAATATAAATGAATTTTAAAGTTGTTTTAATGTACAGGAAAAAACAAGCCATTGTTGCTCCTTTCCTTGTTCTTTTTAGGAGAGGGGAGAGGAAGGGATAGTAAAAGGAAGAAAAAGAGGAAAAAAGTAAAAAGAAAAAAAATTTTTTTAAAGAGCAAGAACTCTACTTCAAGCCTACTCAACCTCCACTTCTCATTAACCCCCTTTCAACTTCTCATTCCAGAACACTGTTCCCCTCATTCTCATCCCCTAGCTTTTGGAGTTTCTCTCTCTAACCTACTCCTCTTACTGTTGGGGCCTTGATTTAGATTTTGCACTAGGAACATCCCTATTGCCAGAACAAGGTTTGTCATAGATAGAGGAAGGAGAAGTCCTCAATTTCTACTGCCAGTTGCAATTTGGAAAACTAAATGAATTTTCCATAAAAACACACATGATAGTTAGAGTCAACAGTATAGAACTGTACTTCAATTAAAATTACAATAAGGTTACAAAGGCTTTTGTGGAGTACCCTGGGGAGCTAATAACCAGCTGGGTTTTTGTTGAAGGAAGGGGAAAAGAGATGGAGAAAATATGCAAGTTTTAAATACCTATTGTTTATTAGGCATTATGCAAAGTATTTTACAAATATTATATCATAATGAAGCAATATCAATATTAAACATATATGCGCCAAGTGGTGTAGTTAAATTCCGACAGGAGAAGTTAAGAGAGTTGCAAGAAGAAATAGCAAAACTATAACAGTGGGAGATCTCAACCTTGTATTCTCTGAACTAGATAAATCAAAGCACAAAATAAATAAAGAAAGAAGTTAAAGAGAGGTCAATAGAGATAGGTTAAATTTAAAAGTTAACTTTGTGTGTAGGTAATATGCTAAGAGCTTTACAATTATTATTCCACTAAAACTGGGGATAAATACTGTTATTATCCCATTTTATAGATGAGGAAACACAAGAGATTAAATGACTTTGCCCAGAGTTACACAGCTAATTCATGTTTGAGGAAGGATTTGAACTGAAGTCTTTTTGTTAGTCAAGATGGAAAACAGTAAGTACAGATTAAAAGACAAATACTGTGTTCTACTTATACTAGATACAAATGTTAAACTAAGTATTCCCAAGTTTTAAATTTTTTATCTTTGGAAATACACCACAATTCTAACATCTTTTTTTTAGTATCAAATATACATTTTAACATCAAATATACCAATACTGCCTTAATGATCTCACTTTCAATTGTAATGAAATTAAGCCAAATAGCCTAGCTCAATCCCCATTCCAATTTCTCCTTCCTACCACTCAATTCAGTCTCTAATTCTCACTCCCAAGGCAATCTCTTAGTAAGATAACCTGGGCAATTCTGGCACCCCATTGGGAATTCCATGTTGCTCTACTTTATTTCTACAACATTGCCTCCAAGGTAAGGTCTTGTTTTTGTGCAATCAGTCATGAAATTATACATTACAAATGTGGAGTAAGAAATCTGAAAATCCAGAGAAAAATTTTCTTTTATATCAAGTACTCTTTTTACATACTATAAGGATTATTTGCATGCTTCTGCCACATAAAATGGGAAGATGCTGTTGAAATATGCAGAACAACAAAACAACAATCCTGAAATGGAATTTGATGTTCAAGTTAACAAAATGATTTTTTTTTAAAAGATGCCAATTCTAAGGAAAAAAAAGAAGTTTGGGCATCCTATTTCCCTTTTCCTTTATTAATTTAAGGAACCTTATCATCTCACTAAGGCTGGGAGTACTCATGGACCTGACTCTGTTTCCAACCTGAATAGGTTTACTCCTTCATGGGAAATTATTATGGGCCAGAACTCTGAAACAAGGATTCTTACAAAGTATTAAATCAGTGGAATTGATAAAGACAATAGTTATTTAGTTTAGCATGGTGCTCAATAGTTGTCTAAGTCCAGTAGGATTGATTTAATCTTACAATAAATAATGGTTTCCTAGTGATATAATGATTGGTTTATACTCAGTATAGAGCATATAAAGCTACTACAAACTCAGTCAGAGAGCCAAAGAAGACAAAGGACTGGCGGCCCTCTCCGAGCCAAGGAAAGAGATTCATTCATTCCATCTTCAGTCAAGCTCCTGGTGGCTCTTCTGGGGGACCGAGAGATAGATTCATTCACTTCATCTCACACCAGTGTGGTGGCAGGCCTGTTCTACTTAGCTTCTCCACTGAAACCAAAACTCAGGAAGGCCTTTAAGAAAGCTAATCCCAGCCCCAGAAAAGAAAACTAGATTGTAAAGCAGAAGATAAAGGATTTGGACTTTAACACCTAGCTATTCTTGTGATGATTACTTGACTGAAAAGAAGGCTGCTCTAAAGGCCTACCAAAACCCACCAAGAATATTTCAGGAAACTAAGTGGCTCCTTGCTCCCCCAACCTCACCATATTGATGCCAAACAGTAAACACCCAATTTGACAGCCCATTTTAGGCTCAAAAGTCCTAAGCTCCAAAGATCCACAAGCTTCAGTTTCCCTGGTAGCTGGAATTACATGCATGTGCTATTTTCTTTAAATAGACACAACATCTATATATGAAGATAAAGTTCCATATATTATCACTAATTAAAGAATGCTGCTCCCTAAAAATAGCTGAGATAGAAAAATGATTAAAACCATTCCAGTTTTCAAGGTCCCAGTCCAATTTAACTTTCACTATAGGTTATAATCATCATGATTCTGCAGAGATATCACTATACTGCCAAAGAAAAAGTTCCAGGGATATTTTTTCTGTGATTCCAAAAAATATTGATTTAGTAGCTTTTAATCTTTTTTTTTTTTTTTTTGCTTGATCAAAAAAGTCAATCCTTGATGTCTCACTAAAAAAAAAAAAAATCTTATGTTTATCCAAGAACAGGTTAAAACTAAATTCATCCAAACATCCTCATAAAATATTCTGCTCATTCATATTCACAGAATACATTGTGCTGAGAAAGAAAAAGGAGACAGCAGTGAATTCTGATTTCTTCAGAAACTAGAAAATATAAGAAAAAATACCACCTACATTCCACAGAATCTACATTCCAGCTAGAATTTAAAACTGTACCCAAAGCCTATACTTAATTAAATGTATTGAACCTTTTACAATAATAAGATACTCCATAGTACAGAATTTGCTATAATATGTGTAGGAGACAGAGCAATATGACTTAGTTATCAAAAGTAGAAGAAAAAAAAAATCATTAACATTGAACTATGATTAATACCTAAGTGAGTTTTTAGTGACTTGCTTTTCAGTGTGTATTTTAAGAATGGTATTTATGTCCAGTTAGTTACGAATAAAAAGCCTTTTTATTGATTTCTATGATGTGTGATGCTAAAGAAGTTATATTCACCTTTCCTTTTGAGAAATCACATATCCATCTAGGACTTTGAGGTTTAAGCACCAGCTGACAATGTATGGCCGATAGTCAAAGCCTGGAATGGAAGGTGTGGCCATCACACAGGGATTGTTCATGATTGACAACTGTTCCAACTCAGAGAGGGATGCCAAGAAAGAAATCTGGAACAAAGGAGATCTTTGTTGAAACCAAAGAACTACTTAGTGTCAAGCACTGGATTTCTGATGATTCACATCTTAACAGAATTATAAAAGGAGACAATTTCTCTATTGTTCTGAAAATGGGCCACCATTTAGCTCTATCTACTAACTCAAAAAAAAAAAAAAATCAGCAACAATATGGCCATCTGTCCCTGCTGTACTTAGAGTTGGATTATACCTTAGAAAAGTATCATCTATCAGCTTCCCTGGGACAAAGAAACCAGAGTATTTGTAAAAGCATCTATGGTAACTGAGGAAAAGGTGGTGATAACTTTTTTTATCCAGATGGTCACAGATGATTACTATAGGCTTAATATATTAAAGTGAATGAAGTTCAATCCTACACTGATATATTGGGATGGGGGGGGGGGGGGGGGCGGGGAAGAGTGAGGGATATGAGGGAAGAGAAAAAAGAATGAAATCACTTATAAGAAGTAAAAATGATTTTTAAATTCCTCCAAGATGTGGAAACATAAAACTACCTTATAATCCCACCCCACTTTCTCTAATGAATCTTTTTTAGTTCTCGCCTTCATGTAAATGGTTACCAAATATGTACCTCATTTAGGTCTCGTATTTCATTCTCTGCCAGTGAAAGGATAGCAAGGCTTCGAGGTAGACAAGCTGGAGCCATTCTAAGAGAAGTGATGATATTTCCATGTAGCAGGAGAGTCTTTAAAGCAAGACCAAATAATAGATACCAATTGAAGCAATTCAAAAGAAAATCTACTTTGGCAGTTTTGCAATACTGTGTAAATTTGATACAGAGATAGATTCAGTGATGCTGTACAAAGCACAGAGTTATAAAATGTTAGATCTAGAAAGAACTTCAGATACCTAGTCCAACCTCATCATTTTAGAGCTAAGAAAATTGAGGCCCAGGACTTACCTAGGGTCATGCAACTGGTTAATGACATACTATAAGAGTTATAATTACATCTCAATGATTTCCAAACTTATACCTTTATTTCAAATCAAAACAGAAAAACAAATGCATCAGAAAAAATCAGAAAATTTCTCTTTAAATATATCGACACATTTAGTTATTTTTTTTAAATTGGAGCACTTGATCAATAGAATGCATGAAGGAAGCAGAAAGTAAATCCTAAAATTGAGATGATAAGAGTCATTTGATTTCTAGTCAATAGAAATTAGGGGGAAAAAAAAAAGACTGAATTTCTGGAGTTCTGACAATATGCCAACCAAATCTCTTTAAAAAAAAAAAAGCGATTTTTACTTATTTTAATTTATTTAATTATTCTTAGTTTATTAGATTTTCTTTTCATCTATTATCTTAAAAATCTGATGGCATCAAATTTTTTATGATAATTACTAAAATGATTTCTACTAAGAAAGATGGAATAATTGAGCTAATAATATTAACTTCAAGGCTGTATGACTCTATCAGCTGCTAATGAGCCAAATGAGGCACAAAGAAGAAAAAATTGCCTTAGGGACAATCTCTAAAAAGTAGTGATTTCCAACTATCATTTCATTTCCCATTACCTTCTATTCTATAAAAGTCCTAGACAGTATGTGTTTATCTTTAAAACAATAAAGAAAATTAATTTTGTTTTTATGCAAGGCAACTTGCCCAGGATCATACCCAGAAAGTGTTTAGTATCTGAGGTTGGATTTGGACTCAGGTCTTCCTGACTCCAGGACAACTGATCTCTCCACTGCACCATCTAGCTGCCCCATTTGGGTTTTAAGTGAATTTCACAATGTTAATATTATTGTAAATATCTGGGAATGACACAAAGCTAGATTTGTGCTCTAGAAATTCAGTCAAATCAAACGTTTCATATTGAGTTCTAAAGGCCAATAATCTTTTATTGCTAGAGAGAAAGAAATGTCATCATGTGCAGACAAAAGCTGGGTTACCCTTAGTTGAGAATGGAGAATTTTTTTTAAGAATTAGGAGAAAATTGTACATAGTAACAGCAATATTATACAATGATGAACTATGAATAACTTAGCTACTCAGCAATATAATCATCTAAGACAATTTTAAAGGGGAAATGCTATTCATGGGGGGAAATGCTCTTTCCATGAAATTGGAAAAAATAAAAATAAAATATTGCATTTAAGGAAAAAAAGATGAGACCTAAATATTAGTGTCAGACAAAATTCCAATACTCAGGATATGGTGAAAAGATAGAAGAAAACATAAAAAGGAGGGAAAAGAAGCAATTTTTCAAGGAATTTTGGAAATTCTAATTTTAACATAGTCTGTTTTTCTTACACAGATACATGATGTTTATACTGATCAGATCATTAATTCTCAATATAATGCCTTCAAATCTCAAAGAAGCTATGAAGTCAGAGGGCACACTTACCTTCAGTGCTATCAGTTTAGAAATATCACCTAGTTGGGATATGTTATTGTCTGATAAATCAAGGTGTTGCAGAGCTGTGCAGTTACTGATCTGGTCTATAGCCTAAGATGAGAAAAATATTAATTATATTAATTTTTGCATGAGTCCCATTAAACAAAATACTTTTAGTCCACAACTACCAGAAGTCTCCCCTCCTGATTCCTTCCATAATTACTGGAAGCCGGGTAGATAGAATCTGGCAAAAGAAAGGATTCTGGGGAAGAGTCAAAGGCATGTGGAGGACATCATGCCAAAGCAATGGCAACTGTCCTTGAACTCGAAGCTCTAAGTTCAAGTACCATCCCTGACAACACTCTGTGATAGTGACTCTGGGTAAATTTCTTAACTTCTTGGCACCCCAGACAACTTTCTAATACTATGAGTGGCAGCATATGGACATGCTAATTCTAGTTGATATTTGTTAAATTAGGAATAATTTTTTAAAAAATATTTTTAAGTCTACAATTTATAGAGAAGGCACTGATTCACATGGATAGTGCTGAAAACACAAGTCCAGTATTTAAGAAGGAGATGGAGAGGTGAGGAAACATGGAGAGTTTGAGAGGAAAAAGCAATAGATTCCATATTGTGTCATGTTTAATAGGGTTATCAGAAATTCTTAGAACTAGGAATCTTATAACATGGAAGTATGTTGTGCATGACTGCACATGCACAAACTATATCAAACTATATTGCCTTTTCAATGTAGAGGGAAAGGGGAAGAGAGGGAGAGAATCTGGAACTCAAAAATTATAAACAAATGTTAAAATTGCTTCTACATGTAATTAGGGAAAAATAAAATATTAAATATAAAGAAGAAAAAAAAAGGAACTAGGTGTCTTAGGCCAACCCCCTCGCTTTGCATATGAGAAAACTAAGTTCTAGGGGAATGAAATGACTCACCAAGTTGGTTAGCAGTCAAATCAGCACTAGAACTTGGAATTCTCACTCTCCAGGGTTTGCCCCACACTATATTGTGTAATATCTCTCTCAACATATCTCTCTCTGAAACTAATTTATCTGATAAATCCTAGGGAAGTTTGATTTTAAAGTTAATAAGTCATTCCTTTGAGATGTTTAGCTTTACTGCAGACAAATTCTTCCTCTGAGAGTTTGATTTTAATGTACATTTGACTGTGCATTTGAGAACCTGAAATATGACATGTACAGTTAAAGAAAGGAAAAGATAGTTTGTTTACTTTCATCCAAATGAAATCTAAAATAATTTTTAAAAAGGTTCCTACTTTTCTAATTTACTTTTTTTTTTTAAGGGGACTGATAACCTTCAGTAAGAAGAAAATTAAAAAAACAAAACAAAACTGTGTACCTTTAGATTATTTCCTGCCAAATTCAGCCATTCCAAGTGTACTAGCTCCTTCAGCCCCTCCACATAGCCAATACTATTATGAGGCAGGTTCAGCACTCGAAGCTGTGTCAATTTGGCCACACCCATCATCCGAACCAATCGATTATTGGCAACTGACAGCTGTATGATGACCAGGAAAAATAAATTATTATCAACAATGATATATACAGAGTTCAGCTGACTTTAAAACAAAACAAAAAAAAAGTTTCCTGTTCATAGTTATGCACAATTCAAACCTTATATTTAGCTAGTTTTTTCTATTTATATATATTTTAAAAACCTTTTCAGTTTTCTAAACATTATGTAGTATACATTCTTTATTCATTTCCAAACAAAATAGAAAATCTATAAAGTGCAGAGCAAAATAGAACGATGTGTTACACAGTCAAAAAAATGTTTATCATAAAAGAATAAGTTTTAACCATATGCTGAGAATAGGGACGCCTTGGGAATATAGTATGTATATATACAGTATATATTATTACTATAATTATGTATATGTGGTTATATATAATTATATATTTTGTATATTATTATAATATATTATAACATATTTATAAATATAATTATATTAATATTTTGATTTATTATTTTATGTCAATATAATTATTTTCACTTTAATAAAAACTTTAGTGACTTTAATAATTTTTTTCAGAACAGTGTAAAGTTGGCATAGATATTTTTCTTCATAAAAACAAGCTAATTTTGCTTTTTTAATGTCTGTAGTTTTCCAGGGCACTAAGGTTCTAAGTCAACCACTTCCCCAAGTATCACATGATACTGACCTGTACTAGTCTTCGGCATTTCTCAAGATTTTCCAATTTAATAATCTGATTTTTATCAAGAATCAAAGTATGTGTATCAGCATCACAGGACAAATTTGGACCCAATTTTTGCAATCCCTGGCCTGACCAATCAACCACTGCACCTTGAAAAATAAAGAAAAATTGTTAGAAGATAAAAAACAGGAGGATAATTTTCTAAAGATACCTTTTCAAACTAGATTGAGAGCAAAAATAGTGCTGAATGTTTAAGATGAGATTGCAAAGTGATAAGTGTAAAGTTTTACATTTAAGCTCATATGATAAGACTCACATTTTAGAAAACTAAATATGTAATGTGGCCTAAAAAGTATGATGAGTCACAGCCTAATACAATCTTAAGCTATATTAGAAGTATCCAGAACAAGGGAAGAAATTCCTCCAATGTAAACTTAGTCAAACCATATTCAAAGTATTGCATGCAGCTCTGAGAACTATGTTTTAAAATAAACTTCGATAAACTAAGGGAGTCAAATTCATGTCACATAGGAGCAGCTGAAGGAATTGGGGATATTTAATCTGGAAAGAGGAAAGCTGGAAAGGGAAATAATCTTCAAACATCTGAAGGGCTTCAAGTATAAAATCTAGTTTGGATCAAGAATTAGGGCCAAGAGGATGTAATTAATGGTAAGCAAGTTTCAAGCTTAATGAAAGAATCATGGAAAGGCTAGCTATGACATGGCCACCGACTCCAGATTCAAAAAGGATCAACCATCCTAACAATAATAGTACTTTCAAACCATAGAATGAATGCCCTTTAAAGTTATTCATCAATAGATAAGTGAGCAAAGAATAGAAAAATGCAGTTCTCAAATGGAAGAAATCCAAATCTATCAATAACCACATGAAAAAATGCTTCAAAGCACTAATAATTAGAAAAATGCATATTAAAACAACTGTGAAGTTCTACCTCACATTTGTCAGATTGACACAGATAATAAAAAAAAATTATAATTGTTAGAGAAGCTATGAGAAAATAGGCCTATTATTATAGAGTTATGAATTAGTTCAGCCCTCCTGGAAAGCAATTTGGAATTATACCTAAAAAGTCACTAAACTGTATATATTCTTTGACTTTGTTATACTACTCTGGGCAAAGAGATTGGAAAAAGAAGCAAAAGAACACATAGGTGCAAAAAAAATTTATAGCAATAATTTTTGTTAAAAAATAAAGTGAGGGGAGGTGAGACAGCTAGACAAGGATTCTAAGAGTTCAGGCAATCTTATAAAGAAAAATATTTTCTTTCAATTACTCAATATTTCTTAGAAATGAGCACATTACACGCTGATGTGGATTTTTTTTTTTTTGGTCAAGCTTCTAAAATGCAGTATTTTAGCAACTAACCCCACATAACTATGAAACATTATTTCCATATTTTGTAGTTTTAAAATAGCAACTTAAAAAAAATTACCAGGGTTAAATGGAGGCAAAGGTGAAGTATTAAGTCAATTAAATAAATATATATTAGGTACTTATTAAGCAGAGTTCACTGCCCTACAATCTAATTTACCATATACAACTTAAAAACTATTTCTAATATCTATCTAGGTCATTTACACAGAAAATCTGAAGACTAATGCTTTTCTGGGAAAACTTTTATTAAAAACTGCTAGTAAGTACTAATATAACCCCTTAGCACTTAAGATTTCTCCTAACCCATTGTCTCAACAGTTATACGATTCTTTAGCCATGTTTGAAACCTAATAATCTATTTGATAAGAGAGGACTTATGAGCTAAGGCATCTTTAAAATGTTATAATAAATTTATTAGAAATTGCTCTAAGCAGCCATGAAATTGAGAGGTAAGGGAATAATCAGCACTAAGCACACTGCAGATGTTTAATATACTTAATGATTTATGATAGGTCAAAGATAATTAGGAATCAAAGGAAGCTTAGAAATCATTTAATCCAGCAAAAGTTCATCTTTTTAAGTTTCCACGGTTGCTTTTAATTTTTTCACTTTGTCACTGTCCAATATACCATCTCCCTCACCAAATGAAATGTCATGTAACAAAAGATAACAAATAGTTAAACAGTGAGTACATCTGATGCCATGTATTCTAAATTCTGAAGATGTAGCCTTCTACCTTCTACTAAAAGAAGGGAGTTCCAGTCCCTTGTTTTATAGATAAGAACAGGGAAAATTTGCTCAAAACTGGTAAATGAAGATAAACATTCTGCAGACAATCTCATAACTTTAAAGCTTCAGTTTCCCCATGCACAACATGAACCAAATTTGTCTTCCTGAAGTATGACTTCTATTTCCTTTTGTTTGCTGCATAAACTTTGGGCATTGTCAGAAAATATGCTGATAAATGTTTAACTGGCTCTCTGGAAAAGAAAATGTACCCCAACAAGATTTTCATTTTAACCTGAATAATTAAATTTTCTCTATTATGCCTGTAAGTCAAGATAATCAATAAAACTATAAACCAAGGTCTGGTTTATATCTAATGCTCATACTGAAAATTTAACAACTGGCTTGAGAGTCAGTTCAAACTAGCTCTAACACATACCTGGCATTTGCAGCTATGGATTTTACTGCTAACTTTTTTCTTTATTTTTGTTTACTCTGAATTTCTGAGTATCTTAATTGCTTTTGATTTTCCTTCCTTGAAGCCTCTTTTTGATGTGGACATACTACTTCCTTAACCAGTGTTTAAAGGGTTTTTTTTCCCCTTAACCATTTTTAATTTAAAGCTTTTTGGATTGACTTGCAAGACATCTGGTAAGTTGGTATCAGCCTTTGTCAGGTATATTGTATATACCTGGCTGATAGTGATTCATTTTATTTTATTTTAAGCCATGATCCAAAAATCCAAATCCCATTCTTACATACTACCTTCTTACCTAGTTTTTCCTTTACGAATAAGTTTTTCCTTTCTGCATACATTGCTTTTGATGCAGAATAATAAGGAAACATGTCTATGTTTAAAACATGGTTTTGTAATCTTTAACAACATTTTCTAAGTTCTTTCTCATAATTTGATTTTTACCCAAATAGCACAATCACTATAGAGTAATAAGTGTATAGTGCCCATCCATTGTGGTAAGATTTAGAAGGTTGTTGGTTATGTTTTGGATGCTTTTCTCAGTAAGACAATAGACTTCTCTACTCCCGTTATCAGGTTAACAAACAGAACTCCTGATAGCTTACCAGGATTTTTCTCTCTTTCCTCTGACTTTTTACTAGACGATTTCTCCTCTGATCACTTCTGTGGCTCTACTTTATCCTGCCTTGGAGAACAAAGAGCCACTTTTCCCTCAGAGAATACCTTCCTCTTCTTCAAAAAGTCTTAAATTTTTGTAAACAAGTATAGTTGTATAGTTGTTCCTTTTCTTTCCCTTCCTCTTCTGTGTGACAGTCTTCCACTTTCCAATCTCCTGATAATATTCAAATTTGGAGAAATTTATTCTGTCTTCTATTATTCCTCTTGGAATATTTAAAACAGAAGCAATGGGAGTTAGAGATTTGTAAATATATTTTTTGCCAACTTCAGGGAGAGGGATAAAATGATAAAATGCAATGGACTCAGCTAGGTTTTCTTCTATATTTTTCATGACTAATTTTCTAGGCATAAGTAAATGATATAAGTTGAAAAAAAGCTAAAACCATAGTTTTAAATTCACACAAGCTGAGGCATTCCAGACTTCTATCTATCTATAAAGCTAACAGCTAAGTAAGAAGGTGATATCTAAGAATGAGATTTGGACTTTTGGATCATGTCTGAAAATAAAGGGAAAACTGATTACTAGTGAGCTATAGACTATACTTGACAAAGACCGGTACCAATTTACCAGGTATCTTGCAAATCTAATCCAAAGGGTTTTAATTAAAAACAATTGGGTAAGGGGTATGTACACATTAGAGAAGCTACAATGAAGGAAAATCAAAAGCTGTTGAGATACCCAAAAGTTCACAAAATCCAAAAGACAAGAATCCAAGAAAAGAGCTAATAGTTATATCTATAGTCTATTCTTATGTATTCTAAAGTTTGCTTATAAACAAATTCTAAAAAAGGCAACAAGTCCCTTAGAGAGTGTATTTATTTTGGAGACAGAAAGAAAGAAAATGAGGATTAGAAAATGAAAATTGGCCTTCTTCACAAAGGAGTATGCTTATCAAAATCACAAATAAATTAGACAATTATGAGAAGACTCATTATGCCACAGCCAAAGAAGACACGTGAGTTCAGCCTACTCTGAGGCTGAGATCTGTGAGGAAATGGAAAAAACTGAGAGGGGGGAAGGCCAAGCTCCTGGGCCTCAAAGGCAGTTTTTGTTGTTGTTGTTGTTTGGGGGGAAAGGAGGGAAGGAATGTTAGAAGAAGAGGTCTTCAAAGAGATATTATGTTTATTATACTACTGACCACGAGATGAATTCTTTGGTCATTGCCACCTCTTGGATTATGATTAATGGAAGGAGAGAACTATAGGATATCCTCTCATCACAAGGGCCTAAGTGATGCTGTGGAATAAGTGATGAATCTGGAGCCCAACTGCTCAAAAACCCCCTTATGAAAAACCTTTGATGCTGGTGTCTCTGTGCTCTGCCCTGACTCAAACAGGAGGAGCTGGGTATTCAATGTTAACCTCTGTCCTTAACCAAGACAAAACAAAGGAGACTAGCGTCACAAGCTGCTTGGATAAAAGTGGGGATGCTCGGGATAAGAGGGACCCTGTCTCGCCAGCATGCAGCCAAGGCCAAGTCCCGACCCCCTGCACCTGAGTCCATGAGTGATGCTTCCACCCCAGCCCGCCAAACCCCGGCTTCATCAAAGTCACCAAGAGAAACAAAACACGGGGCAGGGAGATGAGGGATGAGAGTGCGAGGAAAATCCTCCTCCAAATGTTACTCTTCTCTGTGCCTATTCCAGCCAAAGTCCCGGGAAGGGAGGACTCTTCCTCAATCCTAAACAAGCAGCGGGACCAAAGCGCGGGGCTGGACGAAGCCCCCTGGGAGCTGTAGTCCAGCTCCTCGGGCCCTCGGCTTGTCACTGAGGGAGCTCCAGGGCGCGAGAAGACTACAGCTCCCAGAGGGCAGCACGCCCCGCCGCCTCAGCCGCCAAGCCTAACAGTAGCTAGAGAGAAGAGACGAACGAGAAACGAAGCTATAAAATGGAGAGTCGCCTGGGACCCTTCGGTGGAGAGACTTAGTGAAAGCGGGGTTGGAGAAAGGATCTCTAAATTCTGGGAATAGGGTACTTTTACCTTCTCCTGGTGGCAAAGCCGCGTCTCCCCGCGCCGCCATCGCCATACTTCCCGCTTGCTAATACCAGGCAACCGACTTCCCGAGGTCCTGTGGGGTATGTAGTCTAGTTGGGCTAGCGCAAAACTACTATTCCCAGGATGCACGGCTTCCCTTCTTCTATATCTCATTCCCAACCCTCTCCCTAGGGTTATTGGGAAGAGAGAATCTATTGCGTTCTGATTGGTAGAGAGGGTTTAATGAATTAAAGTAATATTGGACTCCAATTTTACAGATGGAAATTACTTAGAAACCGGGAAGCATGTGTGCAATTTAGATAATTTGCAAGTTGTTTCCTATAGATGTTTCTTCTTCCCTCCCCTCCCCTAAACAAACTACATATTCCCTTAAAAAACTAGTGTATTTCATGTTTAATATATATTGGGTTACTTGCCATTTAGGGAGGGGAAGGAAGGAAGGGAGGGAGAAAAAAAATTTTGGAACACAAAAGTTTTGCAAGGGGGAATGTTGAAAACGATCTAGGCATGTGGGGTTGTTTTTTATTATTATAGCTTTTTATTTACAAGTTATATGCATGGGTAATCTTACAGCATTGACAAGCATGTATTTTGAAAATAAAAAGGTTTGTAATTTTTTTTTAACTAGTGTGTTTAAGTATAGAATTGAAATTTTAAAATTGCAAGAAAATCCTGCCTCCAAGTCCGATTGCCCGGGATTGATTTTTCAGTGCAGAATTGGTGAGAAGTTGAAGGAGTTAAGTCGCGATTTCAACCTAGACAGGGAAAACTTGAAGTTCCAAACTTTCTTCAGGTTCTTGAAAGGAGAAAAAGGTTTTGGAATGAAGCTTAGTTGTACAGGAGAAATGACCTCAATCAAGTCCTTATCCTCAGCTTATTACATTAGAGATTTGGGGATATTTCCCCTTGGGTGATAACTCTCTTGATGGAGTTGAGGTTTCTCTCTTCCAGTGGGAGTTTCGCCATTCTGTATTATCTAATATATATTCCCATCCATATGCTTTCTCCTATTTCTGTTTGCTGTCAGATTAGATAAGTGTATTTATATGCTCTTTGTCATGTGTGTTCACTGTGAAACTGACATTTTGGGGAAAATGAAGCTTGGTGGGGAGAGAGCTTGGAACCCTCCTCCATTAAGGATAACAATCAAGAGCTTAGCTTGAACCTAAAATTATTTTCCTAGACTAGTATAGAGCGTTACTGGAGAGGTAGATAGATATAATTCTAGCCTCGTAGGTTAGAAGAGAAGAAAGTTAGCCAGCCTCTGGCCCCAACCTCCTTCTTCCTCTCTTACTAAGACAGAAATCATTGTCTAAGGTGAAGAAAGGTATGAATAGCATACCCATCAAAATCAATTTCTGGTCATTTATTTTTGCAAGAAATTATATTGATTTTTGTTTTTTTTGCCACCAACTCTTCTTACATTTATTTTGGTGAAGCTATAATTTCATCAGTTATGGAAGTCTATTGATATATATATATATTGCAGTTCTTTCACAACTTATTCTGTGCAATTCTTGTCTACTTTTGTTTCATAAGTAGTCCATAGAGTCCAAGAATTTCCTTTATTTTTTTTTTCCTTTTCTTACTTCCTTCTTACATGGAGAACTAACATCAGACCTAAGTAACTCTACCTTATTAAGCAATTATAAAATAGTTGCAATTTGCTTTGAAAGTAAAAAAATTAACTGTGATTATCTATGATACGTTCCCTATGCCCTTTATCCTGAATTAGACTTTTAAACTTGGAGTCAAGAAAATGTGAGTTTGAATCCTGCCTTGGTCACCAACTAGATTCATAACACCAACTTAAATTACTTGCTATCTCATTGGGTTATGATGAGGATCCAATGAGATAACACATATAAAGTACTTTGCAAGCTTTAAAAGGAACCACTAGGGGACACTGTGGATAGAATGAGTTCAAATTTCACCTCAGATACTTATTGGCTATGTGAATCTGAGCAAGTCAGGTAACATCTACAATGTTTGAATATAGTATATAGCCTGTTTTAATTGTGTGAGTCATATATCACCTATGTCTTGTTAAAGCAAACGTTCCTTTATAATCAGAATGTTTTTGCTTCCAGGTATTTCTGATGTTTTTCAATGATTAGACTATTTTTATTCCCAGGCATTCTGTGATCCTGTTAATAAAATGCTATTATTTCAAAACATCTTGACAATCAAAAATAAAGTAAGCATTTCCTTTAATTTTGTAGGATTTTTTCTATATAAAAGAAGCTCTGTAAAAAAACAACAAATTGAATTTGTACTAAGGGATGGCAACACTGACAACACCTGTTGTCTCTCACTCTCATTACCGTGTTTCCCCGATAATAAGACCTATCCCGAAAATAAGCCCTCCCCTTACTGTGTAAGATTCCTCTAAAATAAGCCCTCCCCCGAAAATAAGCCCTATTGAGATTGCTATTGTAGTGAAAATGATCCCCTGCACTACATGCTACATTAAGGTACCTCTGTATGCACCATCCCCCCTCTCCCCCCGGGTGAAACGCACACCGAGCTGTATCCAATCAGAGCTGCAGCAGTGAGCAAGTCATCCTGTTCTTCCCCAGTGATTTGCTTGCTGGTGCCATTGAGAGCATTAAAATAAGCCCTCCCCTGAAAATAAGCTCTCTGGTGTTTTTTCTGTTCAAAAAAATAATAAGACAGTGTCTTATTATCGGGGAAACACAGTACCTGATCTGATCATTCCTTCTTTTGTATTCCATACGTACTGTACATAACAAAAGAAGGAATTTCCATTTAAAAGCAGGATCCTCCAAGTGTTATTCTCAAATGACATCACACTGAGCTCAGAATACCAAAAAATATCTGATGTGAAATCCACAACACTAAGGAAGAGGTGGTCTAACCATCTACAAAGAAAAAAAGCAAAACGGATGAAAAATGCTTATTGTTCAGATTACAACATGCCAGTTAGTGCGTTTGAGTCATGGAATGTTTTTTGATTATTAAAAGCTATGTATATTATTTCACATAAATCCAGTCCATTGTCTTCCACTTATTTGATTCTGAGTATATAGGTTCTTGTACAGGACCTGAATGCTGATAGAATATCTTAGTTGGCTAGCCATCAAATTTCATATCATAAAATAAGTATTATTCATTCATTTGAGTTTTTTTGTTCCTATGTGGATTGCTAGGTACTTGAGTCTCTTTTGAAAGCCTGTTCAACATATACTTTGATATGTTTAACATGAATGGGACTGCCTGCCATCTAGGGGAGGGGATAAAAGAAAAGGGAAAAGTTGGAACAGAAGTTTTTGCAAAGGTCAATGTTGAAAAATTATTCATGCATATGTTTTGTCAATAAAAAAGCTATAATAAAAATTTTTTAAAAAGAAAGCCTGTTCAATCATTATAATGTGTTAGATCTTTGGTTATACTAGCAAAGGAGAGAAGACAAACAACTGAATATCAACCAGCATGAAGACTATCACTTTTACTAGCTGTCTGTAATTCTGTAGACATACTTGGAAGACATCTTTTTGAAGTTGGTAACTGAATAGTCATGGCAGTAGAAACTAAATCCTAGATGTGTGAATTTAGTTCAATCATTAGTGGTATGAATGGAGAGAATATGAGTTAGTTGGTCTTGAAGGAAGGTATGTAAGAGTGAAAATGAGGTAGTGAACAGGAGCATCAGAGACCATATAAGTTTGAAGTATGGAGTGGGAAAAGACTTCAAAGAGAATGAATATTACTTGGCCAAGGGCAAAGGCTGAGGTACCCCATCTCTGTTACTGAGCCTTTAAAGACTTTTTGCATGTTTTAGGCTCTTATTTTCTCCCCTGAGTCACATCCATTGGGTAGAACAATTTTTTAAAAAGGCTAAATGAGATTGTACATATCTAGATGAAACATTTCTGAGCTCCCTTTAATCACCAGACAGGAGTAAGAGAATCTAGTGGACACAAATGAACCTGAAGCTTGGGTTATCAATGGCCACAGCTCAACGGCCAGTGAATGTATCTATGACTCAAAGCCATCCATGGCCAACTGGGAAACTTCATCATCCACAGGAAATTATTCTTCTGTTTGGACTTTGAGCAGAATGATATTGATCACAGCAGGCAAACCTTTTCCATGAATATGTCTTCTTGTCCAGTATTTGATATTAATATTTTTTAATAATAGCCTTTTTATTTTCGAAATATATGCAAAGATAATTTTCAACATTCACCTTTGCAAACCTAATTTTTCTCCCTCCCTTCCCCCATCACCTCCCTTAGATAGCAAGCAAACTAATATATGTTAAGAATATACAATTCTTCTATACATGTTTCCACATATATCATGCTGCACAAGAAAAATCAAATCAAAAGGGAAAAAATGAGAAAGAAAACAAAAAGAAAGCAAACAACAATAAAAAAGGTGAAAAAACTATGTTGTGATCCACATTCAGTCCCAAGAATCCTCTCTCTGAATGCAGATGGCTCTCTCCATCACAAATTTATTGGAATTGGCCTTAATCACCTCATTATTGAAAAAAGCCACGTCCATTAGAATTGATCATCATATAATCTTCTTGTTGCTGTGTACAATATTCTCCTGCTTCTACTCATCTCAATTTGATATTAATAAGTTGAAGTTCACTGAGCAAAGTTGACAGGGGAGAGTGAAACTGTGTCCCCTTTAATCTGTAAAATAATCACTCTGTCCCTTTGATTTCTGGCCTCCCAGAGTCCAGAATCAAATTGATCTTTTGGGAAGCTGGATCCTCATTCAGGAAGCTTTCAGAGTGATTTTCATTCAATTGGGAGATCTAGGTCTGATACTGAGTGGCTTGAAACTCCAAGTATCTAGGCCTGGGGGCATTGGCTTTCTTTTCAACTGGAAGTTTTAGCCTCAGACTTCTATAAAGGACAATTCTAAACTCTATATTTTTGCAGAATGTCCAAAGCACTTCCCTACCAGGACTTTGCCACTGAGAAAGTCTGCCTTCCTAGCAAAGCTGACTTCTCTGGGCCAATAAAACTTCCTTTTTGCCACTAATATTTCAGGTTCATGAATTCTTTCATGTTGAACCTGCCCCAACCAGAAGGGGATTCTCACACTTCAACTCTGCACTGCCACTAGAATATTATTGTGATATCTCATCCAAGGACTTTATTTAACCTTAACTTATGAATAGGTGACACAATGTTTGAAATAAAACATAGGGCTCTATCTATTAAGTAAAATGCATTTTTTCTGTAATCAATAAACAAACTCAGAAATGGTTCAGATTTTGTCTTTCCAATTCCAGTACAGACTTTTTTTCATACATAATTTTCCCAACTCTATCTTTTAGAATTTTCACTTTTTTATTTAAATTTTAACTTTATTTTCACCAAATTCATAAATTTTCACTTTATTATATTATTGAATATGAGGTATTGAGTCCAAATTGGAGAGGAGGGAATTTTGCTGCTGGAAATCTGCCATTTTTTGATTTTATCTCCCCATTATCCTGGAGTTCCCACCCAAAAGACATTGAACCCCCAGATTCAGTGGGGGTAAAGGAACTATATTAGCCTCAAGCTCCCATTCAGCTTAGAATTTATACTTATACCAGATATCATCATTCATTTAATTAAACTCTATCGACAAAATAATTAACAGGAAAACTTGTAACATAACATCTTTCTTGACCACTCCTTAAAAAAAGAGGAAAACAATTTTCCAAGATAGTAGATGGAAATGATCAAATCACAAAAAGGAAATTTAGATTTTGTAAACAATAGAGAGGGGGCAGCTAAGTGGTACAATGGCTAGAGTGCCAGGTTTGGAGTCAGAAAGACTCATTTTCCTGAGAGTTCATATCCAGTTATAGACACTAGTTTGTGACTTTGGCAAGTCACATAATCCTGTTTGCCTCAGTTTTCTCATCTGCAAAATGAGCTGAAAAAGAAAATGGCAAACCATTCCACTATCTTTGCCAAGAAAACCTCTTAATTGAATACATCTTAAACAATTGAATAAACGCAGTCTTGGTTATCCCTGGAACAAATTTTCCTTTAGCTCCTTTACTCCACAATTATAAATTGCTTCAGTTTCCTCACTCCAATTATCTATCAGTTTCAAAAAACTGTGCCTCCTCGGCAATCACTTCACTTTAAAGCCACTAATGCTGCCTCTGACTGTTTCTCTGCCACCTGGAGAAGTTTTACTTAGTTTATTCAGCTTTTTGGTGCTTTTAAAAATCTTTAGCTTCCTAGAATTAGTGCCTAGAAGCAATACTTTTTAATGATCTTTTTAGATTCAATTGCTTAAGGACTTAAGGCTTCAAATGTTATTAGAGTCTGAGGCCACTTTGCTTAGGAAGTATTCCATCCCATTATTTAGTCTTTTTTTTTTTTAAACCTACCTTGCAAATCCACCTAAGCAGCATTTGAAAAAGATCTTTCTGACTCCTTCAGTGAGATAATTCCTCACTCGTTTCTACAACGGTCTCCAAGTCTTACAACAACCTGAGTGAGTGACTATTTTTTTCTTCCTTTTTCCTGTCTTAGGGCTCAGTAGCATGCTTTCCCCATACTATCTGTATGTCTAGCACTTTGGTTTTTAGGGGCTGGAAGTACACATACACATACAACACATTTGCATGTCTATCCATTATCATCTCATACAATAATAATATGCCATTACATTCATATTCCATAACTCATTCAATCATTCCCCAAGTGATAGGCATCCACCCAGTTTCCAGTTCCTTGCTACTACAAAAAGGGCTGCTACATTTTGTAGGTTCTTTTCCCTTTTTCATTATCTCTTTGGGATACAGGCCCAATAGAGACACTAGTGGATCAAAGGGGACGTACAGTTTGTTAGCCCTTTGAGCAAGTTTCAAATTGTTCTCCAGAATGGTTGGATCAGTTCACAACTCCACCAACAATGTATTACTCTCCCACTTCCCTTCCAACATTCATCTTATCTTTTCCTGTCATCTTAACCAATCTGAGAGGTATGTAGTAGTACCTCAGAGTTTTCATAATTTGTATTTCTCTGACCAATGGTGATATAGAGCATTTTTTCATATGACTAGAAATGACTTTAATTTCTTCATCTGAAAATTGTCCGTTCATATCCTTTTACTATTTATCAATTGTTATCCTTCATTCTTGAACATCAGTGACATTGATGGGGGTGAACTCTGAAACTGTATCCCCTTTAATCTGTAAAAGAAGGGAGATTCAGGGTCTCAGATTCCAAAAAGTCTGGAAAGAAGCATACTTTCCAGACAAACCTTTTCTAAGATAAGTGGCTTCATTCAATTGGGGATCACCCTCCAATGATCTTTTGGGGGTGTGGATCCTCTTCAGGAAATTCCAGAAGCCTTCAAAGTGATTTCATTCAATTGGAGATCTTGGTCCGATAGATCTTGGTCTGATAATCAGTTCAAACTGCCCTCAGCCCTCTCACCAGC